>NC_138169.1:54406715-54854670 GCF_964165515.1 Mesoplodon bidens | reverse complement strand
TTTGATAGTACATGGAGCTGGGAGGTCTCTTGTGGACCAGTGTCCTGAAGTTAGCTCTCCCACCTCAGAGGCACAGCACTGACTCCTGGCTACAGCACCAAGAGCCTTTCATCCACACGGCTCAGAATAAAAGGTAGAAAAAGTGGAAAGAAAGAAAGAAAGAAAGAGGATAAAATGAAATAAAATAAAGTAAGTTAAAATACAATAAATGTATTGAAATAAAACAATAATTATTAAGAAAAAAAATTTAAAGCAAAAAAACAAACAAAACACGGACGGATAGAACCCTAGGACAAATGGTGAAACCAAAGCTATACAGACAAAATATCACACAGAATCATACACATACACACTCACAAAAAAAGGAAAAGGGGAAAAAATAATAAATCTTGCTCTCAAAGCCCACCTCCTCAATTTGGGATGATTCATTGTCTATTCAGGTACTGCACCATTGCAGGGTACATCAAGTTGATTGTGGAGATTTAATCCATTGCTCCTGAGGTTTCTGGGAGAGATTTCCCTTTCTCTTCTTTGTTCCCACAGCTCCTTGGTCTCAACTTTGGATTTGTCCCCGCCTCTGCATGTAGGTCACTGGAGGGCAACTGTTCTTCACTCAGACAGGATGGGGTTAAAGGAGCAGCTGATTCAGGGGCTCTGGCTCACTCAGGCCATGGGAAGGGAGGGGCACAGATTATGGGGAGAGCCTTCGGTGGCAGAGGATGGCAGGACATTGCACCAGCCTGAGACACACCATGCTTTCTCCTGGGGAAGTTGTCGCTGTATCCCAGCACACTGACAGTGGCAGGTTGCACAGGCCCCCCGGAAAGGAGGTGTGGAGAGTGACCTGTGCTCCCACACAGGCTTCTTGGTGGCAGCAGCAGCAGCCTTATCGTCTCATGCCCATCTCTAGGGTCTGTGCTATTAGCCGAGGCTCACGCCTGTCTCTGGAGCTCCTTTAAGTATTGCTCTTAATCCCCTCTCCTCACGCACCAGGAAATAAAGAGGGAAGAAAAAGTCTCTTGCCTCTTTGGCAGGTCAAGACTTTTTCCCAGACACCCTCCAGGCTAGCAGTGGTGCACTAACCCCTTCAGGCTGTGTTCATGCCGCCAGTCCTCTCCCTGCCCTTGGACCCTAGCCCAAGCCTCAGCTCCCAGCCCCGCCTGCCCCTGCGGGTGAGCAGACAAGCCTCTCGGGCTGGTGAGTGCTGGTTGGCACTGCTCCTCAGTGTGGAAATCTCTCCACTTTGCCCTCTGCACCTCTGTTGCTGTGCTCTGCTCTGTGGCTCTGAAGCTTCTCCCCTCCACCACCCGCTGTCTCTGGCTGAGAAGGGGTTTCTAGTGTGAGGAAAGCTTTCCTCCTTCATGGCTCCCTCCTACTGTTGCAGGTCCCGTCCCTATTCTTTTGTCTCTGTTTATTCTTTTTTATTTTCCCCTACCCAGGTACGTGAGTAGTTTTTTGCCTTTTGGGAGGTCTGAGTTCTTCTGCCAGAATTCAGTGTGTGTTCTGTAGATTTGTTCCACGTGTAGATGTATTTCTGATGTTTCTGTGGGGAGGAAGTTGATCTCCTCCTCTTACTCTTCTGCCATCTTCCCCTAGATCTTTAGTACCATACAGTTTTGATGACTGTAGCTTTGTAGTATAGTTTGAAATCAGGGAGTGTGATATCTCCATCTTTATTCTTCTTTCCCAAGATTGTTTTGGCTATTTGGGGTCTTTTGTATTTCCATACAAATTTTAGAAAATTTGTTCTAGTTCTTTGAAAAGTGCTGTTGATATTTTGACAGGGATTGCATTAAATCTGTGATTGCTTTGGGTAATATGGACAATTTAACCAGATGTATTCTTCTGATCCACGAGCACAATATATCTTTATATTTATCTGTGTACATTTCAATTTCTTTTATCAATGTGATAGTTTTTAGAGTACAGGCTTTTCACTTACTTGGTTAAATTTATTCCTAGGTATTTTATTCCTTTTGATGCAATTTTAATGGGATTATTTTCTAATTTGTCTTTCTGATAGATCATTGTTAGTGTATAGAAATGACACAGAATTCTGTATATTTGTATTCTACAATATTACTCAATTTATTTATTAGTTTTGATAGAATTTTGTGGTATCTGTAGGGTTTTATATATATAGTATCATGTTATGTGTAAACAGCAACAGTATTACTTCTTCCTTTTCAATTTGGATTCCTTTTATTTATTTATTTATATCTGATTGCTGTGGCTAAGACTTCTGATTCTATGTTGAATACAAGTGGTGAGAGTGGGAATCCTTGTCTTGTTGCTGAACTTAGAGGTAGTGTTTTCAGATTTTCACCATTGAATATGATGTTAGCTGTTGGTTTGTCACATATGACCTTTATTATAGGTATGTTCCCTCTGTGTCCATTTTGTTGAGACTATTTATTATGAAAAAATGTTGAATTTGTCAAAAATATTTTTTTGCATCTATGTTTATCAGAGATATTGCCCTGTAAATTTATCTTTCTTTCTTTTCTTTGTTTTTTGTTTGTTTGTTTGTTTGTTTGTTTGTAGTGTCTTTGTCTGGTTTTTGTATCATTGTGTCAGTGTATGCTGGCCTGGTAGAATGAATTTAGATATGTTCCTTCCTCTTCAAATTTTTTGGACAAATTTGAGAAAACTATGTATTAAATATTCTTTGCATGTTTAGTAGAATTAACCTGTAAAGCTGTCTGGCCCTGGACTTTTGTTTGTTGTGATTTTTTTAATTGCTGATTCAATTTCATTGCTAGTAACTGTTCTGTTCAGATTCTCTATTTCTTCCTGATTTAGTTTTAGAAGATTATGTTTTAGGAAGTTATACATTTCTTTACATTGTCCAATCTCTTGGCATATCATTTTTGTAGTTCTCTTATGCTCTTTCTGTGGTGTTGGTTGTAACTTCCCTTCTTTAATTTTGTTTTAATTTTTTTAATTTTATATATTTGGATCCTCTTTCTTTTTCTTTGATGAGTCTGCCTAAGGTTTATCAATTTTGTTTATTTTTTCAGAGAACCTGGTCCTAGTTTAATTGATCTTTGCTAATTATTTAGTCTCTATTTTATTTATTATTGCTCTGATCTTTATTATTTCCTTTCCTCTACTAACTTTGGGCTTTGTTTCTTCTTCTTTTTCTAGTTTCTTTAGGTGTAAAATTAGATTGTTTATTTGATATCTTTCTTGTTACCTGTGGTAGGTCTGTATTGGTATAAACTTCCCTTTTAGAACTAACTGCCTTTGCTGTGTTGCATAGATGTTGGAACATTGAGTTTCTATTTTCATTTTTCTCAAAATATTTCTTAATTTCCTCTTTGATTTCTTCAATAACATCTTGTTCTTTGGTAGTATGTTGTTTAGATTCCATGTGTTTGTGGTTTTATTCCAGTTTTTTTCTCTTAGTTGACTTCTAATCTCATACTATTGTGATCAGCAAAGATGCTTGATATGATTTTTATCTTCGTAAATTTATTGAGACTTGTTTGGTGGCCTAACATGTGATATATCTGGAGAATGTTTCATGAACACTTGAGAAGAATGTGTATTCTGCTGTTTTTGGATGGAATGTCATTATATATTAGGTTCATCTGGTCTAATATGTCATTTAATGTCAGTATTTATTGACTGATTTTCTGTCTGGATGATCTGTCCATTGATTTAAGTGGGATGTTAAAGAACCCTACTTTTATTGTATTACTGTCTGTTTCTCCTCTTATGTTTGTTAATATTTGCTTTATATATTTAAGTGTTAATATGTTGGGTGCATACATATTTACAAGTGTTATGTCTTCTTGTTAGATTGATCCCTTTATCATTATGTAATGCCCTTCTTTGTCTTTTGTTACCGTCTTTGTTTATTACAGTCTTTGTTTTTTTAGTCTATTTTGTCTAATATAAGTATCACCACCTCAGCTTTCTTTTTATTTCCATTTGCATGGAAATCTTTTCCCATTTTCTCACTTTCAGCATGTGTGTGTACTTAAATCTAAAGTGAGTCTCTAGTAGAGACTCAGTCATAATTTTTATCCATTCAGCCCAGCCACCCTGTATCTTTTGAATAGAGTATTTAGTCCATTTACATTTGAAGTAAATATTGATAGGTATGTGCCTATTGCCATTTTTTTCATTGTTTTCTGGTCATTTTGTTGTTCTCACCATTCTTTTTTTCTTCTTTTTCTCTCGTCACTTGTGATTTGATGACTATTTTTATTATGTTTGTACTATTTCCTTTTTAATTTTTGTGGATGTATTGTTGATTTTTGGCTTGTGGTTACTGTGAAATTCTTATATAAAAACTTCTGTATATAGTGGTCTATTTTAACTTGATGTTCACTTAAGTTTGAGTGCATTCTAAAAGCACTACATTTTTATGTTTCCCCTCCATATTTAATGTTAACTTTACATCTTCTTATCTTGTGTATTCCTTAATTAATTATTGTAGATATATATGATTTTACTAGTTTTGTCTTTAACATTCATACTTACTATATAGGTGGTTGATCCACGACCTTTACAATATTTTTGCTTTTACCAGTGAGACATTTTTTTTCTTTCATAACTTTATATTTCTGGTGATGTCCTTTTATTTTCTGCTTAAAGAAGTCTCTTTTAAATTTCCTGTAAGGTGAGTTTAGTGGTGATCTCCTTTAGCTTTTCCTTGTCTAGGAAAATATCTCTCCTTCAATTCTGAATAAAAACTTCCTGGATAGAGTATATTGGGTTGTAAGTTTTTGTTTTTATTTTTTCCTTTCAATACTTTGAATATGTCATATCACTCCCTTCTGGCCTGTAACATTTCTGCTGAAAAATCAGCTGATATTTTTATGTGGGTTCCTCTGTATGTAGCTAGCTATTTTTCTCTTGTCACTTTTAAAATGTTCACCTTATCAACTTTGTCATTTTAGTTAGAATATATCTTTGTGTGGATCTCTTTGGGTCCAAAATCTTTGGGACTCTCTGTGTTTCCTGGACCCGGATGCCTTTTTCCTTCTCCAGGTTAAGAAAGTTTTCAGTCATCATTTTCTCAAGTAGTTTTCTGTTCCTTTCTCTCTCTTTTCTTTCTGGGACTCTTATAATGCAAATGTAGTATTCTTGATGTTGTCCCAGAGGTCCCTTAAACCTCCTCAATTTTTTGATTCTTTTTTTGTTGTTGCTCCAATTGGGTGATTTCCACTAGCCTGTCTTCCAGATCGTTGATCCCTTCTTTTGTGTCATCCAATCTGCTCTTAATTCCCTCTAGTGTATTTCTGTTATTGTATTCTTCAGGTCTGATTGTTTTGTTTTCTTTTGTTTTATTTTAATATTTTCTATCTTTTAATTGAAGTCCTCACTGTGTCCCTCCTTTCTTCTTCTGAGTTTGGTGAGTATCTTTATGACCATTACTTTGAACTCCTTATCTAGAACGTTGATTATCTCCATTTCACTTAGTTCTTTTTCTGAGAAACTGTTTTGTTCTTTCCTTTGCAATGTATTTCTTTATCTCCTCATATTGCCTAATTCTCTATGTTTGTTTCAATGTATTAGGCAGATCAACTACATCACACAGTTTTGAAGAAATGGCTTTGTGTCATAGGTATTCTGTGTGGCCCAGCAGTGTTCTTTCTTCATTACCAGAGTCAGGTGCCCAAGGAATGTCCTTTGTGTGGGCTGCATATGTCCTTCTGCCTTCCTGCAAGTGCTGCAGACACACTAGTGTGTGGAGTTGGCTTACACTGGAGCTGGCTGTAAGGCCCAGTCAGAAATCTTGCAGGCACTCTGATGTATGGAGCCCGCTCCCAGTGCAGGAGCCACTTTGCAGGGATGCTGGTGCTGGCTGAGTGCATCTGCCAGGTCTGGAGGAGCTCCACTACTGGCCAAATGCACATGCTGTGACTGGTTGGTTGGGGGAGCACTTTGGGGGAGCATTGGTTATGTCAGGTCTGCAAGTAAACCTGGGGAAGACCAAGTAGTGCTAAGAGGTTAGATAGGGGATGTTATAAATGATGCTAAGTCAGCCAGGTAGAAGGTGAGTCTCCCCAAAGAGAAAAAAAACAAAAATTTGGTGCCCACTAGCTCCTCCATACCCACAGAAAGTTCTAATAGATCCCTGTTCTTTTGACACACATTTTAAAATTAGTAAGTGAATATCTTTTACATATGACACAGGCACATTTCAGACTGCTGCCTTTGTACTGGGACTCGGAGTGAGTGAGTTTTTGCATGTACCCTTCAAGAGCAGAGCCTCAGTTTCCTATAGCCCTCTGTCTCCTGGATATAGGCCTTACTAATATTCAAAGCCAGATGTTATGAGGGCTCCTCTTCCTAGTTCAGGTGTCCTGGACTTGGGAGCCTAATGTGGAGTTCAGAGTCTTCAATTCTTTGGTGGAAACTCTGAGGCTGTGCTATCTCTTCTACCTATGGGTCACAACACCAAGGGTGTGTGTAGTAGCTAGATCACATCTCTGCCCTTCCTACCTGTTGCAATATGACTTTTCCTTTTTATCTTTTGTTGTGGAAAATCTTTTCTGGTAGTCTTTAGGTAATTCTCGGAGATAGTTTCTCTATATGTAGGAGTATATTTGATATGATTGTGGAAGAGGAAAGCCCAGGGTCTTATTACTCAGCAATGTCATCCTGTCCTCCATGATATGCTGTTTTGTTTGATAACTCCACTTTAGCTCTTTATTCCCCAGTCAACTTCTGAATCTAATGCAATTAAGCATAGAAAAACAAGAATGGGAAGAGCCCTAGTAACAGCTGCAAATCAGCTGAAACAAAGTGGCTATGGCACTAAACACTAAACTATTACCATGACTTAGTAATCAAGATCCAGGAGTTATTTTGATCAGCAGAGAACTCTGGAGGTAATTTTTAACAAATAAGTTTTCCAAAATATAAAATTTATAGACAGCCAAATACATTTAATGGAAGTTTTATCACCAGAAAAGTGTAAGCTTGGAAAACACAGCACCAGAATTAACTTAAAACCAATAAGGTAGGGCATCTCAACCCCTCATATAGGATAATGTGACCTAAACACTAAAGATCCCAGTAAAATTTGGACATGCCATCCTCCACCAGGGCATTCTTACCAGTATTCATCTCAGGCCAAGAACAATCCTCTTAACAGAAAACAAAAAAAAACAAAAACAAAACAAAACCTTGGCCAGATGAACAAGAAAATAATTTCCATGATAACTAAATGAGACAACCTAATGCTGTCTTTGAGCATACCTGGTCCTACCATTTAGCTTTCAATGAGTGTCTACAAGAGTGAAATGTATCTAGATACATTGCTATACTTGAGGTATTTTCCTTTGTCTTTTTAACTGAATATGTGGTGTTGAATGCATGTGTGCATGTCTTTTTCTTTGTCTACTACTGTATTTGGCATTGGAAGAGATAAAATTTAATTAATTAATGCTCTTAATTCCAGGTATTGTGAAGTCACAACAGCTCGGATCCTCCTCCTATGGTTAACTGTATCACAGTAATATACTTTGAATGCAGAAAGGTGGCAAATAAATGGCTTGGTTAAATAACATCTAGAGGGAAATTTCAGTAAGTATTGTAGAAGAATGTGTGACTCTTCAAATTTTTCATCAAACTATAGTAAGAGCAGAGAGGCATGCACAAGAGTTTGAGGTATGTAGTTAGAAGCAACATGCACAGTTAAGAAGACTAAAGTACTATGCTTTATCTGGAAAAATTAGATAAAATTTTCATGCAATTCCAATACTTAACATTCAATTAAGTTGATAAGCCATGTTTATCTATGGCATTTTGTACCCCTAGCATGTTGTTTGTTGTCCTAGTTTGAGAAGCATGACTGTAGCAGTTAAGTGGTTAAGTTGTTTGGACTTTTGGTCCAAACAACCACATTGCAATGATTCCACTTAGGGAATGAATGATCTTTAGCAAGTTTCTTACCTACTGTAATTTTCAATTTAATCATTTCTAAGTTGTAGATAATACCTACTCCATAGGGTTTTTAAGAGAGTGAAATGAAGTGTTACATGTAAAGCACATAACACTGTACTTAGAACATAATTGTCACTAGATGATCAGCAGATATCATCAATATCATTCATGGTATTGGCTCCTTTAAGATATGGTCTTCTATATATAGGCATCAATTTCCATTTAGGACTAATTTCAGATGACATGCTTTTGAACACACATAACCACAAGGTTGCTCTAGGCACTTTTCAAAATGCTTGGTCCATTGACTATATTCATTGCAATCTGACACCCACTGTGTATAACTTTTATATAATTATTGATCCTATCATGTTACTTTTTAAATAATTGAAGTATATTGGAACCATATGGTAATACCACTTACCTTTTTGTAGGGAATAAGTTTTCTTCTGAAGAAAATAGATGCGCCAGTGTAAATCATTGGAAAGAAAAGGCAAGACTTCAAAATGGAAACAAAAATGCAGAAAATGGGACTTTAATAAATAAGGAGGGAAATGCCTAGCATCTCAGTTTTAGGGTCTTTGCTTATGAATTTGAAGGTTTAAAGCAGACTTGAAGACATTCTTTGATGATACAACCAGAAGACTCTCTTACATCTAGACTGTTCATGAGTAGGCACAATGGCCTCCCACAAGATTTGTTGTTGTTGTTGTTGACTTGCATATTACTTCCAGATCTAGCTCTATTAAGTTACCAGTTACATTTTCCACCCATGCTTAAATACGGAGGATTAAGAGGGCCCATGTTTAGATTGAATGGGAAGATATGACTCTGGGTCCATTGAAGTGAGGGCAGGAGTAATCAACAGGGGATCCCAAGAAGAACAGAAATCTCTTCACAGAGCAATTCCTTCTCAGCTCCTGTTTGTTTGATATCAACAGAGTCAGTGTGTTTTCTTACAAATTCACCTGTAAACCTCTCATCTTCACAGAGTTATTTGGTCAACCCTAAGGCAATCTTGCTGGAATATGTGTTTACAAAAACTACCTAGCTCAATTCATGAAGGTAAAAACTTTCCTAACTCAGAAACTCTTAAGATATGTTCCATGTGACTTAGAGTCTTAAAGTGGGAAACACATAATTAACACTATTCAGCTTCAAAGAAGATTATAAACTCTGGCTAATTAAACTTCCCAATACCTCCTTTGTACAGATGTAGTTATAACCCCTTTCTGGACAGGCTAAGACATTTATTTGAGGGAGAAGAATACAGCTGTTCCTCTCCTGAAGGGTAGGAATAAAATCTTCCTTCACTCAGTAGGGGTCTTAAAGGCTTAAAGTTAAGTTTAATCAAACATTTAATCAGTATAATTTTATTGAAAACCTATGAACCTTACTTTGTGCTCTTTGGTTGTAGGAAAAAAAAAAAATGTCAGTATCTCCTGTCTTTGGAGAGTTTAACATGAAGCTTAACAGAGAGGACACTAAAACATTACTTTAAAAATAATGCAAATGAGTTTATAATTAGTTGTGAAATGTCCCCTTCCAGACTACATTTCTGTCTCCATTATGCACACTTTTATTAAAAAATATCTTTCTGAAATGCAAATCCAATCATATTACTCTTCTGTTTATTGTCCTTCCATAATTTCATACAATTTGAAGGATAAATTCCAAACATTTGGAAAAATATTTACTAACTTTCATGATCTTGGTCACTGTTTACCTGCTTGGTTCAGCTTCTTGCATGCCCACTGTTTTTTGCTTGTTTGTTGGTTTGTTTGTTTTTTACAGTACGCAGGCCTCTCGCTGTTGTGGCCTCTCCCCTTGCAGAGCACAGGCTCCAGACGTGCAGGCTCAGCGGCCATGGCTCACGGGCCCAGCTGCTCTGCAGCATGTGGGATCTTCCTGAACCGGGGCACAAACCCGTCTCCCCTGAATCGGCAGGTGGACTCTCAACCACTGCACCACAAGGGAAACCCACATGCCCACTTTTGTACAGCAAGCTCCAGCGCTGGAAAATTGCTTGTTAATCTCCACATGTCTTTTTGGTAATTTCCATGCCTATGCTATAATTTCCTCATTTCCCAGAATGCTTTCCCTCTTTCTTTCTCTCATTAACTCCTTCCTCCTTCTATTCCTTTAAAAAACAGTTCAAAGGTCATACATTCTCTAAAGACGTAGACATAGAGAATGGACTTGAGGACACAGGGAGGGGGAAGAATAAGCTGGGACGAAGTGAGAGAGTGGCATGGACATATATACGTTACCAAGTGTAAAATAGATAGCTAGTGGGAAGCAGCCACATAGCACAGGGAGATCAGCTCGGTGCTTTTTGTCCACCGAGAGGTGTGGGATAGGGAAGGTGAGAGGAGACACAAGAGCGTGGAGATAAGGGGATATATGTATATATATAGCTGATTCACTTTGTTATACACTAGAAACTAATGTACTATTGTAAAGCAATTATACTCCAATAAAGGTGTTAATTTTTTTTTTTAAAAAGTCATACATTCTCTTGACAGCTTTCCTGATTCTGACTTTCTTCTAACCCTGTCTCCTCTGAGTCTCCATAGCATTTTACATATAATAAAATGCAATAAGATAGAATGATTATTAAATGTCCACATTCTACTGTGATTATTTGTTTCTCTCTTATTAGATTATAAATATGAAGAACAGAGATTAGGTTTCATATATTTATATAATTATTTATGTATACCCAGATTCTGGCACAGCCCCTGGGAAATTAAAGTCATTATTGAGTGACTGGATGGTAATCTCAACTCGTGTCCTCACACCAACCTTTCTCACACTACACTCTGCTCTTAGTGAGGGTTCTCTGTCATCCCCAGGACTTTGTATATACTGTTCTCTTGGCCTAGGATACTCTTCACTTCTCCAGGTATGTCACCTGGCTAATACCTACTTATATATCCAGGCTAAGATATTCAGCTACTGGAATGTCACTCTAACAACATTCTCTGACTGGATCAGGAACATTTCATATGTGCTTTCTTAAAAATAGTACATATCCATATCATAAAACTTTTCACTTAGGGATTTTTGGGTGGTCACATCTTAGCCCATAACTGATGATTTACATTTGGAAAAACAACAACAACAAAAAAAACCCCAAAACTAGTGAGTTGAGTTAATAACAGATTCACATGGGTTTAAGCAATCTGAGAAAGTTCCACAATAATAGCTGTGTTTTAAATTAGTAATTGAGTTATAGAAGGCCTGTAGAATGCAAAGAAGGAAGAGAGAATTCCATTTGGAAAAAATAACATCAGCAGAGACTGATACAATAATTAGTGTAGTTGCTGCAGAAGCCCATGAGAAATCAGACTTATCTTTAGAAGGTGATTCATGCTCTGGGGTTGTCCAAGAAAATATGTAGATATTGTAGGGTCAGTTAGGAGAGAGCCAAGGAAGGCACACTCTGTTAATTAGCTCAGGTAAACTAATGAGTCTAAAACTTCATAGGGTCATGTATACTTTGGGGGTAACATGGCATAAGGTGGTAGAGCTTGGTTTTAAAATCACATTTACAGCATCCTGTGTAAGTTTTAAAATTTGTGTTGCTCTGTAATGTATAGAGCTGGAACTTGGTTTTCCTAAAAGTGATCATGACATGATCATTTCAAACATAGATATGAGTGATAGTAAGGGAGACCTGGGTTTGTACTCTGTTTTTCTCTTTGAGTAGCTGTGTGACATTGGGAAAGGTAGATAAGTGTGTTGGGCCTCAGTTTCCTAATAATAGCACATACCTGATAGGTATCATGATCGATGATTGAAGGCCACAATATTTTTTCTTTAATAAATTTTATTTATTTATTTATTTTTGGCTGCATTGGGTCTTTGTTTTTGCATGCGGGCTTTCTCTAGCTGTGGTGAGTGGGGGCTACTCTTCGTTGTGGTGTGCAGACTTTCTCATTGCGGTGGCTTCTCTTGTTGTGGAGTACAGGCTCTAGGTACACAGGCTTCAGTAGTTGTGGCATGCGGGCTCAGTAGTTGTGGCTCACAGGCTCTAGAGCACAGGCTCAGTAGTTGTAACTCATGAGCTTAGTTGCCCCACGGCATGTGGGATCTTCCTGGACCAGGGCTTGAACCCATGTCCCCTGCATTGGCAGGTGGATTCTTAACCACTGCACCACCAGTGAAATCCCGAAGGTCAAATATTAATAAAGTCCTTGGAACAATGCCAAGCACAAAATAAGTGCATAAATATTAAAATGTTAGAGCTATTATTAAAGACAGTGTGTGGACCTACAAACATTAAAAAAAAATGCCTTGAGACTCAGTTTCTTATTCATGTGGAACTCAGGTGTCCTAGAACCTCTGTTTTCTGTTCTGCAAGATGTCTTCTTAGTCACTCTATTGCAGAAATTCTCAAAGTATGGTTCCAAGACAGGCAACAGCAGAAGCTGGAAACTTGTTTAGAAATGCAAATTCTTGGACCCCTAGTGAATAAGAAACTCTGGATGCAAAGTCACTCAGTCTGTATTTTAACTAGCCTTCCAGGAGATCTGGAGGTAGTCCAAAGTTTCAAAACCACTGCTCTATTAGAAAGGAGAACTGTGAGGATTGTTCTTATGGTTTCTGATATTTATGGTTTCTAACAATATGGAAACCCTGAAAGAAGAATCTGTGAACTTTCAGCTCTATCTTGGTCACAACCATTCATAGATCAGAAGCTTTCAGATGATGTGAATCCATTCTTGTACAGACTCTCAATACACTGAATGTCAGTGTATGTTCTTGCTGCTTTTTAAATGGTAGGTCAGGTAGATATCATGGGGTTGAGGATTGAAGAGTGGACCTTTGTCTTATCTGTTTCATAAACTATATGAGGAAGGGTAAGAAGGGAATCCTGACAGTTTCAAACATCAGGAAAACAATAGCCCTTTGGATGCTCTCATTTTCCTGATATATCTCTTTTCTCTAACGCCTTATTTATTTTTCCTCAGCCCTTGGAAAACTCCATGCTTTACTCCCTTGAAAGGAGCTTTTGCTTCCTGTCAAATCCTGCAGTGATTTTGGAATCTTTATTGGAACTATAGTGGACCCTGTGAATGAACAGAAGGAATTGAACACTCAAATCAACTTTGGTTTCTTCATCAGCCATGGCTGCAGCCACATTGGAAGCTAGTTTTCTTACATCAAGTGTAGTTCACCTGAGTGAGTGTTCATTTTCTCTCACCAGAAGCATAAGATATATGCATAAAGCATATATCTCTTATTAACGTGATTTAGATCCTACTCCTTGAGGAATATTAAACCTGGCATCTTTGCACTAAGGAGAATTTTGACTCTTATCAAGGCGGATTACATATAAAAGATCATCAAATTAGCTTAATGAAACTGGACCTGTGGAGCCAGCTGGAATAACATAAGCTAATCTCATATATATTGTCCTTGATCTCCAAATCTCTCCTGAGATAGAAAAGAGAGTAAGAGGTGGGTCCAGGATCTACTGTATTGGACTGGCTCAGGGGCAAAGCCCAAGGATTATCTAATGACCAATCAGTGACTCATTATGGTAATAGTCATTAAATCACCAGGAGATATCTAACCCGGCGATATCTCCTGATATCTTCAGGAGATAAATGACCGGAACTAGAGGCAAAAGAAATCTTCAATATCTGGGTTGTTTCACTCCAAACAACTAGGTAGTCTCTTGGGATTGGACTAGACCATATTAAGTCACAAAACTCTTTCCTAAACGTAGCATAGCTGCCTGATTTGTCTTTCCTCAGGGTCAGAGGTTCTTACACTTAATTGTAAATAAGATTTACTGACTGCAGTGGAGGGGGGGTATCTTGTAAAATATACTTTCCAGAGCTTCAAGCTAAAAAAAAAAAAAAAAAAAAAAAAAAAAAAAGCCAATTCAGAAGGTGTGGGATTTGTTGCAAGAATATACAATTTAACCAGTGCCCCAGGAGTCTCTGAGGTAGACAGCAGATTAGACCATAGCCCTCTAGATTTTAGCACTGTACTGGTATAGAAAGAAAAATAAAAGAAAGGTATACTAATGGGAAAAAAAAAATAATGGGAAAGAACACTGGCCCCAGTGCCAGAGCAAAACCTATCTAATCATCCTACTCTCAGGCAGGAGACAACCCCTGTCAGCTTCAGTGCTCCAGCTGGAAGTTCTCACCCTTCTCCCACCAGCTGTGATCCTTGAGCCCAAAAATCTTTGAGGAAAGAAGTTTTGAGCCTCATCTCGTGGCCAGAGGAAGCTTCTATTACTAAAATGTTTATTTTGCCAAAGGCCAACTATTAAAAAAATGGAAACATATTTAATGAGTCTTTTTGCTATCACAGAGAATATATATGAAAACTTTTGTAGAAATTATTAGAAACAACAACAAAAAAATCTGTCAAAGATTCTTGAGCCCTCTATTCCATAGAGATCCCTAACACATAGTGATATTGAAAGACATTAACCTGAATTCCTTTTCCTATGCCTTTGTCTTATTTCTTCTTTTGAGATTTTTGTTTCCTGTGGTTACACATCTTTGAGTTCAATAAGTACTTATTCTATTTAATTAAAATAAAATAAAATGTCCCTAATTCAATCCAAAGACATCAGTCTCAGATTCAGTAGGACTGAAACTGTCCTTTGATTTGGTGATTTTGGGGGGGCAGGGTAATGATTGTGATATGGTGATTTTTTTGTTTGTTTTTTAGTGCTTACAGAGGACATGGAAATACCATGATATGGAAGTTGTTTGTCTATATTGGAGGAAATGAACAAAATATTGAAGAGCTTTCTGTGAGATAAGACTTGTATTTAATAGTTTACTGCAACAAGATAATGACTTGCCTATACAGTTTGTATTTATTTTTTATGGTGATAGTAATATTCAGGTAATCATCATATGTAGAGCTAATATCTTGCATATGATATTAGAAGAACCTAATAGAGATCCATTCAAACATTTTCATTCAAAGTTAAACCACTGTTTGTTGGTCTGTTGGAGAGCTAAATAGAAAATTTCACATATTCCCAATTTTACATGAAATTTCAAAGGGTTCAAGGGTCTGTCAGAAAGGAGATTTAAATTATTTTCTAGCAATAAATACTAATATAAAACAATCTTCTTTTTTCCAACCATGTCCACACAGAAAGAGACACACAAGTATAGCTGACCTCATCACCAAGTTTGACCTGGATCCAGTAAAAACGTTCCTATCTTACACTTGAGTCCTCAGTGTAAAACATTCCTATGTTGAAGAAAATAGATATACATTTTTGTCTCTCTCTCTTCACTTGTGCTGCAATCTGGCCCATTTTATTAGCATGGTTGCAGTTTATCTCCAAGCTTAAAAAAAAAAAAAAAAACCTTGAACTTTTTCAAATGTGTGCAGATGTTCTATTTTTTTTCCAAAAATAATTCCATCTCTTTCCAATAGATCCCTGATAGGCACTGCGTTTTTCACCCTTAAATCAATTTAGCTTTTTTTTTTTTTTTTTTTTTTTTGCGGTATGCCGGCCTCTCACTGTTGTGGCCTCTCCCGTTGCGGAGCACAGGCTCCGGACGCGCAGGCTCAGCGGCCACGGCTCACGGGCCCAGCCGCTCCGCGGCATATGGGATCCTCCCAGACCAGGGCACGAACCCGTATCCCCTGCATCGGCAGGCGGACTCTCAACCACTGCGCCACCAGGGAGGCCCCAATTTAGCTTTAAGCTCAATTTTCCTCAGCTGAATGTTCATCTTGATAAACTCCTTAAGGCTTGGTCCCTAGAGATTTTGTTAAACTTAATTTTATTAAAACTTAGGATATGAAAACCTTGTTTGCATAATTATCTATATTAAATATTTCTACCTGTTTCTATGGAGATTTCACTGTTAATCTCCCCATTTTTTTTTCGGACTTTACCATTTTTTTTTTAGAATGTACAACTTGTTTTCAAACCAGGAAAGTCTATAAAAGGAAAATGTATATTTTTTAAACTGAAATTAACCAAACTCTACACGCTATGCATTGTGTTGGACAAAAAGCTAGTGTTGTTACTGTTGTCATACTGGGTAAAATTTAGATTCTTTTCTCTTTTTCTATGAAATTGGACTAATGATACTTGTCCTATTATATCACACACTGTTGTGAATAATTAAGAAGGTGTTTTACTTGAAAGTGCTCCATGAATATAAAATATTATTATGTTGTCCTTGTTATACCAAGAAGTCATGTCAGCAGGGATTCTTTTAGGGCCTTTTTCCCAGTCAGCTCATCAATAGGCATTTATTTCAAAACTATCATGTGACTACCACTACACTGGGTACTTTGAGATAATCTTAATGTTCCCTGGGCTTCCCTGGTGGTGCAGTGGTTAAGAGTCCACCTACCAATGCACGGCAGGAACACAGGTTCGAGCCCTAGTCCAAGAAGATCTCACATGCCACAGAGCAACTAAGCCCATGCACCACAACTACTGAAGCCCATGCACCTAGAGCCCGTGCTTGACAACAAGAGAAGCCACCACAATGAGAAGCCCATGAACCCCAACGAAGAGTGTACCCCGTTTGCCACAACTAGAGAAAGCCGCGCACAGCAACAAAGAAGCAGTGCAGCCAAAAAGAAAATAAACAAAACAAAAATTTAGTGTTCCCTAACAGTGAGCAAGCTGATTTGTGGCTCAGTCATTCCAATTGATCAGTTTGAAATAAAAGATCCAGAAACCGAACTGTCAGGTAAAAGAAATATGAGCCACCTTCTCATCAATATCACTTAAAAGTCAAAGTATCATTCACAGTGTGGGTATTTTCACTTTTTGGGAAACCAAGCAATGCTTTCACCCAATGGAAATTTTAGAAGGTCATAAAGGAAGGACAGGAGAGGATAATTCTCCGTCCCAATGGCAAGGAGTCATATGAATGAATGAAGTCATTTCACATTGCAAATTTTATCTAAGAGAGAAATCTCTATGAGGGGTCTGAAGAACTGAGCACAGACTCTCCAGTGCTCCTCAGATGATGTCAGATATATTTGCCTTCATGGGGAGAAACCAAAATGGAGGTATATATGGGGAGTATTGTTCTTCTCTCTACAAACTTGAAAATAATGCTGCCCCTTGATGTACATTATATTATAAATTAATCAGAGCAGAAATATTCAAATCACCACAGACAGGAGCAGTTGATCACAGAGTGATTGAAAATGATATATCTTTAAAAGAAAAAGCTTAGAGCAAAAGTGGGTAATCAGAAATAAAAACAATAAAAGGAGAATGAAAGTGGCAATATTTAACAGTGTGGAGGGGAACTAAGTGCCCTATTCTCCTGATTGGTGCTGCCTTTTGTACATAGATATAAGAATCTGATGTCATTGACTGTGTAAATTATAGGCAATCTGTCATTTCCTTGTCTCACCAGACTGTGATGACAAATGCAATAACATTAGTGGCATCAGGTTTTCAGTGGCTCTCCACCATACCTACTCAGAAGGCAGAACCTTGAATTCTACCACTCTAGGTACTTCTGGAAGCTACCACAGTACTCACATGTGCTCACAACTACCTCTCAACTACCACTCAGTTATTCTGTGTCTTCAAATCCACACCACCACTGCTGCCATTGCTTCTGTGTACCATGTGGCGCACAGAGGGACCACTGAAACTTCCACTATGCTCTCACATGATGACTAGGTACCAAATTCCTTCTCTGAGCTCTATGGATATTGCTGAATAACATAAATTCCACTGGTCACTGCCACATCTCCTGGACACAATACTTTTGCCAGACACAGCGTTTTCTTCCTAGGAGCCACTGCCAGTTTCCTAGATCCCAGTGGTTTATTGGAACAACCGTTTTGTGTTACAATCACAATTTATGATATGTACTTATGTTTAAGATAATTGTTTAATGAAATATGTATGGATTTTCCTTCAGAGTGTATGGCTAATCACCCTTTAGAAATCATCGTAGCATTTTTATGAACGTTCAAATGATATAACCCCATGAGAGTCTGTTATTATTCAGAATGTGTTCTTAAGTTTTACTTAAGTATAGATAAGTTCACTCAGAATTCAAGCACTTTTTATTACAAAGATACAGCACAATAATATAGAAGCAGCACAAACTTTGGAGTCAGTCTGCTTTGGGTTCAAATTCTGACTCTCACACTACTTATCTGTAGAAATTTGACCAAGTTCAGCCTCATTTTTTTCAACCTTTAAAATTGGCATAACATATACCTTAAAAGGTCATTGTGAGCTTTTAACAGGATAACATCTATTTAGGTATTATTACAGTGCTTGGTTAATTAGAAAACCTAAATAATTTGTAAAACTTATTATCATTATTATTGGCTGCATTTCCCAGCAGCATCCTAGAAACTTTTTTCTGTGTCAAAGTAGAACTCTTGGGGCATTCTAATTGTGAAGGAAAAGGATAGGACAAAGAAATTTTCACTGATGTATTCGTGACCTAATGTGTTGTTCTATGGAATAGGAAATAAGAAAGGTTGGAGAGAAAATATTTTTGCCCCAAAATGAACATTAGTGGTAAAATCTGGAGCTCTGATCTTGTCCTTCTGGTAAGATTAGCTTTATTAATGCTGCTGAGGAGGTCTAATAGAAGATTTACCTAAGTGAGCTTGACCTCACAAATTCTATTATCCCTCCCCCAGCCCATCACACCAGCCAGCATGGAAATGGGCCTTTTTATTATAAACTAATTACTATTCACATTTTATCAGCTAACAAATCGATTTGCAAACACTTTTTAAAATTCAGGAACTGCTATATGAATTTGTTGAAACAAAGAGGGTCATTACCAAGTCCTATTATCCATCCTGCTGGCTCTCTCTTGGGTTTTAATTATTCCAGCCACGAATAGATATTGGATAGGAAGGCAGGTCACTGAGGTCCTGCCAGTTTGAGTCTTGTGTGCTTGGTCTTCTTAAACCTGTCAGCCACATGGCCTTCCTTTCCTCCAAGACCCAGCAGTGACAGTAGATAATAGTAAGCAGCCCTGTCTCCTCATCATCCTCCTCAATTAACCACCACTGAGCTCCGACCAATGCACATTGTAGAACCAAAGAGTCCCTGGGGTTTGGAGAAATTTTAAAAGTTTAGAATAAGGGAGTGGGGAAACTAGTAAAGAAGACATTATTAAAATGAGATCACCAAAAGAGTGAAGTAATTCTGTCGGGCTGCCCAAGGCCCTCCAAGTATGCTTTAGACGCAGGTGCAATGGTTTTGTGATTGACTAGGAAAGGAATTAGAAACTCTGCCCCTGTTTTGTGTCTCAGAAACCAAAGCTGTTAACAGTAGCTAACAGGGAGGGAGTAATTAAGGTGAACTCTCACTGTATAATACTTTTTAGAAGCATTAACATTCTTTACCTTCTAATATACTATGTAACATAGTTATTGTGTTAATGTTTTCAGCTTTATTGAGAAATAAAATTGTAGTATATATAAAGTATACAATGTGATGATTTGTATACTTTGAGAAAGTATTCCCACCATTGAGTTAATGAACACATCACTTTCCATATTTTTCTTTTTCTCTCTCTCTTTATTATTATTATTTTTTTTTGGTGAGAACATTTAAGTTTTAGCAAATTTCAATTATACAACAAGGTATCAAATATATCACCTATATATTATCAACTATAGTCACCATGTTACACATCAATCTTTATTGATCTTGTAACTGAAAGAAATTTGTACCTTTTTTACCAGCCTCTTCCTATTCCTCTCACCCACAGAGTCTCAGGCAACCACCATATTACTCTGTTTTTATGTTTAGACTTTTTTCTTGCTGTTTTTAAATTCCACACATCAGTGATACAGTGCAGCATTTGTTTTTCTCTGTCTAACTAATTTAACTTAGCATATTGCCTCCCATGTTTGTCCATATTGTTGCGTGGCAGGATTTCTTTTTGTAAGGCTGAATAATATTCAATTGTTTGTATACACCACACTTTATCTGTCAGTGGAAACACTTTTGTGGTTTCCATTCCTTGGCTATTGTGAGTAATGCTGCAATGAACATGAAGTACAGATATCTATTTGAGATAGTGACTGCCTATGTATGAATACCCAGGAGTGGTATTGCTGGATCATATGGTAGTTCTATTTTTAATTTCTTAAGGAAATCCATACTGTTTTCCATAGTGACTTACCAGTTTTTACATTCCCACCTACAGTGTACAGGGTTTCCTTTTCTCCACATCTTTGCTATCATTTGTTATTTCTTGTCTTTTTGACCATAGACACTCTAAAATGTAAGAGGTGATATCCCATTGTGATTTAGATTTGCATTTCCCTGATGATTAGTGATGTTGAATATCGTTTTATGTACCTGCTGGCCATTCGTATATCTTCTTTGAAAAACATATATTCAAGTCCTTTGCCCATTTTTACTTGGATTATTTCTTTTTCTAGTTACTGAATTCTTCAATATGAATTTCTGGTATATTTTGAATATTAACCCCTCATCAGATATGTGATCTGCAAATATTTTCCCCCATTCTATAAATTATGATTTCTTGATGGCTTTCTTTGCTCTGCTGAATCTTTTTAATTTGTTGTAGTTCTACTTGTTCCTCTTGCTTTTGTTGCCTTGCCTTTTAGTGTCAAATCCAAAAAAAAAAAAAAAAAAGAAAAAAAGAAAAAAGCATTGCCAAGACCAATCCAGTCAATCCAGTGTCAAGGACTTTCTTTCCTTTGTTTTCTTCTAGGAGACTTATAGTTTCAGGTCTTGGAGTCAAACTTTTACTCCATTTTGAGTTTATTTTTTGTGTATGATGTAAGGTAGGACTTCAGTTATTTTGCACATAAGTATTCAGTTTTCCCAGAACCATTTATTGAAAAAAAATTATTTCACCATTATATATTCTTGGTTTCTTTGTCAAAAGTTAGTTGAACATATATGCACAGGTTTGTGCTTATGCCCATATCCTACTGTTCTGATTACTGCAGTTTTGTAAAAGTTTTTCAATCAGGAAGTGTGATACCTCCAGATTCATTCTTCTTTCTCAGGATTACTTTGGGTATCTGGGCTCTTTTGAGGTTCCATATATAGATTTTTAGATTGCTTTCTATTTCTGTAAAAAATAACACTGGAATTGTGATAGAGATTATATTGACTCTATAGATCACTTTAAGTTGTACAAACATTTTGACAATATTCGTTCTTCCAATCCATGAACACAGAATATCTTTTCATTTCTTTGTGTCTTCAATTTCTTTCATTAGTGTCTTATAGTTTCCAATATACAGGTCTTCAATTACCTAGAAGACTACCTAGGCCATAGTAAGAGCTTAATAAATATTGGCTTAATAAATGTATCTTACTCACTCTTCTAAATAATGGAACAAATAATTTAGACAACTTATCTTTCTCTATGTCAGATCCAATGTTTTTAATCTGAGTTTTTTATTGGAATGGTAATAGGAATCCTAGTTTTACATTTGCTCTCAAAGTTTATTCCTATATTGGGAGTCAATTATCCTTCTAGATCCTTGTCTAGAGTTAAGGGCTTGCTGAACTCATCATCTTAATATGTTTGACCCCTCTCTTAATTCTTTGTTTATATTTGTACTATTGCCATAGCTCCAAATCTCTTTTATTTCCATCTCTTACATTTGGTTCAATAACCTATTGACTGAATGATTCTTTCCTTTGGACACAGATGTCTAGTTTTCCTATATAACAGTAGATAATTCTAAACGCAAGCCTTCTTCTTCTTTTTTTTTTTTTTTTCAATTTCTCAGGAGGCTACATTTAGTGGCATGTATGCTTAAGCATTAAGCACACTTTTGCATTGTGTATCCTGGAAGCCCATGCTGATCTGTATCTTACAGATTGGAGTAGGGAAAGGTGGATTCTGCATTTTGATCTTTGTAGCAATCCCAAGAAACTCAGCCTGTTTTCATTTTTCAAAGTACAGTGACCTCTCTGTACCTTGTAGTATGTTTGGTATGAAAAACATAAACTTTATTTTAATCTAAGCCAGAGTTCAATTTTGTATAGAGTCAAAGACATGCTGAACTTTTATCTACTGAGGTCTAATTCTGGATAGACCAGTGGATCACTCTTTTCCTAAATTTACATTTCTGATTACTTCAAATTAGATGATACTTTTCTACTTTAATGTTACCCCCTGAAACTAATAATCATTTAATGCACTTATTGTAAATCACATTTATTGATGCTCTCAAACCAAAAAAGAGGTTCATTTTTATTCCCATTCTAAGCTCATATTTGCAATCCATAGATTTAATCTGATTCTCTGTCTTAGCACTTGAGGTTGCATTTCTTTTTTTTTTTTTTTTTGCAGTATGCGGGCCTCTCACTGTTGTGGCCTCTCCCACTGTGGAGCACAGGCTCCGGACGCACAGGCTCAGTGGCCACGGCTCACAGGCCCAGCTGCTCCGTGGCATGTGGGATCCTCCCAGACTGGGGCATGAACCTGCGTCCCCTGAATCAGCAGGTGGACTCTCAACCACTGCGCCACCAGGGAAGCCCGAGGTTGCATTTCTTAAATGTGCACTCACAAACACAACACCACAACTCATAGATAAAAAATACCATTTTTCTATATATTGTTCATTATTTTAATAATTTATGATTATAATGATAATGTCTGTTGGTCCCCATTTTGTTTCACTTATCAGTTACTTTATTTTTTACATAAAAATATTTAAGTATCACTGTTTTGTGGGGAAAGAACTATATTAAACATTTTGTATTTTAAGGACTTTCAAAGGCTATATAAATTTTTGAAATACATTTATTTCACTAAATAAAATGATAAAGTGAGATGAGTTTTTTAAAAGCTTAATTTATCAGCTTTCTCATTTTCATAATATTATAAAAATTACATCAATTATATTATGACAAAGGAAGGCCTTTGGTTCAAGGGGATAGATGTGAGTATATTAAGTGATTAGAAATGCCTGGGAAATATGTGCTATGCTTGTGTTCTTTCCCTGACACCAATATTTTAATTTTGAATAAGTGTTATTAACTATCTGTGTCTTTACTGTGGCTGAATTTCACCATGAAAACCCTCATCAGGAGATATGTTTGGGTAGAAGATTTTCCATATTTTATGAGGAGAGTATTTTAGCACATGTGAGAGAGGTCTGGCTTATATTGACTGTGACAAGTCTAACAACCTGGAGTGTCTCAGATGCCATCTCCCTAGTTTAACATCTCACCCAATTTGTGAATGAAATGTAACTTAATGCATTTGAAGTTTTGAATTAATGGAAGAAGAAAGGAAAGCTGAATGGAAGCAAAACTTTCATTCAATGTCCAGGTATATAAAGTTGTCTGGTGATGTTTGGGGCTCCCTTTCTTCAGGTAATAGGTACAAATGTTCTAAACTACATTTACCTTTTGTCCCAATCTCCATGGTATCATACCATATTATAACCCACTTTTATTTTTAAGTTAGTCCTCTGGTACAAAAAAAATTATAAATTCAATCTCATTTTCCCTTCCCAAATGTGTGATGGATCAGACAAAATTCCATTTCTCCCTGAGGATTGTAAAAATGTTTCTAGATATGGTGATCTGCTTGGCTTCTTTGTTTTATTTTTTAAATAATCCAGCAAAAGATATGTTTGTAATATCTGCATCAGATACAACTGGAAAAGAAAGGAAGAGAGTACACATTAAAATGCTGTGAAGTGAGGAATTTAAACCTGAGAAGATTTTAAGGTATTTTATATTTTTGGAGTACAGCACCCTTCTTTTCACTAGACTACAGTTTCAGTGAGAATACAAACTGTGATTATTTCAATCAACCCTACATTCTCAATGCCTAGAAGACTGCCTGATATATAGGAAGAAGAAAAAAACTGTATTGAATGAATTAATTAAAAACTGTATTTATTTTTAATGTATTTTTTTACTGTATAATTTCTTCCTACAGTTGAACTTGGGACTAACAAGTTTTCAGCAGAGAGAGAGATTATTTGGTATAGGTAAGGATAGTCTAAGAAGATTTTATAGAAGAAGACATCAAATAGATATTGTAACACATAGAACACACTCTCTGTAACAAGAATTCTATGGGTGATTTACAGCCTACCTTTGAAGGTCCTCATTCAGATTTTGGCATAATATTCACGTCTACTAAAAGGATAAAATACCTGATCAAGAACAATTTCCTTGGGTGCACTGTTGATGATGGAACAATCATTTTGACATTTGAGCTTTGTGTCTCTTGCCACATTTTCATAGACCACAAGCAGAGCTGTTGGAGAGGGTGCTTAGTGAATGAATATGAGATAATGGATGTACCAATAGAAGGAATCTCTGTCTTACCTGAGCTCCCTGGGTAGTAGAATTTGATACAAAAATTAATGAATCAATTGTGTTATTTCATTATGAGTGAGAAAAATTCCAAAGAAACAGGAAGAGGAAAAAGGGAAATGATGAGGGAAGGAGAGAGCCAGTATGCAGTGACTGACATGGCTGATCTGCTTTTTATCAAACAAAGCATCAAAATGTTCCATTTTGCAGGATAGTCTTCCCAGGCCCAGGTAACTGTTACATCATTTCAAGTCAGCAAGTCCTTAGGTTGGAGGAAGGAGAATTGACCCTCAGGTTACTATATTCTATTGATCAAACACTCATCCACAAGAGGATATACAACACATGTCAGACTTGAGAATTTTCAGAGCCAAGTATGATTCCTTCATCTCATTCATCACTGAAGCTGAAGCCCACAAATGGGAGGCACAGGTTCAGTCAAGGTCATAATCATAAATGTGGGTTGAGAGTTTGAATGCAGTCAGTCTGAGCTTATGCAGTACTTGTTGCTGCGGCTATTACTAGGGAGAAACAACTGGCTCAGGATTCTGGACATAGCTGAAGCTAAAAGACTCTAAGGTGGTACCTAACCTAAGTAGCTACAGGAAGAACTGATCAACTGAAGTGCGCTGGATCAGATTTTCCAAATGGAATGCACAAAATACATGATCCAGGAGGACTCAGGTGGTAAAAATAACTCTATAATTTAGAGAGACCATGATACAAAGGATCTAGGGACATGTGAATCAGAGAAAAGGCAAGAAAAGAAAATGAAGTGTGTGAGGCATATTGAAATATCTAAAGGAGGTCCTTTGGGGAGAATAAATGGAGCCCTCTGATAGTGTGTATCATAATAATGCTTGGCAACTTCTTAATTACTCCTTCAATCCAGTATCCACCAAGGTGCCCACTATTCTCTTTAAACAGATATGGCCTTAGAAAATATAAAGAGGATGAAGAATTTCCAGAATGGAAATAGGAAGAAAGGATGAAAATAAAGAAGAAAGAAAAAAAGTAAGGAATGGCAGAAAGATATGGAGAATTTCAAGGTCAAGGAAAACTAAAGTCAAATAGGTTCCCATTCTTTTGATGAATATAACACTATTAAGACTATTAACATTTAAAAAATAAACAATAGATTATATTCTAAGAAATGAAATAAGTATGTTGTGCATATAAAAGAATGGTAGTAAATGTGGAAATTGAGGAACATTCTTTGAATTGCAGATAAAATTTGCCTTACGTTCCTATAGAGCACAATTCAAAAATTACATATTAGCTTTATTTCTGGAAAGTTGCTCTTATTTATATTTAACACATCATCAGTAGATTTCTTCTTAAAGTTACATTACACTTTATTAAGACTACCCAATTTTTGGAGAGTCATCCTAATTTATTCTAAAGAGTCCTAACATTACTTTGGAGGGATAATTTTTTAATTTCATAAATTCAGGATGTTGAGAACTTACAAACATTGTTTGTTTGGTTTTATTAATATCCCTTAAGAGACCTTGACCTTATTGACAAAAGGTAAAAATGTGCCAAATGATACCATCTGAATTTTAATCTCTTTGCTCAACAAATATTTATTGAACCCTGTGTTAGGCCTTCTGTTGGGTGATAGTAATGCAACAGAGAACAAAATTATACGTGTTTCCCAACATTATGGAGCTCACATTCCAGTGGGAAAGACAGAAAAATGTAGAAAAGCTGAAATAATTTTTTAAGTATAAATTTAATAAGTACAATGAAAGAAAGAAGTGAAGGGCAGAAAGACCAAGAGTGGACTTTCTGAAGACCTAACATATACACTCAGATATTAAGAATGAGTAAAAATAAGTACCTATGTGAAGAACAAGATAAAAAGTGTTTCAGCAGAAAGGGTAGTACATATTTTTCTTTCTGCCTTGAGAAAGAAAGATCATGGGAAATTCAGAAAACTGAAAGAAGTTCAGCATGGTTTCACCATAGATGGAACAAGGAAGAGTAGCTAATGATAAGTTGAAGAAATAGAGGTTAGATCATGCATGGCTGGGCAGACCATGATAAGAAATTTGGGGTTTATTATAAGTGAAATGGGAAAAGGCTTAAGTGTTTTGAGCAGGTTAATGGTTTGATTATAATTTAAGAAGATCACTGGCTGCTAAGTAGGAAATGGATTAAATGGAGCCAAGATGAATGCATGGAGACCAATTAGGAGGTTATTGACATTAGTCAAGGAAAGTGATGGTGGTAGTTTAAACTGGGACACCATAGATCAGGAGATGAATAAATTTTTCTTTCCTTTTCTTTTTTTTAATTTCAAATACATATACAATTTTTCCAAGTCTCCAAATATTTTTGTTAGTTTCTGCTTTATAACAAAGTGAATCAGCTATACATATACATATATCCCCATATCTGCTCCCTCTTGGGTCTCCCTCCCACACTCCCTATCCCACCCCTCTAGGTGGTCACAAAGCGCTGAGCTGATTTCCCTGTGCTATGGGGCTTCTTCCACTAGCTAGCTATTTTACATTTGGTAGTGTATATATGTCCATGACACTCTCTCACTTCGTCCCAGCTTACTGTTCACCCTCCCCGTGTCCTCAAATCCATTCTTTGTCTGCATCTTTATTTCTGTCCTGTGCCTAGGTTCTTAAGAAATATATATTTTTTTAAGATTCCTTATGTATGTGTAAGCATATGGTATTTGTTTTTCTCTATCTGACTTACTTCACTCTGTATGACAGACTCTAGGTCCATACACCTCACTACAAATGACTCAATTTCGTTTCTTTTTATGGTTGAGTAATATTCTATTTTATATATGTGCCACATCTTCTTTATCCATTCATCTGTTGATGGACACATAGGTTTCTTCCATGTTCTGGCTATTGTAAATAGAACTGCAATGAACATTGTAGTACATGACTCTTTTTGAATTATGGTTTTCTCAGGGTATATGCTCAGTAGTGGGATTGCTGGAGTGTATGGTAGTTCTATTTTTAGACTTTTAAGGAACCTCCATACTGTCCTCCATAGTGGCTGTATCAAGTTACATTCCCAGAAGCAGTGTAAGAGGGTTCCTTTTTCTCCAAACACTCTCTTGCACTTAATGTTTGTAGACATTTTTTTGATAGCCATTCTGACTGGTGTGAGGTGATACCTCATCATAGTTTTGATTTACATTTCTCTAATGATTAGTGATGTTGAGCATCCTTTCATGTGTTTGATGGCAATCTGTATATCTTCTTTGGAGAAGTGTCTATTTAGGTCTTCTGCCCATTTTTGGAATTTTTTTGTTGTTGTTGTTTTTCTGGTAATGAGCTGCATGAGCTGCTTGTAAATTTTGGAGAATTATCTTTGTCAGTTCCTTCATTAGGAAATATTTTCTCCCATTCTGAGGGTTGTCTTTTGGTCTTGTTTATGGTTTCCTTTGCTGTGAAAAAGATTTTAACTTTCAGTAGGTACCATTTGTTTATTTATTTTTTAATTTCCATTTCTCTAAAAGGTGGGTCAAAGGATCTTCTGTGATTTATGACATAGAGTGCTCTGCCTGTGTTTTCCTCTAAGAGTTTTATAGTGTGTGGCCTTACATTTAGGTCTTTAATCCATTTTGAGTTTATTTTTGTGTATGGTATTAGGGAGTGCTCTAATTTAATTCTTTTACATGTAGCTGTCCAGTTTTCCCAGCACCACTTACTGAAGATGCTGTCTTTTCTCCATTGCATATTCTTGCCTCCTTTATCAAAAATAAGGTGACCATATATGCATGGGTTTATCTCTAGGCTTTCTATCCTGTTCCATTGATCTATAATTATGTTTTTGTGCCAGTACCATACTGTCTTGATTATTGTAGTTTGTAGTATAACCTGAAGTCCAGGAGCCTGATTCCTCCAGCTCAGGTTTTCTATCTCAAGATTGCTTTGGCTATTCAGGGTCTTTTGTGTTTCCATACAAATTGTGAAACTTTTTGTTCTAGTTCTGTGAAAAATGCCAGTGGTAGTTTGACAGGGATTGCATTGAATCTGTAGATTGCTTTGGGTAGTAGAGTCCTTTTCACAATGTTGATTCTTCCAATCCAAGAACATGGTATATCTCTCCATCTATTTGTATCATCTTTGACTTCTTTCATCAGTGTCTTATACTTTTATGCATACAGGTCTTTTGCCTCCTTAAGTAGTTTTTTTTCCAAGGTATTTTATTCTTTTTGTTGCAATGGTAAATGGAAGTGTTTCCTTAATATCTCTTTCAGATTATTCATCATTAGTGCTTAGGAATGCAAGACTTTTCTGGGCATTAATTTTGTATCCTGCAGATTTACCAAATTCATTGATGAGCTCTAGTAATCTTCTGGTGGCATCTTTAGAATTCTCTATGTATAGTATCATGTCATTTGCAAACAGTGACATCTTTACTTCTTTTCCAACTGGGATTTTTTAATTTGTTGTTTCTTTCTGATTGCTGTGGCTAAAACTTCCAAAACTATGCTAAATAATAGTTGTGAGAGTGGATAACCTCCTCTTGCTCCTTATCTTAAAGGAAATCATTTCAGTTTTTCACCACTGAGAATGATGTTGGCTGTGGGTTTGTCATATATGGCCTTTATTACATTGAGGTAAGTTCCCTCTATGCCTACTTTCTGGAGGGCTTTTCTCATAAGTGGTTGTGGAAGTTGTTGAAAGGTTCTTCTGCATCTATTGAGATGATCATATTGTTTGTCTTTCAATTTGTTAATATAGCTTATCACATTAATTCATTGGTGTACATTGAAGAATCCTTGCATTACTGGGAGAAACCTCACTTGATCATGGTGTATGATCCTTTATTGTGCTGCTGGATTCTGTTTACTAGTATTTTGTTGAGGATTTTTGCATTTATGTTCTTCAGTGATATTGACCTGTAGTTTTCTTTCTTTGTGATATCTCTGTCTCGTTTTGGTATCAGAGTGATCGTGGCCTTGTAGAATGAGTTTTGGAGTCTTCCTACCCCTGCTATACTTTGGAAGAGTTTGAGAAGGATAGGTGTTAGCTCTTCTCTAAATATTTGATAGAATTTTCCTGTGAAGCCATCTGGTCTTGGGCTTTGGCTTGTTGGAAAATTTTTAATCACAGTCTCAATTTCAGTGCTTATGATTGGTGTGTTATGTTTTCTATTTCTTCCTAGTTCAGTCTCAGAAGGTTGTGCTTGTCTAAGAATTTGTCCATATCTTACATATTGTCCAATTTATTCTCATAGAGTTGCTTGTCGTAATCTCTCAGGATCCTTTGTATTCTGCAATGACAGTTGTTACTCCTCCTCTTTCATTTCTAGTTCTATTGATTTGAGTCTTCTCCCACTTTTGTTGATGAGTCTGGCTAATGGTTTATCAATTTTGTTTATCTTCTCAGAGAACCAGCTTTTAATTTTATTGATCTTTGCTGTTGTTTCCTTCATTTCCCTCTATTTATTTCTGATCTGATTTTATGACTTATTTCCTTCTGCTAACTTTGGTGTTTTTTTTGTTCTTCCTTCTCTAATTGGCTTAGGTGTAAGTTTAGGTTGTTTATTTGAGATATTTCTTGTTTCTTGAGGTAGGATTGTATTGCTATAAACTTCCCTCTTAGATCAGCTTTTGCTGAATCTCATAGGTTTTGGGTCATCATGTTTTCTTTGTCATTTGCTTCTAGGTATTTTTTTGATTTCCTCTTTGATTTCTTCAGTAATCTCTTAGTTATTTAGTTGCATATTGTTTAGCCTCTATGTGTTTTTTTTTTTTAACAGATTTTTCCTGTAATTGATATCTAGTCTCATAGCATTGTGGTCAGGAAGAATACTTGATACAATTTCCATTTTCTTAAAATTACCAAGGCTTGAGTTGTGACCCAAGATATGATCTATCCTGGAGAATGTTCCATGAGCACTTGAGAATAAAGTATACTTTGTCATTTTTGGATGGAATGTCCTATAAATATCAATTAAGTCCATGTAGTTTAATGTGTCATTTAAAGCTTGTGTTTCCTTATTTATTTTCATTTTGGATGATCTGTGCATTGGTGAAAGTAGGGTGTTAAAGTCCCCTACTATGAGTGTGTTACTGTCGATTTTCCCTTCTATGGTTGCTGGCATTTGCCTTATGTTTTTAGATGTTCCTATATTGGGTGCATAAATATTTACAATTGTTATATCTTTTTCTTGGATTGATCCCTTGATCATTATGTAGTTTTTGTAGTTTTATGTAGTCTTTGTTTCTTGTAAAAATTGTAAAAATCTTTATTTTAAAGCCTATTTTGCCTGATATGACAATTTCTACTACAGTTTGCTTTTTATTTCCATTTGCATGGAATGACTTTTTCCGTCCCCTCACTTTCATTCTGTATGTGTCCCTAGGTCTGAAGTGGGTCTCTTGTAGACAGCATATGTACAGGTCTTGTTTTTGTATTCGTTCAGCCAGTCTATGTCTTTTGGTGGGAGCACTTAATCCATTTACAATTAAGGTAGTTATCGGTATGTATGTTCCTATTACCATTTTCTTAATTGTTTTGTGTTTGTTATTGTAGTTCTTTCCCTTCTCTTGTGTTTGTGCCTAGAGAGGTTTCTTTAGCATTTGTTGTAAACCTTCTTTAGTGGTGCTGAATTCTCTTAGCATTTGCTTGCTTCTAAAGTTTTAATTTCTCCATCAAATCTGAATGAAATCCTTGCTGAGTAGTGTAACCTTATTTGTAAGTTTTTCCCTTTCATCACTTTAAATATGTCCTGCCACTCCCTTCTGACTTGCAGAGTTTCTGCAGAAAAATCAGCTGTTATCCTTATGTATGTATGTTATTTTTTTTTCCTTCCCTCTTTTATATATATATATATATATATATTTTTTTGTATTTAACTTTTGGTAGTTTCATTAATATGTGCCTTGGCATATTTCTCCTTGGATATATCCTGTATAGGACTCTCTTTGTGCTTCCTGGACTTGGTTGACTATTTCCTTTTCATGTTAGGGAAGTTTTCAACTATAGTCTCCTCAAATATTTTCTCATCCCCTTTCCTTTCCTCTTCTTCTTCTGGAACTGGTATTATTTGACTGTTGGTGCTTTTAATGTTGTCCCAGAGGTCTCTGAGACTGTCCTCAATTCTTATTATTATTTTTTTCTTTATTCTGCTCTGCAGTAGTTATTTTGACTATTTTATCTTCCAGGTCACTTATCCGTTCTTCTGCCTCTCTTATTCTACTATTGATTCTATCTAGAGAATTATTAATTTATTTATTATGTTGTTCATCATCGTTTGTTTGCTCTTTAGTTCTTTTAAGTCCTTCTTAAATATTTCTTTTATTTACTCCACTCTATTTCCAAGATTTTCAATCACTTTTACTATCATTACTCTGAATTCTTTTTCAGGCTGACTGCTTATTTCCACTTCCTTTGTTTGGTCTGAAGAGTTTTTCTCTGCTCCTTCATCTGCTGTGTGTTTCTCTGTTTTCACATTTTGCTTAACTTCCTGTTTTTGGGGTCTCCTTTTCATAGGCTTCAGGTTTATAGTTCCTGTTGTTTCTGGTGCCTGCCCCCAGTGGCTAAGTTTGGTTCAGTGTATTGTGTTGGCTTCCTGGTGGAGGGGACTGGTGCCTATGTTGTGGTGGATTAGGCTGGAGCCTGCCTTTTTTGTGGGCAGGACTGTGTCCTGTGGTGTGTTTTGGAGTGTCTGTGACCTCATTATTATTTTAGGCATCCTCTCTGCTAATGGGTGGGGTTGTGTTCCTGTCTTGCTAGTTGTTTTGCATAGGGTGTCCAGCACTGTAGCTTGCTGGTCGTTGATTGGAGCTGGGTCTTAGGGTTGAGATTGAGATCTCTTGGAGATTTCATTGTTTGATATTGCATGGAGCCGGGAGGTCTCTGGTGGACCAATGTCCTGAACTTTGCTCTCCCACCTCTGAGGCACAGGTCTGACACCCAGCTGCAGCACCAATACCCTGTCATCCAAATGTCTCAGAAGAAAAGGGAGAAATAAAGAAATATAAAATAAAATAAAATAAAATAAAAAATTTATTAAAATAAAGAATGTTTTAATTATTAAAAATACAAGTAGGGCCTCCCTGGTGGCGCAGTGGTTGAGAGTCCGCCTGCCGATGCAGGGGATACGGGTTCGTGCCCCGGTCTGGGAGGATCCCATATGCCGCGGAGCGGCTGGGCCCGTGAGCCATGGCCGCTGGGCCTGCGCGTCCGGAGCCTGTGCTCCGCAACGGGAGAGGCCACAAGAGTGAGAGGCCCGCATACCGCAAAAAGAAAAAAAAAAAAAAAAAAAAAAAAAATACAAGTAAAAGGTAGTAAAAGAAAGAAAGAAGAGAACAACCAAGCCAGAAAACAAATACACCAATGAAAACAAACACTAAAAACCATACTGAAAGAAAAAGAAAAAAAAAAAAAAAAAGGACAGACAGAAACCTAGGACAAATGGTAAAAACAGGGGAGGAGAGGGGGAAGATGGAGGAAGAGTAAGACGTGGAGATAATCTTCCTCCCCACACATACATCAGAAATACATCTACACATGGAACAACTCCTACAGAACACCCACTGAACACTGGCAGAAGACGTCAGACCTCACAAAAGCAAGAAACTCCCCACGTACCTGGGTAGGGCAAAAGAAAAAAGAATAAACAGAGACAAAAGAATAGGGATGAGACCTGCACCAGTGGGAGGGAGCTTTGAAGTAGGAAAGGTTTCCATACACTAGGAAGCCCCTTAGCGGGCAGAGACTGTGAGTGGCGGAGGGGGGAACCTTCAGAGCCATGGAGGAGAGCACAGCAACAGGGGTGTGGAGGGCAAAACGGAGAGATTCTCGAACAGAGGATCAGCCTTGACCTCCACTCACCAGCCCGAGAGGCTTGTCTGCTCACCCGCTGGGGTGGTTGGGGACTGGGAGCTGAGGCTTGGACTTCGGTCAGATCCAAGGGAGAGGACTGGCAGCATGAACACAGTCTGAAGGGGTTAGTACACCACAGCTAGCTGGGAGCTTTCCAAGGGAAAAGTCTGGACCTGCCAAAGAGGCATGAGACATTTTGTTCCCTCTTTGTTTCCTGGTGCGCGAGGAGAGGGGATTAAGAGAACTGCTTAAAGAGCTCCAGAGATTGGCGTGAGCCATGGCTAACAGCGTGGACACCAGAGATGGGCAGGAGATGCTAAGGCTGCTGCTGCTGCCAACAAGAAGCCTGTGTGTGAGCACAGAACACTATCCACACCTCTCTTCGGGGGGCCTGTGCAGCCTGCCACTGCCAGGGTCCTGGGATACAGGGACAACTTCCCTCAGAGAATGCACTGCATGCCTCAGGCTGGTGCAACGTCCTGCCGACCTCTGCCACCTCAGGTTCTCCCCGTGCACCGTAAACCTCCTTCTCCCTGGCCTGAGTGAGCCAGAGCCCCTGAATCAGCTGCTCCTTTAACCCCGACCTGTCTGAGCAAAGAACAGTCGCCCTCCAGCGACCTACACACACAGGCAGGGCCAAATCCAAAGCTGAGCCCTGGGAGCTGTGCAAACAAAGAAGAGAAAGGGAAATTTCTCTCAGCAGCCGCAGAAGCAATGGATTAAATCTCCACAATCAACTTGATGTAACCTGCATCGGTGCAATAACTGAATAGACAACAAATCATCCCAAATTGAGCAGGTGGGCTTTGAGAGCAAGATTTATTATTTTTTCCTCTTTTGCTCTTTTTGTGAGTGTGTATGTGTATGCTTCTGTGTGAGATTTTGTCTGTATAGCTTTGCTTTCACCATTTGTCCTAGGGTTCTATCCATCCATTTTTGTTTGTTTGTTTGTAACTTTTAAAAAACAATTCTTAAAAATTATTTTTTATTTTAATAACTTTATTTTATGTTATTTTATTTTAGCCTCTTTCTTTCTTCTTTCTTTCTTGCTCGCTTGCTTGCTTGCTTGCCTTCTACATTTTCTCCCTTTTATTGTGAGCTGTGCAAATGAAAGGCACTTGGTGCTGTAGCCAGGAGTCAGTGCTGTGCCTCTGAGGTAGAAGAGCCAAATTAAGGACACTGGTCAACAAGAGACCTCCCAGTTCCACATAATATCAAACAGCGAAAATCTTCCAGAGATCTCCATCTCAAAAGCAACACCCAGTTTCACTCAACGACCAGCAAGCTACAGTGCTGGACACCCTATGCCAAACAACTAGAAAGACAGGAACACAACCCCACCCATTAGCAGAGAGGCTGCCTAAAACCATAATAAGGCCACAGACTCCCCAAACACAACACCAGACATGGACTTGCCCACCAGAAAGACAAGATCCAACCTCATCCACTGGACCACAGGCACTAATCTCCTCCACCAGGAAGCCTAGACAACCCACTGAACCAACTTTAGCCACTGGGGAAAGACACCAAAAACAACGGTAACTATGAACCTGAAGCCTGAAAAACGAGACCCCAAACACAGTAAGATAAGCAAAATGAGCAGACAGAAAAACACACAGAAGATGAAGGAGCAAGAAATAAACACACCAGACCTAACAAATGACGAGGAAATAGGCAGTCCACCTGAAAAATAAATCAGAATAATGATAGTAAAGGTGATCCAAAATCTTGGAAATAGAATAGAGAAAATGTAAGAAACATTTAACAAGGACCTAGAAGAACTAAAGATGAAACAAACAATGATGAACAACAAAATAAATGAAATTAAAAATACTCTAGAAGGGATCGATAACAGAATAACTGAGGCAGAAGAATGGATAAGTGACCTGGAATAAAAAATAATGAAAATAACTAATGCAGAGCAGAATAAAGAAAAATTACTGAACAGAACTGAGAACATTCTCAGAGACCTCTGGGACAAAATTAAATGCATCAACATTCGAATTATAGGGGTCCCAGAAGAAGAAGAGAAAAAGAAAGGGAATGAGAAAATATTTGAAGAGATTATAGTTGAAAACTTCCCTAATATGCGAAAGGAAATAGTTAATCAAGTCCAGGAAGCACAGAGAGTCTCATACAGGATAAATCCAAGGAGGAACATGACAAGACAAATATTAATCAAAATGTAAAAAGAATTAAATACAAAGAAAACATATTAAAAGCAGCATGGGGAAGACAAAAATAACACACAAGGGAATCCTCATAAGGTTAACAGCTGATCTATCAGCAGAAACTCTGAAAGACAGAAGGGAGGGCAGGTTATATGTAATGTGATGAAAGGGTAGAACCTACAACCAAGATTACTCTACACAGCAAGGATCTCATTCAGATTTGATGGAGAAATTAACAGCTTTACTGACAAGCAAAACCTGAGAGAGTTCAGCACCACCAAACCAGCTTTACAACAAATGCTAAAGGAAATTCTCTAGGCAAGAAACACAACAGAAAGAATATACCTACAGTAACGAACCCAAAACAATTAAGGAAATGGGAATAGGAACATACATATCAATAATTACCTTAATGTAAATGGACTAAATGCTCCCACCAAAAGACACAGATTGGCTGAATGGACACAAAAACAAGACCCATATATATGCTGTCTACAAGAGACCCACTTCAGACCTAGAGACACATACAGATTGAAGGTAAGGGGATGGAAAAAGATATTCCAGGCAAATGGAAATCAAAAGAAAACTGGAGTAGCAATTCTTATATCACACAAAATAGACTTTAAAATAAAGACTATTAGAATAATCAAAAAAGGACTATATAATGATGAAGGGATCGATACAACAAGAAGATGTAACAATTGGAAATATTTATGCACCCAACATAGGAGCACCTCAATACATAAGGCAAATACTAACAGCCATAAAAGGGGAAATCAACAGTAACAGAGTAGGGGACTTTAACACCCCACTTTCAGCAACGGACAGATCATCCAAAATGAAAATAAATAAGGAAACACAAGCTTTAAATGATATATTAAATAAGATGGACTTAATTATAGTTATAGGACATTCCATCCAAAAACAAAAGAACACACATTTTTCTCAAGTGCTCATGGAACATTCTCCAGGATAGATCATATCTTGGTTCACAAATTAAGCCTTGGTAAGTTTAATAAAATTGAAATTCTATTAAGTATCTTTTCTGACCACAATGCTATGAGACTAGATATAAATTACAGGAAAAGATCTTTAAAAAATACAAACACATGGAGGCTAAACAACAAATTATTTAATAATGAAGTGATCACTGAAGAAATCAAGGAGGAAATCAAAAAATACCTAGAAAAGAATGACAATGGAGACACGACAACCCAAAACCTATGGGATGCAGAAAAAGCAGTTCTAAGAGGGAAGTTTATAGCAATACAATCCTACCTTAAGAAACAGGAAATATCTCGAATAAACAATGAAACCTTGCACCTAAAGCAATTAGAGAAAGAAGAACAAAGAAACCCCAAAGTTAGCAGAAGGAAAGAAATCACAATGATCAGATCAGAAATAAAAGAAAAAGAAATGAAGGAAACAATAGCAAAGATCAATAAAATTAAAAGCTTGTTCTTTGTGAAGATAAAAACAAAAATTGATAAACCATTAGCAAGGCTCATCAAGAAAAAACGTGAGAAGACTGAAATCAATAGAATTAGAAATGAAAAAGAGAAGTAACAACTGACACTGCAGAAATACAAAAGATCATGATAGATTACTAAAAGCAACTCTATGCCAATAAAATGGACAATCTGGAAGAAATGGTCAAATTCTTAGAAGTGCACAACCTGCCAACACTGAACCAGGAGGAAATAGGAAATACGAACAGACCAATCACAAGCACTGAAATTGAAACTGTGAGTAAAAATCTTCCAACAAACAATAGCCCAGGACCAGATGGTTTCACAGGCGAATTCTATCAGACATTTAGAGAAGAGCTAACACCTATCCTTCTCAAACTCTTCCAAAATATAGCAGAGGGAGGAACACTCCCAAACTCATTCTACGAGGCAACCACCACCTGATACCAAAACCAGACAAGGATGTCACAAAGAGAGAAAACTACAGGCCAATATCACTGATGAACATAGATGCAAAACTCCTCAACAAAATACTAGCAAAGAGAATCCAACAGCACATTAAAAGGATCATACACCATGATCAAGTGGGGTTTATTCCAGGAATGCAAGGATTCTTCAATATATGCAAATCAATCAATGTGATACACCATATTAACAATTTGAAGTAGCAAAACTATATGATCATCTCTACAGATACAGAGAAAGCTTTCAACAAAATTCAACACCCATTTATGATAAAAACCCTGCAGAAAGTAGGCATAGAGGGAACTTTCCTCAACATAATAAAGGCCATATATGACAAACCCACAGCCAACATTGTCCTCAATGGTGAAAAACTGAAACAGTTTCCACTAAGATCAGGAACAAGACAAGGCTGCCCACTCTCACCACTCTTATTCAACTTAGATTTGGAAGTTTTAGCCACAGCAATCTGAGAAGAAAAGGAAATAAAAGGAATCCAAATTGGAAAAGAAAAAGTAAAGCTGTCACTGTTTGCAGATGACATGATACTATACATAGAGAATCCTAAAGATGCTACCAGAAAACTACTAGAGCTAATCAATGAATTTGGTAAAGTAGCAGGATACAAAATTAATGCACAGAAATTTCTGGTATTCCAGTACACTAATGATGAAAAATCTAAAATTGAAATTAAGAAAACACTCCCATTTATCATTACAACAAGAATAAAATATCTAGGAATAAACCTACCTAAGCAGACAAAATACCTGTATGCAGAAAATGATAAGACACTGATGAAAGAAATTAAAGATGATACAATTAGATGGAGAGATATACCATGTTCTTGGATTGGAAGAATCAACAGTGTGAAAACGACTCTACTACCCAAAGCAATGTACAGATTCAATGCAATGCCTCTCAAACTACCACTGGCGTTTTTCAAAGAACTACAACAAAAAATATCACATTTTGTATGGAAAAACAAAAGACCCCAAAGAGCCAAAGCAGTCTTGAGAACAAAACATGGAGCTGGAGGAATCAGGCTCCCTGACGTCAGATTATACTACAAAGCTACAGTAATCAAGACAGTATTTTACTGGCACAAAATCAGAAATATAGATCAATGAAACAGGATAGAAAGCCCAGAGATAAACCCACACACATATGGTCACCTTATCTTTGATAAAGGATGCAGGAATGTACAGTGGAGAAAGGACAGCCTGTTCAATAAATGGTGCTGGGAAAACTGGACAGGTACATGTAAAAGTATGAGATTAGATCACTCCGTAACACCCTACACAAAAATAAGCTCAAAGTGGATTAAAGACCTAAATATAAGGCCAGAAACTGTCAATCTCTAGAGGAAAACATAGACAGAACTGTCTATGACATACATCACAGCAAGATCTTTTTTGACCCACCTCCTAGAGAAATGGAAATAAAAGAAAAGTTAAACAAATGGGACATAATGAAACATAAAAGCTTTTGCACAGCAAAGGTAACCATAAACAAGACCAAAAGACAACTCTCAGAATGGGAGAAAATATTTGCAAATGAAGCAACTGACAAAGGATTAATCTCCAAAATTTATAAGCAGCTCATGCAGCTCAATAACAAAAAAACAAAAACCCAATCCAAAAAATGGGCAGAAGATGTAAATAGACACTTCTCCAAAGAAGATATATAGATTGCCAACAAACACATGAAAGAATGCTCAACATCATTAATCATTAGAGAAATGCAAATCAAACCTACACTGAGACATCGTCTCACACCGGTCAGAATGGCCATCATCAAAAAATTTAGAAACAATAAATGCTGGAGAGGGTGTGGAGAAAAGGGAACACTCTTGCACTGCTGGTGGGAATGTGAATTGGTACAGCCACTATGGAGAACATTATGGAGGTTCCTTAAAAGCTATAAATAGAACTACCATATGGCCCAGCAATGCCACTACTGGACATATACCCTGAGAAAACCATAATTTAAACAGAGTCATGTACCAAAATGTTCATTGCATCTCTATTTACAATAGCCAGGAGATGGAAGCAACCTAATTTTCCATCTTCAGATGAATGGATAAAGAAGATGTGACACATATATACAATGGAATATTACTCAGCTATAAAAAGAAATGAAATTGAGTTATTTGTAGGGAGGTGGATGGACCTAGAGTCTGTCATACAGAGTGAAGTAAATCAGAAAGAGAAAGACATATACCATATGCCAACACATAATATGGAATCTAAGAAAAAAAATGTCATGAAAAACCTATGGATAAGACAGGAATAAAGATGCAGACCTACTAGAGAATGGACTTGAGGATATGGGGAAGGGGAAGGGTAGGCTGTGAGAAAGTGAGAGAGTGGCATGGACATATATACACTACCAAACGTAAAATAGATAGCTAGTGGGAAGCAGCTGCATAGCACAGGATGATCAGCTCGGTGCTTTGTGACCACCTAGAGGGGTGGGATAGGGAGGGTGGGAGGGAGGGACATGCAAGAGGGAAGAGATATGGGAACATATGTATATGTATAACTGATTCACTTTGTTATAAACAGAAACTAACACACCATTGTAATGCAATTATACTCCAATAAAGATATACAAAAAATAAATGGTAAAAGCAAAGCTGTACAGACACAATCACGGAAAGAAGCATACACATACACACTCACAAAAAGTGAAAAAGGAAAAAAAATGCATGTTAAGAAAAAAGGAAGAGAGCAACCAAATCTATAAACAAATTTATCAATGATAATAAGCTCTAAATACTAAAATAAAATAAACATAAAACCAGAAACAAATTAGATGCAGAAAGCAAACCCCATGTCTACAGTTGCTTCCAAGGTCCACCACCTCAATTTTGGGATGATTTGTGGTCTATTCAGGTATTCCAGATATGCAGTGTACATCACGTTGATTGTGGATATTTAATCCGCTCCTCCTGAGGCTGCATGGAGAAATTTCCCTTTCTCTTCTTTGTTTACACAGCTCCTGGGGTTCAGCTTTGGATTTGGCCCTGCCTCTGCGTGTAGGTCACCTGAGAGTATCTGTTCCTACCCAGATAAGACAGGGTTAAAGTAGGAACTGATTAGGGGGCTCTGGCTCACTCATGCTGTGGTAAGTAGGGGTACAGAATGTGGAGCAAGCCTGTGGTGGCAGAGGCCATCATGACATTGCACCGGCCTGAGGTGCTCTGTGTGTTCTCCCAGCGAAGTTGTCCCTGGATCATGGGACACTGGCAGTGTCAGGCTGCACAGGCTCCCAGGAGGGGAGGTGTTGATAGTGACCTGTGTTTGCACACAGGCTTCTTGGTGGCTGCATCAACAGCCTTAGTATTTCATGCCCGTCCGTGTTGTCCGTGCTGATAGTCACGGCTCTCGCCTGTCTCTAGAGCTCGTTTAGGTTGTGCTGTGAACCCCCTCTCCTTGTGCATACTGAAACAATGGTCTCTTGCCTCTTACGCAGTTCCAGACTTTTTCCCAGGCTCCCTCCCGTCTAGCTGTGGCTCACTAGCCCCCTCCAGGCTGTGTTCATGCAGCCATCCTCAGTCCTCTCCCTGTGATCTGACCTCCAAAACTGGATCCTCAGCTCCCAGCCCCCATCCGCCCTGGCAGGTGAGCAGACAAGCCACTCAGGCTGGTGGGCTCTGGTCAACACTGATCCTCTATGTGGGAATCTCTGCTTAGCCTTCTGCATCCCTATTGCTGTGCTCTCCTCCATGGTTCTGAAGCTTCCCGCTCACCCACCCACCATCTCCACCAGTGAAGGGGCTTCCTAGTGTGTGGAAACTTTTCCTCCTTCACAGTTCCCTCTCAGAGGTGCAGGTCTTGTCCCTTTTCTTTTGCCTCTGTTTTTTCTTTTTTCTTTTGCCCTACCCAGGTATGCGGGGAGTATTTTGCCCTTTGGGAAGTGTGAGGTCTTCTGTCAGCATTCACTATGTGTTCTCTAGGAGTTGTTCCACATGTTGATGTATTTTTGATGTATTTGTGGGGAGGAAGGTGATCTCCACATCTTAATCTCCGCCATCTTGAAGATCTCTCCTAAGTTTTTCAAATAGTAATCATATGATAGGAAGACGTGTGCTATAGAAATTGTTCATATGTAGTATAATGAGAGACTAGAGAACACCAAGTTTATATTTGATTTACACAGAAAGATGGACAGTGCAGAAGATAATTCAAGAAGATAAGGTGTTTGAGCTTCATCTTGTGGAACTGAGGACTGGGAAGAAGAAAATTCAAATAGAAGGAATGGTATATGATGAATTTCAGAAGAAAGAAACGGTCCGGCATTTGAAACCATGAAATTATTTCACATGTGGAACAAGAGTGGAACATGTGGAACAAGAGTGTGACTTAATGGCTGGGTGTGATTGACAGCATGTTGAACAGAGTGGCATCATGACAGGATAGTGGTTTGGGAACAGTGGAGGAGGGGGAGTACAGCTGAAGTAAATTCCATGGAGGAGAAAAGCATCTGTGTGTTGATTGTGGGGGAGAGTGTGATGGTTCTGAGGCAGGAATACTGAGGACCTTGTCCCAAGAATGGAAAGAGGGAGCATGTGGTTAGAAGATTTGCAAAACAAAATGATTTAATTGCTTTCTGGGTTTTTTTTTTGTGTATTTTTAAATACTTAGTCATGGGGCAGAAACTTCTCTTCAGACTCTAAAGGTTCAAAGCACCAGTCGAATATAATTTGGGTAGTGTGGTATTTCAATTTATTTTATACTTCAGCCACATAATTTTCCACAACATACTAGCCTATAAAACTAGAGCTGCTAAATTAGTACCCATCATAAGAAATTATTTTTAATTTTCACTCCTAATTTCCTGTATATAATTAATATACCTGGCTCCAGTGAACTTCTTCACCTACATACTTATCCTATTTTATTCTGTCAGTGTCTCATTGTCAAAAGCTATTTCTGCATTCCCAGACCTATTAGTAAGATTATGATGTGAGAAAATAAAAAAATAAAAAGTAGTTTATTGTCTTTTTAAAACTATTTGATGTCAATATCTCTATCTATATTTACCCATAAATCTATAAAAAATTAAGTATTAAAAAGTCATTGAAGATCTACTAGGCACAGTGCTAGGTACTAGATGTGTGCTAGGTACATTATTTAAACTATGTCTACTTTTTATAAAAACTACATAAAGGAAATACTTTAAAACCCTCTTTCCGACTAAGGAAACTGATGTTCTGTAAAGTTAAGTATCCAAGGACCACACAAATAAGTGATAGGGTTTGCATTTGCCCCAAGGTTTTCCTGATTCTGAAGCCTGTGCACTTTCCTTTCCATCAAAATGTCTTAACTGATCTAGAACAGTGTTTATTAAATATTTTGGTGTCTAGATATCTTTTACATTCTTAAAAAAAATATTGAGGACCCTAAACAGCTTCTGTTAATATTGGTTACATGTATTGATACTTACTGTAATAAAAATTAAGACTATGAAAAATTTAAAATTTTAATTTATTCATTTAAAAATAACAAGCCATTATATAACATAAGTACCTTGTTTTGTGTAGAGAGTAAGTATATTTTATATAACAAGAAAAAGTTAATGATAAGAATGGCATTGTTTTACATTTTTGTAAGTATACTTACTCTCTGTCTATAGAATATGCCTGGGTTCTCCTACCTAATTCTATAATCGGGATGTAGGACATGTATCTTTGATGAGGTATATGAACAAAAGCCAGCTTCACTTCAAATATGTGTGAGGGTAAATAACTATGAATTAGATAAGGAAGGACTGTTTTAATAGCCTTTTCTTTACAGATGTGGATTTTTTTGATAGTATACCAAAACTCATCAAATTGTTTCTCATATGTTCATTGCAATGTGGATTATGAAACCATACCAATAAGCTTTGCACACTGTTACATTAAATTATTTTATATATCTTGTTTCTTTGAATTACTCTTTTGTTTGTGCTTAATTTTATAATATTGTACTGTAGTCATTTGGCAAATATCAATTGCAGGTTTTCAAATGTTGATAAATTCATTGATTAATGTCACCATCCATCTTATCAGAAAATTAAGTATCAGGAAGATGTTCATCTTAAGAGAGCAGATACAAGTTTTTTGAAATTTAAGGTTTGCTTGAAAACTCAACTTTGAGCAATGGAAAAAATGTTGTCAATTGACTGCCTTGAAATGACAGGCTCACATAGTTCATTTTCAAGAAAATATCTCCTCAATACCCAAGTCTGAATAGCCAGTTGTTTTTCAATGTCTTTCAAGAATAACATTCCATTCTTTTTCAAAGTGGCTAGTTCAGTTTACAACTAAAGCAATAGCACACATGTGGTTTTGCTTGAGACAATTATAGTGCTTGGTATGTAGAAGTGCTTTGTCCACTCTTTGTATTTTCACAGATAGAATAGTAAAAAGTTATATACTCAAGAGTTGAGATTTAATAAAATTAGTACTTTAGCTACTTATTTAAGGGCACTTTTAAATAAAATGCCTTTTGCTTTTCCTAAAAGTATGTGGCAGTGAATATACAATGACTTCTACAGGATACTGCTGCTGGATTTATTCATACTAAGGCATGGCCAGTTACACTCACTATTGTTTTTGCACCATTGGTGCCATTGTCAACACAGTGAAAAAGGTAAATATCATCTTTAAATTTACTACAAGAGTAGTTTTGATTCTGCACTCCCCCTGGAGAGGCTCTTGGGTACCCCCAGGCGTTCACAGACTCAACTTTGAGAACCCCTGATCTAGAAGATCAGTGTTAAGTCAGCTGTGCAGAATGTATAAATATCTGAACTGTGCATATTGTTGTATCTTCCATTTCAGCCTTATATAAATGTCTCTTGAACTTGACTCTCATTTCTGATGGACTGTGAAATTACATAAAACAAATTCACAGAGTATGGAGACATAAATGCTGCCCTAGCTGAGGCCTTTTAACAATGTGAAAACTTCAGAGCTAGTTTTTCCTCTAAAACCATTTTTTCATTTCTATTAAAAAGGTACAAGCTTTTACCCACAAGCCCTTTCCTTCTGAAGTCCTTCCATGCTAGCCCAGATGTCATAAATAATTTATATTTCTAACTACTGAAATAATAGTTTTCAAAACACCTGCTTAGAAAGTGCTTGAGTAAATTTTTCCGATGACTGGTTTAACAATGTTTTGTTTATATTTTTCTCTAAAATTTTTGACAAACATAGAACCAGCATTAAAATGATCAGAACAAAAAGGCTGACATATATGATACAATAGATAGCTATAGCTTTTCTGTTGGCAGAGAAGGCAGTTTACATGATTATGTAGACAACAAGAACCAGCGTCCATAAAGTCTCCAAAACTATTGTCAGAAGAGATAAAAAAAAAAAAAAAGTAATGGGAACCTCCGTTTGCCTGTCATAACACAGGACCTTACATTCCCAAAAGAACTATAATTCTGTGGTTAACAAAAATTTGCTTATGTTTCTTATTCTCTATGCATCACAACTCAAAACTGCTCTAAGTTATTTGAGATTCATTCACCCTAAATTCTTCCTTTCCCCCTTATCTCATAAATACAAGGGATAAACAAGGAGTATGTCATATCCTTCCTACACACCTCTCCTCTCCATCCTTTAGTTTCTTTCTTGATTCCAATGTGCAAACCAGCTCCAAAGGGTGTGCTCCCTATTAAAAATAACCAGACCAACTTCTTGCCATTCTCCTGGCTTCACACTCCACATCATGCTCATCCTTTCTCTTCTCTTTCCTCTCTATCTCTCACTCCCTCTCTTCTCATTCCATTTCTCTTTATTTATACCTAAATGATTATTAAGCCTTCCTCTTTCCATTGTAAACTTAAAGCTTGTCTCTTTATCATGAAATATAAAGTTCTCTCTAATTCTTCCCTAGGATAGCAGAAGAAACACAAAGGACATACCTCTGGGATTAGTTTTGTATCAGAGATGAGGAAATACTAATTATTTTTATTGGTTTAAGGAAACAGTATAATTCAGGAGTTCATGCAATGTAGAGGAAGCTGCCTCACCTTCATACATAGAGTCAACATTTACTTTTCTGCACAATTTTCATACTAACATGGAAGAATAAATAGTATTTAATACTATTAATAGTATTTAATACTATTAAAATATGATTATTACTATTATTACAATAATATTATAGTTTATTGTAATAGTATTTTTAACAGGTTTATTGGAGCATAATTGCTTTACAATGGTGTGTTAGTTTCTGCTGTATGACAAAATAAATCAGCTATACTATGCACATATCCCCATATCCCCTCCCTCTTGCATCTCCCTCCCACCCTCCCTATCCCACCATTCTACGTGATCACAAAGCACTGAGCTGATCTCTCTGTGCTATGCTGCTGCTTCCCACTAGCTATCTATCTTACATTTGGTAGTGAATATATGTCCATGCCACTCTCTCACTTCGTCCCAGCTTACTCTTCCCGATCCTGATGTGCTCAAGTCCATTCTCTACATCTGCATCTTTATTCCTGACTTGCCCCTAGGTTTTTCAGAACCATTTTTGTTTTATAGATTCCATATATATGTGTTAGCATACGGTATTTGTTTTTCTCTTTCTGACTTACTTCACTCTGTATGACAGACTCTAGGTCCATCCACCTCACTAAAAATAACTCAATTTCATTTCTTTTAATGGTTGAGTAATATTCCATTGTATATATGTGCCACATCTTCTTTATCCATTCATCTGTCAATGGTCACTTAGGTGGCTTCCATGTCCTGGCTATTGTAAATAGTGCTACAATGAACATTGTGGTACATGACACTTTTTAAATTATGGTTTTATTGGGTTATATGCCCAGTAGTGGGATTGCTGGGCCATATGGTTGTTCTATTTTTAGTTTTATAAGGAATCTCCATACAGTTCTCCCTAGTGACTGTATCAATTTATATTCCCACCAGCAGTGCAAAAGTTTCCCTTTTCTCCACGCCTTCTCCAGCGTTTATTTTATGTAGATTTTTTGATGATGGCCATTCTGACTGGTGTGAGGTGATGCCTCATTGTAGTTTTTTTAAAATTATTTTTTAGTTTCTGCTTTATAACAAAGTGAATCAGTCATACATATACATCTGTTCCCACATCCCTTCCCTCTTGTGTCTCCCTCCCTCCCTCCCTCCCAATCCCACCCCTCCAGGCGGTCACAAAGCAACGAGCTGATCTCCCTGTGCTCTGCGGCTGCTTCCCACTATCTATCTACCCTATGTTTGGTAGTGTATATATGTCCATGCCTCTCTTTCGCTTTGTCACAGCTTACTCTTCCCCCTCCCCATATCCTCAAGTCCATTCTCAAGTAGGTTTGTGTCTTCATTCCCGCTTCACCCCTAGGTTCTTCATGATATTTTTTTAAATTCCATATATATGTGTTAGCATACGGTATTTGTCTTTCTCTTTCTGACTTACATCACTCTGTATGACAGACTCTAGATCTATCCACCTGATTACAAATAGCTCAGTTTCGTTTCTTTTTATGGCTGAGTAATATTCCATTGTATATATGTGCCACATCTTCTTTATCCATTCATCCAATGATGGACACTTAGGTTGTTTCCAGCTCCAGGCTATTGTGAATAGAGCTGCTATGAACATTTTGGTACATGTCTCTTTTTGAATTATGGTTTTCTCAGGGTATATGCCTAGTAGTGGGATTGCTGGGTCATATGGTAGTTCGATTTTTAGTTTTTTAAGGAACCTCCATACTGTTCTCCATAGTGGCTGTACCAATTCACATTCCCACCAGCAGTGCAAGAGTGTTCCCTTTTCCCAGACCCTCTCCAGCATTTATTGTTTCTAGATTTCTTGATGATGGCCATTCTGACTGGTGTGAGATGATATCTCATTGTAGTTTTGATTTGCATTTCTCTAATGATTAATGATGTTGAGCATTCTTTCATGTGTTTGTTGGCAGTCTGTATATCTTCTTTGGAGAAATGCCTATTTAAGTCTTCTGCCCATTTTTGGATTGGGTTGTTTGTTTTTTTGCTATTGAGCTGCATGAGCTGTTTTTAAATTTCGGAGATTAATCCTTTGTCAGTTGCTTCATTTGCAAATATTTTCTCCCATTCTGAGGGTTGTCTTATGGTTTCCTTTGCTGTGCAAAAGAGTTGAAGTTTCATTAGGTCCCATTTGTTTACCTTTGTTTTTATTTCCATTTCTCTAGGAGGTGGGTCCAAAAGGATCTTGCTGTTATTTATGTCATAGAGTGTTTCTGCCTATGTTTTCCTCTAAGAGTTTGATAGTTTCTGGCCTTACATTTAGGTCTTTAATCCATTTTGAGCTTATTTTTGTGTATGGTGTTAGGGAATGATCTAATCTCATACTTTTACATGTCCCTATCCAGTTTTCCCAGCACCACCTATTGAAGAGGCTGTCCTTTCTCCACTGTACATTCCTGCCTCCTTTATCAAAGATAAGTAGACCACATGTGCGTGGGTTTATCTCTGGGCTTTCTATCCTGTTCCATTGATCTATATGTCTGTTTTTGTGCCAGTACCACACTGTCTTGATTACTGTAGCTTTGTAGTATAGTCTGAAGTCAGGGAGCCTGATTCCTCCAGCTCCATGTTTTGTTCTCAAGATTGCTTTGGCTATTCGGGGTCTTTTGTTTTTCCAAACAAATTTTGAAATTTTTTGTTCTAGTTCTGTGAAAAACGCCAGTGGTAGTTTGATAGGGATTACAATGAAACTGTAGATTGCTTTGGGTAGTAGAGTCATTTTCACAATATTGATTCTTCCAATCCAGGAGCATGGTATATCTCTCCATCTATTTGTATCATCTTTAATTTCTTTCATCAGTGTCTTATAATTTTCTGCATACAGGTCTTTTGTCTCCTTAGGTAGGTTTATTCCTAGATATTTTATTCTTTTTGTTGCAATGGTAAATGGGAGTGTTTTCTTGATTTCATTTTCAGATTTTTCATCATGAGTGTACAGGAATGCCAGAAATTTCTGTGCATTAATTTTGTATCCTGCTACTTTACCAAATTCATTGATTAGCTCTAGTAGTTTTCTGGTAGCATCTTTCGGATTCTCTATGTATAGAATCATGTCATCTTCAAAGAGTGACCGCTTTATTTGTTGTTTTCAAATTTGGATTCCTTTTATTTCCTTTTCTTCTCTGATTGCTGTGGATAAAACTTCCAAAACTGGGTTGAATAAGAGTGGTGAGAGTGGGCAGCCTTGTCTTGTTCCTGATCTTAGTGGAAACGGTTTCAGTTTTTCACCATTGAGGACAATGTTGGCTGTGGGTTTGTCATATATGGCCTTTATTATGTTGAGGAAAGTTCCCTCTATGCCCACTTTCTGCAGGGTTTTTATCATAAATGGGCGTTGAATTTTGTCAAAAGCTTTCTCTGCATCTATTGAGATGATCATATGGTTTTTCTCCTTCAATTTGCTAATATGGTGTATCACATTGATTGATTTGCATATATTGAAGAATCCTTCCATTCCTGGAATAAACCCCACTTGATCATGGTGTATGATCCTTTTAATGTGCTGTTGAATTCTGTTTGCTAGTATTTTGTTGAGGATTTTTGCATCTATGTTCATCAGTGATATTGGCCTGTAGTTTTCTTTCTTTTTGACATCCTTGCCTGGTTTTGGTATCAAGGTGATGGTGGCCTCGTAGAATGTGTTTGGGAGTGTTCCTTCCTCTGATATTGTTTGGAAGAGTTTGAGAAGAATGGATGTTACCTCTTCTCTAAATGTTTGATAGAATTCACCTGTGAAGCCATCTGATCCTGGGCTTTTGTTTTTTGGAAGATTTTTAATCATAGTTTCAAATTCAGTGCTTGTGATTGGTCTATTCATGTTTTCTATTTCTTCCTGATTCACTCTTGGCAGGTTGTGCATTTCTAAGAATTTGTCCATTTCTTCCAGGTTGTGCATTTTATTGGCATAGAGTTTCTTGTAGTAATCTCTCATGATCTTTTGTATTTCTGCAGTGTCAGTTGTTACTTCTCCTTTTTCATTTCTAATTCTATTGATTTGAGTCTTCTCCCTTTTATTCTTGATGAGCCTGGCTAATGGTTTGTCAATTTTGTTTATCTTCTCAAAGAACCAGCTTTTAGTATTTTTGATCTTTGCTATCGTTTCCTTCATTTCTTTTTCATTTATTTCTGATCTGATCTTTATGATTTCTTTCCTTCTGCTAGCTTTGGGGATTTTTTATTCTTTTTTCTCTAATTGCTTTAGGTGCAGGGTCAGGTTGTTTACTCGAGATGTTTCCTGTTTCTTAAGGTGGGATTGTATTCCTATAAACTTCCCTCTTAGAACTGCTTTTGCTGCGTCCCATAGGTTTTGGGTCGTCGTGACTCCATTGTCATTTGTTTCTAGGTACTTTTTTATTTCCTCTTTAATTTCTTCAGTGATCACTTCATTATTGAGTAGTGTATTGTTTAGCCTCCATGTGTTTGTATTTTTTACAGATCTTTTCCTGTAATTGATGTCTAGTCTCATAGCATTGTGGTCGGAAAAGATACTTGATACAATTTCAATTTTCTTAAATTTACCAAGGCTTGATTTGTGACCCAAGATATGATCTATCCCTGAGAATGTTCCATGAGCACTTGAGAAAAATATGTATTCTGTTGTTTTTGGATGGAATGTCCTATAAATATCAATTAAGTCCCTCTTGTTTAATGTATCATTTAAAGCTTGTGTTTCTTTATTTATTTTCATTTTGGATGATCTCTCCATTGGTGAAAGTGGGGTGTTTATGTCCCCTATGATGAGTGTGTTACTTTCGATTTCCCCTTTTATGGCTGTTAGTATTTGCCTTATGTATTGAGGTGCTCCTATGTTGGGTGCAAAAATATTTCCAATTGTTACATCTTCTTGTTGTATCGATCCCTTCATCATTATATAGTCCTTTTTTGATTATTCTAATAGTCTTTATTTTAAAGTCTATTTTGTGTGATATAAGAATTGCTACTCCAGCTTTCTTTTGATTTCCATTTGCCTGGAATATCTTTTTCCATCCCCTTACCTTCAATCTGTATGTGTCTCTAGGTCTGAAGTGGGTCTCTTGTAGACAGCATATATATGGGTCTTGTTTTTGTGTCCATTCAGCCAATCTGTGTCTTTTGGTGGGAGCATTTAGTCCATTTACATTAAGGTAATTATTGATATGTATGTTCCTATTCCCATTTCCTTAATTGTTTTGGGTTCGTTACTGTAGGTATATTCTTTCTGTTGTGTTTCTTGCCTAGAGAAGTTCCTTTAGCATTTGTTGTAAAGCTGGTTTGGTGGTGCTGAACTCTCTCAGCTTTTGCTTGTCTGTAAAGGTTTTAATTTCTCCATCAAATCTGAATGAGATCCTTGCTGGGTAGAGTAATCTTGGTTGCAGGTTTGTCTCCTTCATCACTTTAATTATATCCTGCCACTCCCTTCTGGCTTGTAGAGTTTCTGCTGAGAGATCAGCTGTTAACCTGATGGGGATTCCCTTGTGTGTTATTTGTTGGTTTTCCCTTGCTGCTTTTAATATGATTTCTTTGTGCTTAATTTTTGACAGTTTGATTAATATGTGTCTTGGCGTATTTCTCCTTGGTTTTATTCTGTATGGGACTCTCTGTGCCTCCTGGACTTGATTAACTATTTCCTTTCCCATATTAGGGAAGTTTTCAACTATAATCTCTTCAAACATTTTCTCAGTCCCTTTCTTTTTCTCTTCTTCTTCTGGTACACCCATAATTCGAATGTTGGTGTGTTTCATGTTGTCCCAGACGTCTCTGAGACTGTCCTCTGTTCTTTTCATTCTTTTTTCTTTATTTTGCTCTGCATCAGTTATTTCCACTATTTTATCTTCCACCTCACTTATCTGTTCTTCTGCCTCATTCTGCTATTGATCCCATCTAGAGTATTTTTCATTTCATTTATTATGTTTTTAATCAATGCTTGATTCATCTTTAGTTCTTCTCGGTCCTTGTTAACTGTTTCTTGCAATTTGTTTATTCTGTTTCCAAGATTTTAGATCTTTGGAATAGAATCTTGGATCATCTTTACTATCATTATTCTGAATTCTTTTTCAGGCAGACTGCCTATTACCTCTTCATTTGTTAGGTCTGGTAGGTTTTTATCTTGCTCCTTCACCTGCTGTGTGTTTTTCTGTCTTCTCATTTTGCTTATCTTACTGTGTTTGGGGTCTCCTTTTTGCAGGCTGCAGATTCGTAGTTCCCATTGTTTTTTGTGTCTGTCCCCAGTGGCTAAGGTTGTTTCTGTAGGTTGTGTAGGCTTCCTGGTGGGGGGGACTAGTGACTGTGTTCTGGTGATTGAGGATCGATCTTGTCTTTCTGGTGGACAGGTCCACGTCTGGTAGTGTGTTTTGTGGTGTCTTTGGCCTTATTATGTTTTTAGGCAGCCTCTCTGCTAATGGGTGGGGTTGTGTTCCTGCCTTGCTAGTTGCTTGGCATAGGGTGACCAGCACTGTAGTTTGCTGGTTGTTGACTGAAGCTGGGTACTGGTGTTGAGATGGAGATCTTTGGGAGATTTTCGCTGCTTGATATTATGTGGAGCTGGGAAGTCTCTTGTGGACCCCTGTCCTGAAGTTGGCTCTTCCACTTCAGAGGCACAGCACTGACTCCTGGCTGCAGCACCAAGAGCCTTTCATCTAGCTGGCTCAGAATAAAAGGGAGAAAAAGTAGAAAGAAAGAATTAGTAGAAGAAAGAAAGAGAGAGAGAAAGAAAGGAAGAAGGAAAGGAAGGAAGGAAGGAAGAAAGAAAGAAAGAAAGAAAGAAAGAAAGAAAGAAAGGAGGGAGGGAGGAAGGATTGAAAGAAAGGAGGGAGGGAGGAAGGAAAGAAAAAGAAAGTGAAAGGAAGAAGGGTTGGAGTGAGGGAGGAAGGAATGAAAGACACGAGGGAGAGAGGGAGGAAGGAAAGAAAAAGAAAGAGTGAAAGGAAGAAGGGTGGGAGGGAGGGAGGAAGGAACGATAGAGAGAAAGAAGGAAAGGAGGGGTGGAGGGAGGGATGGAGGAAGGGAAGTTAGGAAAAAAGAAAGAGCAAGTAATTTAAAATAGAATAAAGTATGAAATATAGTAGCGTTATTAAAATTAAAAAGTAATTATTGAAAAAAAAAATGGACAGATAGAACCCTGGGACATATGGTGGAAGTAAAGCTATACAGAGAGAATCTTACACAGAAGAACACACACACACATTCACAAAAAGAGTGCAGGGGGAAAAATCAAAAATCTTGCTCTCCAAGTCCACCTCCTCAATTTGGGATAATTCGTTGTAAAAAGAGGATAAGGGCGAGAAGTCTGAAATCTTGCTCTCTAGTCCACCTCCTTAATTTGGGATAATTCATTGTAAAAAGAGGAAAAGGGGGGAAAGTCTTAAATCTTGTCCTCAAAGTCCACTTCCTCAATTTGGGATGATTCGCTGTTCATTCATGCACTCCACAGACGCAGGGCACATCAAGTGGACCATGGAGCTTTAATCTTACACTGCCTCCGAGGGTGCACAGAGAGATTTCCCTGTCTCTTTTCTGCTCTCACAGCTCCCGGGTCTCAGCCTTGGACCTGGCCCCGCCTCTGCGCGTAGGTTGCCGGAGGGCGTCCGTTCTTCGTTCAGACAGGACGGGTTTAAAGGAGCCGCTGATTCGGGGGCTCTGGTTCACTCAGGCAGAGGGGAGGGAGGGGCGCGCAGTGTGGGGCGGGACTGCGGCAGCAGAGGCTGGCATGACGTTGCACCAGCCCGAGGCACTCCGTGCGCTTTCCCGGGAAAGCCGTCCCCGGTCCCGGGACCCCGGCAGTGGCGGGGTGCACAGGCCCGCCAGAAGGCTGGGCGGACAGTGACCCGCGCTCGCACACAGGCCCCGCGGCAGTGGCAGCAGCAGCCCCAGCATCCCACGCCTGTCTCCGGGGTCCACGCCTTTGGCCGCGGCTCGAGCCCGTCTCCAGCATTTCCCCAAGCAGCCCTCTTAATGCCCTCTCCTCGCGCACCAGGAAACAAAAGGGTAGAAAAAGTCTCTTGCCTTTTCGGCAGCTCCAGACCCTTTCCCCGGGCTAGCCGTGGTGCACTAACCCCTTCAGGCTCTCTTCCTGCCCCTAGCCCCAGTCCTCTCCCTGCACTCCGACTGAAACCCAATACCCGAGCCTCAGCTCCCAGCCCCGTTCGCCCAGGCGGCCGAGCAGACAAGTCTCTCGGGCTGGTGTGTGCCTGAGTGCACTGATCCTCTGTGCTGGAATCTCTCCGCTTTGCCCTCCACACCCCTGTTGCTGTGCTCTCCTCCTCTACTCTGAAGCTTTCCCCCTCCGCCACCTGCAGTCTCCACCCGTGTAGGGGCTTGTAGTGTGTGGAAACCTTTCCTCCTTCACGGCTCCCTCCCACTGGTGCAGGTCCTGTCCCTATCCTTTTGTCTCTGTTTATTCTTTTGCCCTACCCAGGTATGTGGGGAGTTTCTTGCCTTTTGGGGGGTCTGAGGTCTTCTGTCAGCGTTCAGTAGGTGTTCTGTAGGAGTTGTTCCACGTGTAGATGAATTTCTGATGTATCTGTGGGGAGGAAGGTGATCTCCACGTCTTACTCTTCCGCCATCTTCCTCCGGGAGCCTCATTGTAGTTTTGATTTGCATTTCTCTAATGATTATTGATGTTGAGCATCCTTTCATGTGTTTGTTAGCAATCTGTATATCTTTTGTGGAGAAATGTCTATTTATCTCTTCTGCCCATTTTTTGATTGGGTTATTTGTTTTTCTGATATTGAGCTACATGTGTTGCTTGTATATCTTGGAGATTAATCTTTGTCAGTTGCTTCATTTGCAAATATTTTCTCCCATTCTGAGGGTTGTCTTTTCATCTTGTTCATGGTTTCCTTTGCTGTGCAAAAGGTTTTAAGTTTTATTAGGTCCCATTTGTTTATTTTTTGTTTTTATTTCCATTACTCTAGGAGGTGGATCAAAAACGATCTCGCTGTGATTTATGTCAGAGTGTTCTTCCTATGTTTTCCTCTAAGAGTTTTATAGTGCTTGGCATTACATTTAGGTCTTTAATCCATTTTGAGTTTATTTTTGTTTATGGTGTTAGGGAGTGTTCTAATTTCATTCTTTTACATGTAGCTGTCCAGTTTTCCCATCACCACTTATTGAAGAGGATGTCTTTTCTCCATTGTATATTCTTGCCTCCTTGATCAAATATAAGGTTGCCATATGTGCATGGGTTTATCTCTGGGCTTTCTATCCTGTTCCACTGATCTATATTTCTGTTTTTGTGTCAGTATCATACTGTCTAGATTATTGTAGCTTTGTAATATAGTCTCAAGTCAGGGAGCCTAATTCCTCCAACTCCATTTTTCTTTCTTAAGATTGCTTTGGCTATTCGGGTTCTTTTGTGCTTCCATACAAACTGTACAGTGTTTTGTTCTAGTTCTGTGAAAAATGCTATTGATAGTTTGATAGGGATTGCATTGAGTCTGTAGATTGTTTTGGGTAGTATAATCATTTTCACAATGTTGATTCTTCCAATCCAAGATATAAACACTGTTGTATATGAGTCTGTATCAGTCAAAGTATCCATTAGGGTAATCATCCCAATTCATACATATGTGTGTGTATGTATGTGTATATACATATATACTTATGTATGTATATAAAATTATATGTAGTCTTGGATATATTTATATAGGCTAATATTTCACATGGACTTTCTCTTTTTCACTTTTTCCTCATATATTTCTATATATGACAAACTTTTTAATACATATTCACATATCACAGCTGTTATAAAACCTCTCGCAAACCCCACCCTGGGAAGATCAATTATCCTCTGTGATCAATTAATTATAAGTTAAATATTTATACCTTTTCAATTTGTATGTCCTTATGGACATACAAAAGTATATGCTGTTTGTATATCTATGTTGGACAAAGCATTTTGGAGGAAATAAAACATCAGCATATGTCTCTAAGGATATGAATAATTGCATATACATTTTATACACACAATAAAATATAATATTTGTGTATACATAAAAACAAACAATACGTTTTACTTGTCTCTAAAATAGTAATTACTCATTTTACACATCAATTTTTATGATATATAAACCCTGATTGTAAGTTCCTTGATGTGAAGTAAAAGGTTTATTTCTATAGCCCCAGTTCCTAGAATAGTTTCCCAAACTAAGTAGGTACCAAAAAATGTGTATTGCATGAAGTTGCTGACTTTACTTTGCAAATCAAACATCTGTCTCTCATCCTTCTAGAAAAAAAACATTTAATTCTCAAAACCTGAAATTTGGTGCTAAGTCTGTCACCCACAGTATTTCTTTATAGTGGTATGTATACCAAGTTCTGTGTATGGTATTCATCTATTTCTTTGTATCAAGTTCAGTTTAGTTTTTATACATTGATCTATGAGTAAGTATAAAAGGAAAATTTAATTTATTTCTCTGAATCTAGATGGCTTGTCCCTACATGTCCAGATGAATATATCTCCTGTCCTCAATGGAATTTGGTGTTATATAATGTCTTCTTGGCCCCATGACCTGCCTGAACTTTTAACACTGTTCACTTTCCCGACTCACAGTTAGTGTCTCTACTGTCATATATTTCTTATTTGTTCTTTCACAATCACCTCTCCCTTTCCCGAACCCTTAAATATTGGTCACACCAAATACTCTAGCTTTTCTTCTCATATCCTCCCATAAATTCATTGATTCTCTGTAAACCAGTTATTCCAAGGCCTGAAGTTTTGTATTACAGAAGCTCCTCAACAGCACCTGCTTCCATTTCATTAGTTGGAAATATGCCATATTGCCACCATTGTCTGTAAGGGGACTGAGAAATGTAATATTTTTAGCTGTGTATATTTGCTATCCCCAACAGATTTGGAAATATCTTAAAAAGAAAGGAGAGAATGAATACTAGGTGAACAACTATAGTCACCATCTTTTATCATGCAAAACAAACCCTCTTCTTCTTCATGAGCACCCTCGATAGCTCCCTATTGCCAGCCCCATCAAGTTCTGCTTCTGTGTCTTATGGTTTAAACCACTTCATAAAATGGCTGCATCTATAACACAAGACCTTATTTATCACTATTCCCAGCATATTATAAGATCTGTGCTTACAGGTTTATTCAGGGCCCATATGTTGCCTGAAAACTGGAATTGCCTCTTTGTAGGTGTCCAGCCAAATGACTGAACCAAGCCAAAGAGTGGAAGAAGAAAGGATTTTAATACTTGCAACAAGTAAGGAGAATGCTGGGGATATCTTCCAAAGCAGTGTCTTTCTAAATATCAGAATTGGGAAGTTTAAGTTAAGGGTATGTGCATATATAAGAAGAGGGGTTAGAGTCTTCCAGGTAGAGGTGGAGTCCTAGGTGCACTTGCATGATGGACAGGAGATTTCATCATATAATTGGGACAAAGGTCATTCTAGGTTAACAGAGTTCAGGCTCTATTTGATTTAAGTCACGAGCCCCAGCAAGGGTTAGTATCATCAATTCTCAGGCTTCAATCTGGTGGTTGGGTGCTCAAGGGGTTGAGATCCTGTAAAACAGCTCAAGAATGTGCACCAGGGTAGTATTTACCTTTGAAAGTGATCTGGGGGTCTTTACAACTGATTATCTGCAATATGGTTAAGTTATTTTCCTGGTCTGGTAATAGCCTTTTGTTCTTACATTCTTTTGTTCCCTTAAAATCATTATCTATTGAGACCTGAACTTCTGCAGGGCTAAGCATTGCCATCAGGCTTAGATCATAGAATAGCATAGGGTCTAAAATGACTTCTCTTATGTCCAGAATGCTATGTCTTGTTCTTCTTTCTCCTGGGATCCCTGACCCTCTCTGCCTACACATATACTCCTTCTTTTGCTCTTGATATCTTTTTCTCTTTTATAATGTCTTCTTTCTTCATCTTTACTTATTGAATCTTACTCAGGATCCAGCTAAGGTCTCATCACTTAAAGGAAGATTTCACGTCTGAATTGGTTTCTCTTAGGAGGTTTATTAGACGTAGACACTTTTTTTTTCCTATTTCATGTCTTTTATTTTTACTTCAACAACTAGAAAGCTGCTAAGGGCAATGACAATGTTTTATACTTCTTTGTGTCTGCTGTAATTCCAGTGGACTTTTGAGAACAACATAGGTGGTGCTTAAGAAATATTTCATGGTTACTACACTGGAGAATGAAAATGTGAACCTAGTGTACTTTTTTTAATGTTACAAATATGATTTATGAGATTTTTTTCAGTATTTGGATATAACAGTTTTCAGGGTTTTTATATTTTTACTAAATGCTGAGACTGAGTTTCTGATATGCAGAAACTCATGGAAACTCAACAGTAATAAGGTTTGAGCAGGAAGATTTACATAATACTAAATATTATTGTGAATTTTATTTATTTGCTCTGGATTTTCTAAGATAGATATAGCTTGAAAATGCCCTTCAACAGTCCTTGTGATAACAATAAAACACTCATTGAGAAACTAAATAGCATTGTTTTTGTGTATAGAAAATAAAAAGTAATGGAGGAATGGACATCTTTTTTTTACTTATACCTTTACTTATATCTTTACAATCTGATAAATAGTTTTACTTCAACATGATTTAGTGAATAGACCTTGAAAACCCTAACAGTATATCAATTCTTTTACTACTTGAGAGAAAAGACTCGGTAAATGACATTAAGAACATTTATACTATGGTTGGGAGTTAAGATGAAAAGTAAAAAATAATCAAAGAATGATTATGGAATGCCAACATATTTATCATGTTAATAGCATTTTGGAAGTTTATAATAGATACCTAATTTAGTTGAGAATACTTAGAACCAATTGATCCACCACAGGGCCTTGTACATACTTAGTGTGCAATCTGTAATTTTTTAACAAATATATGAAAAGTACTTTTAATTTTCTTTGTCTTTTTTGTTAAGCATTTCCGATGTTATTTTGTGATCAGAAAATTTGGTTTGATATTAAACTCTGGTAAACTTTCAGACTTCTTGTATGTCTTTTGTGTTAAATTCTTACATACGTTATGTATGTTTTAAATAAGTGTGTATTTTTAATTTGATGAATGCTTCATCTTATGTGAAAGTTGTCAGATTTTTAATCTGTCTTGATCAAATAATCTATATTCCTATCATTTTTGTAAAGTTATATTTAGTTATAATTAAAAAACAGTAAAATTCATATCATGTGTACAATTTGATGTCTTGACACGTATACACCATACTACAATCAGGATAATGAATATCTGTTATCCCTAAATATTTCCTTATATTACTTGGTAATCCAACCTTGCCTTTCCCTTCTAGGCAACCACTAATCTGCTTTCTGTCACTATTGAAAAATTGACTTTTCTGAGACTATTATATAAATAAAGTCATACTATACATACTCTTTTTTAGTCTGGCTTCTTTTGATCAACAGAGTTATTTTGAGATTCATCCATGATGTTGAGTATATCAATAGTTCATTCCTTTTTATTACTGATTAATGTCCCACAGTTTGTTTATCCATTCACCTGTTAATGGGCATTTGGTATTTTCTAGATTTTTCATTATTAAAATAATGCTACTATGAACATTAATGTGCACGTCTGGAATAAATGTATACTTTTGTTTCTCTTGGGTAAATATATAGGAGTGGAATGGCAGGATCATATAGAATGTGTATGTGCAACATTTTAATAAATTGCCAAACAGTTTTTCAATGTGATTGTATCATTGTACATCCCCCCGCAACAGTGTAAAACAGCTCCAATTGTACACGTATTTGCCCATTGACGTTATTGCCACTTTTTACAATGTTAGCCATTCTATGGGTGAATAGCATAGTTCACTGTGGTTTTACTTTGTATTTCCCTAATGACTAATGATGTTGAATATCTTCTCATGCACTTATTTGCAAGGTGTATATCTTATTTAGTAAACATTTTCTTATTTTTATTGGGCTTTTGTTTCCTTACTGACTTTTGACAGTTCTTTATGTATTATTTATACAAGTATTATAAAGATATATGGTTTGCAAATATCTTTTTCAGACTCTGGATTGTTTTATTTTTTTATTATTTTAGTGAATATCAAAGATCATAATTTAATTTAGATGAAGTCAGTTTATCAATCTTTTTGCTTTATGATATATTCAGGGCACTGTTGCCTAAATCAGGTTTACAAAAGTTTTCTGTATGTATTCTTCTGGATGTTTAAATCATCTACTTAGTGCTAGGATCTAATTTAAATTAATTTTTATATATGGTTGAGGTATGGATTTAAGTTCAATGTGTCCATCCACAGAAGAATGGATAAATACACAAACACACACACACACACATACACATACACACACAATGGAATAATACTCAGCCATAAAAAAGAATAAATTTTGCCATTTGCAGCAACACAGATAGCCTTGTAGGGCATTATGCTGAGTGAAATAAGTCAGGCAGGGAAAGACAAATACTGTATGATATCACTTATATGTGGAATCTCAAAAATACAACAAACTAATGAATATAACAAAAAAGAAGCAGACTTATAGAGGACAAACTATTGGTAACCAGTCGGGGGGGGGGGGCAGTTAGGGATAGGGTCAATATAGGGGTAGTAAGAGGTACAAACTATTAGGTATAAAATAAGCTACAAAGATATATTGTACAACATGGGACATATGGCCAATATTTTATAATAACTATAAATGCAGTATAACCTTTAAAAATTGTGACTCACTATATTGTACACCTGTAACTTACATAATATATATATTTTTAAAACTAGATATATCATATGATCCAGCAATTCCAGTTCTGGATATTTATGTGAAGAAAATGAAAGCACTAATTCAAAAAGTTCTTTCAGGTCCCCTGAAATTGTCCCACAGTACAGTGATGCTCTGCTCAACTTTTAAACTTTCTTTTCTCACTGTGTTTCATTTTGTCTTCAAATTCCAATTCACTAATGTTTTCTTTGCCATGTCTACTCTACTGTTAATCATATCCAGTGTATTTTTCATTTCACACATTATAAATAAAATTTCTACAAGTTTAGTTTGAGTCTTCTAATAAATGTCTTATCTTGCTCCATTTAACTTTCTGCATGTATGGGATATAGTTGTAATGTCCTTGTCTATCAGTTCTAATATCTATAACAGTTCTGGGTTGATGTTGATTGGTAAATTTTGTCCTTGCTACATGACATATTTTCTTGCTTCTTTGCATATTTAGTAAGTTCTGAATGGATGTAAGACATCATGAATTTTAGCTTATAGATGCTAGATTCCATAACTATTACTCTGTTGAGCTTTGGTTTGGGACACATGTAAGTTATCTGAAAATAGTTTGATTTTTCTTTGGTCTTGCTTTTAATATTTGTTAGGTTGGATCAGAGTAGTGCTTAGTCTAGGGCTAATTATTTTCCACTACTTATGAAAACCCTTTCTGTGTACTCTATTCCTTGTCATGTGAATCAACAGTCTGGCTGTTGCAGGCAGGTACCATTCCTGGCTCTATGTGAGTTCTGGGAAATCTATCCCTACTCCTGGCTGGAGTAAGTGAACAACAGGGGAAGCATTAGAAAGTGAGTTCAGAAATTTAATGAAGGGCAAGTTCAGGTAAGACTTTGTGGGTCATATATGAAAGTTAGATTTTATTTTAAGAGAAATAAGGAGATTAATACTATGGTGATAATCATTTTGCAATTTATAAATATCAAATCAACATTGTATAACTTAAACTTACACAGTTCTGTGTGTCAATTATATCTCAGTAAAGCTGAAAAAATACAGTGAGCTATTGAAAAGCTTAAAGCAAAGAAGTACATTATTTGCCCTTCCTGTTTTACTGAACTACTCTGAATGCTACATTATGAACAGTATGTAGATGGCAAGATGAAAGTGAGGAACCAATTATAGGTCTTTCAGCAGATGGCATTACATGTGGGAAAAAAGTTTGAAACTGCTTACCCAACAAAAGTTCTTCAAAAAACAGGGGTAATTTGGGACTACTCTGGCAGTCCAGTGGTTAAGACTCTGCACGTTCATTGCAGAGGGCATGGGTTCAGTCATGATTCCTGGTCGGGTATCTAAGATCCCACATCCTGATGTGTTCATACAAAAGAAGTAAACATCAATCTCTGCCTTCAAAAAGATTTATGATTTATTGGGGAAGATGCTGGGTTGAGTAGGAAGAGATGATATCTTGATAATGAAATCATTCAGTAGGTGACTTTTGGGATAAGCACTAAACACTCCTGATATTTCTAGAGGTGGAAATTTGATGAGAAGAGGGCACTGTCTGTAGAAAGCATAGCAAGAACAAGACCATGGACACCAAAAAATTCATGGTATGTTCAGAGGACATTAGGTAAATGAATTCGATTATAACATTGGATGCATCAAAGTGGAAGTAAAAAAATAGAAAATGGAACCTGGTGCCACACTGGGGATGGCATTCAAGAATAAGCTAAATTACTTAAACTTTATTCTATAAGCAGTGGAGAATTAAAACAGATTTTTAAATAAAAGGGAGAGTGGGATCAGTGTAGGACATGATTTGAGCAGTACTTCAGGAAGAAAATTCCAACCTACAAAGTTCAAGATGAGAGAGAACTGGGATGGTATGGGCACAGAGAGCAAGGGAATGGAAAGGCTGAAAAAGTTCACACATGACAGATTTCATTGTAGTGTATTATGGGAAATGTAATGAGGGAATGAACCAGAATGGGTGGTGGTGTGAACTGAAAAGATAAAGTAATTTATTATGAATTTACTACATGTCAGTCTTAATGATAAGTGCTTTCCATGTATTTTCTTACTTATTCTTCTTAATATCCTTTTGATATAGTCATTATTTTTCTGAAAATTAGAAATGAGGCTATAAAAGTTAAGTGACTTGCTTAAAGCTCCAAAGCTGAAACATGTCAAACTAGGACTTGAACCAGACCGTCTTTCATATCCATGCAAAACTTTTTTGTTTCACCATCTTTCAAGAAACAGAATCTATTAGAAGTGTTATCATAAGAACAGGATATAGAAAGAGTAGAAAAAGGAGACAAAGGGACTAGAAGAAAAGTGCTAAACTTAATCTAGCATTTGACCATGGAGAGTGCATTTGTTTAAAAGATAAGAGAAGGGAAGGAAATATTGGAAAGGTGGGAGACAGGGGCCATAACGCTGAGAGGCAAGGAAGATGAGAAAATAATGCTAACACTGATTGTTAAGGAGTTATTTCTCTTCTTGAAAAGACAAAATATGTATTTCTGTCTTCTAAGTTAGGTGGGGGAGGAAGTCAGACAAAAAAGATCTGATAGATAAGAAAGATGATGCCAGAGACTTCACTTCTCATTCACCAAGTTAGGTCATAAAAAGTTAGGAAGATTAAAAGAGGCAAAATGAAAGAGAATTGGGTCAAAAAGAGGTTTTGTGAGTTTTTTTTCTGCTACTATTAAGAGATTAGTGAATAGATATTTATGAATACATGGGAGACTATTGATGAGAACAAAAAAAGACAAAGATCATAAAATGGTATAGAAGTTTTTGATAGAACAGATAAGGTATTAGTAAAATTATATCAGTGATATGAGTGAATTAGTTACCATTGGTGAAAAGAAAAGTGTCATGGCTTCATATGAATTACATGGAAAGGAGTCAGAAAGGTGAAAAAAATATAGAATATAATTAAAAGGTTCAGAACATGACTTAAGAAGCAGACAAGGTCACTAGAAGAGGGAAAGAGTGCTGTCTCTTCATAAAAAGAGTATATTAAAAAAATTCTACTTAAATTTATGGTAGACAATATTCCTTCAGTTTCATAAGCTGTCCAATCCAAGATGCTGCACCTTTGAGGGACACTACAAATAATTATAAAGGTTGCCACAGTTTTTGGTGTTTTGTTTTTCCTGAACCTCACAGAATTCATGAACTCTCCAAAACATTACTGCCATCCTTCCTATCACCTCATGGGATAGGACCTGGCAGCCACGTGGCCTTTGATAGACATTCTTTCATTACAGTTTAGAAGACATTGTTCCTTGACTTGTGGTTTCTTCCCCCATTGACATTTTCTTTCTTTCTTTCTTTTTTTTTTAACGAATTGAAATGTTCAAAATTCCGACCAGGCCATGAGGAATTCTATTTTTCAGTCAAACTCTTTTTTTTTTTCTAGGCAGGACACATAAAATTTAATTTCCTGACCTCTTTTGCTGATGTATAGCAGGCATTTTTCCACAACATTAGACTAGGTAATCTATTCTTAGGGGAACCTCGTCAAGCCTGACTGATATTCTGAATTTTTCTTTCTTTTCCCTAATATATATATTTTTATATTATATATATATATATATATATATATATATATTGCTCTTTCTCCCCCTTCATATTTTCTACTGTGGAAATATGATAATAATAATAAAATATCTAGGGAAAGACAGAATGTATTTACCAATCCATGTTGCTAAAATTACACGAGAGGTAGAAAGGTCATGTTTTCCATTCCTGAAAATAAAGTGAAATAATAAATTTGCAGGTTGAGAAAAATCCAAGAGCTCAGCTAGAAATATCCCATTTGTAGACTGTTTTGATACTGATTTCATATTGAAAGAAGAATTTCAGTGTCAATGAAAAGTGCTGGTACAATGACAGCTGTGGAGACCAATATAGTCTATTAATGCAAAGAAGGAGCAAAAATACCATTAGGTTTTCTGCTACTCTGTCAGAATTAGTCACCACACTTGTTTTCAGGGGACTGTCAGCATGCCACCTTGTTTCCTTGACAAGGCTGAGTGCAGGCCCAAGCTCAGAGTGGGCACACTCTTGATTGTCATGATGATGTTAGGTTCTTCCTATTTTTCCTCTCTCTTTATCCTTCGGCCCATCAGAATAAGGAACTCAGTCCACATGTTCTCATTTTTTCTCTCCACAAACAAGACACTGGACAGCCTTCAGACTGGAATAACTTCTACTCACAATCAATTTGTATCTGATTCAAACAACTTAGCCAGAAATGCAATGAGGAAGCCCATTCCCATTACCTACAGGTTTAGGCCAGATCTGGCCAGAGGATGGTGAGAAATGAACGGGTGCAGTTGGTTGGTACAGGCATTCTATCCTGTAATGATATGATGAGTAGCATTAAGCATTTATTGGGAACTTTCTGTGATTGTGACATTGTACCAAATGCAGTGCCCAGTAGAAAAACCAAGGGGGGAAAGTTTACAGTTTAATTGGGGATCAACTTATGTAAAGAAAACATAAAGCCATATATTCTCAGCATAAAATGGGTGATACCGACAAGTAAAAGCTATAGGAGGTTTAGAGAATGGAGAGCCCAGCATGTACCCTGAGGTTGTTAGGAGAGGCCTCAGTGCCTTGAAGAATGGCTAAGGATTAGACAGGTGGGATTCAGGAGGAAAGGCATGCCTGGGTTAATGAAGTGGCACACGTGAGAGCAAACAGACCAGGAGTACAATGGAGACAATGAAGACACATGACCAATCTGACTAGACATAACACTATAGTCCTACATCGTCAAAGTGCTCCCACCCATCCCTACTGTATGTATTTCCACGTTCAGTTAAGCTATATGGCAATCATGTATATCATAAAGCATCCCTTACAATGAAAGTGAGTTTTTAAACCTCAGTTACTTGAACTTGAGATCTACCCTGTTGAATTTCACTCAAATATTTATTTTATTTGGCTATGTAAGCCAGGTGCTATATTGTATTTTTGTGTCTTTTTTTTCTAAGAATATGTCTGAAAATTTGAATAAATATGTAAAGCTAAATATTCTGATTTTATGAACTTTTAAAAAGACATTTAATATTTCATGAGATAAAACAGAATTATAGCTTTAAATAATATTAATGGAGATAAAGTGCACTGAAATCTATGTAGACCACTGGCAATATGTGAATATTCCCAATGGTATAAATAGTTTTGCTTAAGGGATTTGGGTCTTAGGGAAAAGTTTAGCAATGCAATATATAAAAATTCTAATAATAAAATAATAACAGTATGTTGGATATATCAAACAATTCTGACAAATTCTCACACTTCTATTTTTCATGTTTCACCTACCTTCAGTGTGGTTGTAATGCAGTGAAATTAATGCATTGTCATAGCAAACAATTATCCAAGACCACCTTCCCCTTCTTTAACACAGTGTACTACTAGCAGTAATAGTCGTGTTGAATGAATTAGTCACCACATTTGTTTAAGTGTTTAAGTTTTCAAGACAGTGCTTTATACCATTTAATTGGTTTTAATTTATTTTATTGAAGTATAGTTGGTTTACAATGTTGTGTTAATTTCTGCTGTACAACAAAATGATTCAGTTATATATATATTATATAATATTATTATATAATATATTATATAATTATATATATATATATATGTAAAATAAGCATAAATATAAAATATGTTTTTATTCCAAACTGTTTCCCTTCTCTCTACTATTCCACATTCTGGTCTATGCCATTCAAGGATGCATTTTTGGACAGGGTAGTTTGAGTTGAGAAATATTTAATTGAATAGTGAAGAATATAAATTATTTTTCTTTGAGATAGGCTAATTTAACTATGATTGCTGCAGCAGCAAATGGGTATATGGTCTAACTACAAAGGGTAAAACCAGAATAAACAGTGCCTTGTATGTTATAGATACTCAAAAAATATTTGTTGAGTAGTTGATTGTATAAATAAAATTCATGGATAGTCCAATTCCAATTAGTTTTCCCTGCCTCATGGGCCTAAATAACTTCAGAACTTTTCAAAAGAAATGTGACTTCAGCATTTTTTATAACTTCAATCAGTATCTGGAGTTGTAAACCAAGGCAGTCTCTAAAGGGACAAATGGAGAAACTGAAGCTGAAAGAAGAAATGGTTTGACAAAAATTACCTGTCTTTACTCCCATAGAAAGAACATCACATACTCAGTTGTACCAAACTCCCATCTACTGGATACAATAAACCAACCAAAGGAAAGAGCAGAACCATCAGAATGATGTTCTGATAAGGAACAAGAAAGGTTCACTTAAAAAAAGCCCATTTCTGGGACAAGACATTTTGTTCAGGTAGGGTGGAAAAGGAGAAATTGCCACATGAAAAGACTGAGTTCTGAGTTTAGGTTTGAAAGTCACCACCGTTAGAAGCATTGGGGACTTCAACTGGCAACGCATTCCGAAGAGTTCTCTGCTGGCTTTGATGAATGTGTGGAATTGTCTCCTTGTCTACTTGTTACCACTTAGAAAAAAAAAAAAAGAGAGATCTGACAATTCCAGCAATTGTCTTTAGCTTCTGTTGTTTTCCATTAGCAAGGGGAGCATATTCTTCTAGTGAAACGCAAAAGCTGGTATCCCAGGCTACCGCTGTGCCTTGCAGCATGTGGAACGATTCACTCATTTGGAGAGACACTCTTGGAAAGGTGGTTAGAGACTGTTTTACCACTTTATTTGTCCCAATTATCTGCTCCTGCCTATTAGGGTGAATGGAACATCATGGCATTGTTTATCACAGGCTTTATATTCGCTAATAACACTGTTGTTTATTACTGCAAACATGCTGTATGCAGTCATCTCCACTTCTGTTCATTCCCACTGCTCCAAGTTCTGTTTTTTGGTTTGTTTGTTTTGTTTTGTTTTGTTTTCCTTTTTTTTATTCCTACCCAAAGCAGTTTGGATGAACTTAACAAATTTCTCACATTTTGTGACTGTAAAGATGTCTTCTTCAATTAGGCTTCAGGTTGATTGGTTTCAGGTTGAAAACCCTAAAGAAAATAGCAGGGTGATACTTACACGCTGGATTGCTCTCCAACCATATTTCAATGGCAAGTGCCTGCAGGACCTTTTCCTTCCAGTTGCTCACAGCCTGAATACACTAGTTTGAGCAAGCATCAGAAGAAAGAATGCAGCAAATTGTTGCCATTATATCATTTAATCTTCCCCAAATTCCTCATCTTCCATACACTGTTTTACACAAACATATCCAGGGACACTTCTTTGCCTGAGGTCTGCTGAACACACTTTAAAAAACACCCCTCATGGGGCTTCCCTGGTGGCGCAGTGGTTGAGAGTCCGCCTGCTGATGCAGGGGACATGGGTTCGTGTCCCAGTCTGGGGGGATCCCACATGCCATGGAGTGGCTGGGCCCGTGAGCCATGGCCGCTGAGCCTGCGTGTCCGGAGCCTGGGCTCTGCAATGGGAGAGGCCACAACAGTGAGAGGACTGTGTACCACAAAAACAAAACAAAACATAAAAACACCCCTCATTTGGGCCTGTAGGAAAGATACCATCAGTATAGTTTATTATTCTGGTGACCACACTGAATTGTGAGAACTCTGCAGTATTCTCTCTCTCTCTGCATATGCTTGCCACATCCCCATAACTAGGACCTTATTTAATAAACAATTAAGATAGATGATCAATACCTAAACCGGATGAAAGATTCCTTAACTGTGCTGTAGTAAACTGCTGTTTCTCTCCCTCTTTCTTCCTCTTGGAGAGTGTTTGTAACCTAGGCTACATAGAGATGTGCCTGTCAGCACTAGAATATGGCAATGGGGAAGATAGATCTTGTTCAAACTAAATAGATGGATTAGGAAGTGAGGCCAAATAGAGCATCTTGATGAAAAGATACATGCTAATTCACAGCTGATAATTAGGGACGCCTAAGTTTCAAACTGATACTAAAACTCAACTTTACATGATTGGGAAATACAGTTTCTTTTGGAAAGTAGCCACAGAAACAGATATATTTATAGTTTATAAAAGATGTAGGTAGAGCATTGTGATCATGGAAAAAAGCTGTTTTTCAGACTCAGGCCCTCTGCCAGAATCCTCTGAGTGAGGACTTTTTCACTCTAAGACCTTCATTTACTTTTGAGCTTTACTTTTTGAGCTTCAGTTTCCTCATTATAAAATGGAGACTATAATCATTTTATAATCTTGTTTAAAAGTAAAATATAAGTGTAAATACCTCTGTTATAGTAGGAGCCCTCAGTGGACTTCATCTTGGAGATATGGAAACAGAATGGAGATATGGAAATGGAGATATGGAAACAGGAAATAGTACCACTAAACCAGTTATTCATTTTAACAGCAAGAGATAAGTCCAGTGTATATGAATGTAATCTGCTGTACCTGCCAAAGAAGGTGAAACAGCTAGGATACTTTTTTAAAAATGTATTTTATTGAAGTATAGTTGATTTACAATGTTGTGTTAGAAGAATACTTTTTAAAGGTCAAGTTTTTGAAGGCTAATAAGGAGGTCTTAATAGGTAGGAAAAATAAAAAGACAAAAAATGCTCCCCCAAAACAAGAAGGAAACAAGAGAGAAAAGTAAAATTCCAAAGACTGAGGCACAAGACAATGACAGTTTTAAAAGTTAGGGACTGTTCCAACTTCACGTAATGATGGAGTAACCTGGTCAGACAACTCCACCACCCATAGATGACAATTATAAAATCTGAAAAAAAAATATTTAAGAAAACTGTTTGAATGCAGAACTTTGAAGTATTATTTACTCATGGAAGAGTGATTGCAGCAGGTTAAAAGTTGTGAATTTGCAGCACTGGGCCTGAGGACACTCCTCAGTCAGCAAGTACCTCAAGCTACATAAAGCTATAACCTGACAGATTGGAGGTATCGGAGGGCAGATGCTGTGGCTGGCAGAACACTCAGAAAGGTAGGAGTAGAATCCTTCAATGCAAGTAGCTGAAGAGATGAGTCCCAAAATATGAATATAAAAATCCATCCAAATCCTTGGTTCACCATTAAACTCTACATGTAGTCGAGGAGGGGAATTTCCAGGGGGCTTAAGGATAAAGCACAAGGTGAAAGGTAAGACAACCAAGCACAGATTCAGTATACAGAGCTTGGAGTTTAAATCTAGATAGGTTAACTTTTTTCTAACACAGAAGTCATTATTCAGAGGAACATTACAGAATTCAGAGCCTCTATATCCAGGATCCAATAATAAAATCAAACAAAACACACACACTCACAAAATTAGACATGTAAAGAAAATAGGAAAATGTGAACCATATTCAAGAAAAAAAAATGTTATCAATGGAAATTGAGTCCAATATCACCCAGATGCTAAAATTAACAGAAAAGTACATTAAATCAGCTATTATAAATATGTTTAAAAGCTTAATAAACTAAATGCATAATGAAAGAAAGAATGAAAATTCTCAGAATGGAAATAAAAAGTACAATAAAGAATCAAATAGAAAATCTTGCATTTAAAATATAATAACTTAAAGGTAAAATTAACTGGATGACATTGAGAGCAGATTTGAAATGAAAAAAGAAGAAAATACATCTACTTGAAAATAGATTATTAAAGCATACATTTTAAAAAAGAAAGAGAAAAAAGATTTAAGAAAAAAATCAGACGTGCAGAAACTTGCTGAACAATAAATATTAAGTGGTCTAAAATATGTGCAATTGAGGCTCTAAAAGAAGAGACCCCAAAAGGGGCAGCAAAAAACATTTCAATAGATAACGGCTAAAATCTTACAAACTTGGTGAAATTTAAAACTCCCAGATTTAAGATGCTTAATAAATTCCTAGTAAGAGAACTACAAAATAGTCACTCTTAGTTACATCAAAGTCAAATTTGTGAAATCCAAAAATAAACAGAAAAATCTTGAAATCAGTAATAGAAAATGAAGGAAATTACAGATAGCTTTAAAGTATTGTAGCAGAGGAAAGGGGAAAGCTCTCAAACCAGATTTAGAGAGAAATCAACCTTCTAAAATTAGGGTGAAATAAAAAGAGTTTCAAATAAAAGTGAAACTAGCCCTGATAACCAAAAGTGAAATCAGGACCATTCTAAATAAGCAAAACTTCTTATTAAGAGAATTCTTTATCAGCTGTTGTGCACATACATGCAGAAAAATGCTAAACGTGATTCTGCAAGATAAAGGAAAAATGGCACCAAATGTAAAGGAAGCAATAGTGATCACAAGAAATGACAAGTAAGGGGTAAACGTAGTAGAATATTTTCAAATATGTTTCTGAATTATTCAAAAGAATATGACTACATGAAGCAAAAGTATATAGAGTTTTGTATAATTATACTTTAATTAGATAATTTAAATAATATAGATTAATTATATATGATAACAGCAACATAAAGAATATAAGTGATAAATAGAACAAAAAACACTAATTTGAAAAGACATATGTACCTCAATGTTCATAGCATCATTATTTACAATTGCCAAGATATGGCAGCAATCTAACTGTCCATCAACAAAAAAATGGATAAAGAAGAAGTGGTGTATATATACAACCAAACACTACTGAGCCATAAAAAAGAGTGAAATTTTGCCATTTGTAACAATGTGGATGGGCTTGGAGGGTATTATGCTGAGTGAAATAAGTTAGACAGAGAAAGACAAATACTGTATGATATCACTTATATGTGGAATCTAAAAAATAAAACAAACTAGTCAAGAAAGAAACAGACTCACATATATAAAGAACAAACTAGTGGTAACCAGTGGGGAGAGGGGAGTACAGAGGGGCAAGGTAGGGGTAGGGGATTAAGAGGTACAAACTATTATGTATAAAATAAATAAGCTACAAGGATGAATTGTACAAGTCAGGGTATATAGACAGTATTTTGTAGTAACTATGAATGGAATATAAACTTTAAAAATTGTGAATCACTATGTTGTACACTTGTAACTTGTATAATATTTTACATCAATTATACTTCAATTAAAAAATGAGAAATGAAATAATTAATTTAAAAGACCCAACTTTATGCTGTCTGTAAAAGGAACATTTTAAGGTCCCAAACAAAAGTGAGGTGAAAAGAAATGGGTAGAAATGTAAAACAGTCAAACACTCATCAAGAAAAACAAAAGAAAGGAGTTTTAAATAAAGAGGGATGCATCATAATGAAAAATACCAGTTCATCAGAAAGTATAATGATGCCAAATATGTACATACTCAATATCAGAGCTTCATATTTCAAGGAGAAATAATTGATGATTCAAAAGGGAAAAACAGACAAATCAACAATCATAGTTGGAGATTTTAAAATTCAATCACAAGTATTGGTAGAGCAACTAAACAAAAATCAGTTAAGATCAACTCTCAACTCAACTGTTGATCAAGTCTACACTTGTAGACCTCTACACTCAACAACACAGAATACAATTTTTATCCAAGAAGCAATGTGAAGGAAAATTATAGAATATTTCTAACTTCAAAATAATGAAAAATACAACATATTGAAAAGTACGGGATACAACTAAATTAGCAGATAAAGGAAAATTATACCTTTGAAAAAATTCATTAGAAAGGAAAAAATATTTAAAATCAATGACTAAGAGATGAGTAAATTAAACTGAAAGTTGAGACAGAAGATAATAAAGGTAAATACATAAATCACTGGAGTAGAAAACATAGAGAAAATTAAAACAAAGTTCTTTGAAAATACTAATACAATTAATAAATCACTATTAAAACTAATTCAGACAAAAAGGATATAAAAACAAATTATGAATATGAAGAATAAAAAAGATGATCACTATAAATACTCCAAATGTCAAGGAGATCAATTAGGGACCACTATGAACAATTTTATGCCATGAAATTCAATAATTTAGATGAAATAAACAAATTTTGTGATTATAATTTTTTTCTGCTTTTGGTATTAGAGTAGTGCTGGCCTCATAGAGTGAGACAATATTCACTCTGCCTCTAGTTTCCTTAAGATAGTATAAGAGTTGGCATGATATCTTCCTCAAATGTTTTGTGGAATTCACCAGTGAAACCATCTGCACCTGATTGCTTTTGTTTTAGAAGGTTATTGGTTATTAATTCAATTTCTGTAATAAGTATGGACCTATTCATGCTCTATATTTCTCCTTTTATAAATTTTGATAGATATTGTCCAAAGGAATTGGTGTATTTCATAAAAACTACCAAATTTGTGAGCATAGAGTTCATAATATTTCTTTATTTTTCTTTAAATGCCCATGAGTTTAGTAGTGATAGTCCTATTTTTTTTTATTTCTGATATTAGTAAATAGTGTGTTCTCTCTTTTTCTCCTGGCTAGCCTACCTAGAGGTTTATCAATTTCACTGATCTTTGCAAATGACCAGATTTTGGTTTCATTTAATTTTTTCCATTGATTTCATGTTTTTAACTGCAGTGATGTTTTTTTCTAATTCTTATTTCTTTTTTCCTGCTTATTTTATGCTTAAGTTGTTGTTCATTCTTTAGTTTCCTAAGAAAGAATCATATACCACTGAATTTAGATCTCTTTCTGATATGTGAATCCAATGCCATAAATTTGTCTCTATAAATCCTATGTTGCAACTCACAAATTTTGCTAAGTTGTTTTCATTTTGCTAACATAAATTTTTATTGAATTATAGCTGATTTACAATATTATATTAGTTTCAGATGTACAACAAAATAATCCAATATTTTTACAGATTATACTCCATTTAAAGTTATTATAATGTATTGGATTTATTCCCTATGCTGCAGAGTATATCCTTGTAGCTTATTTATTTTATACATAGGAATTTGTACCTCTTACTCCCTTACCCCTATGTGACCCTTCCTCCTTTCACTCTCCCCAATAATAACCACTAGTTTTTTCTCTATATCTGTAAAAACCTGATTCTGTTTTGTTATATTTATTCTTTTGTTTTTTAGATTCCACATATAAGGAATAATATATAGTATTTGTCCTTCTCTGTCATGTTTATTTAACTAAGCATAATACTCTCCAAGTCCATCCATGTTGTAAATGCCAAAATTTCCTGTTTTTATGGCAGAGTAACATTCTATTTTGTGTGTGTGTGTGTGTGTGTGTGTGTGTATATATATATATATATATATATATATATATATATATATATACACACACATATATATCTCACATTTTTCACATCTTCTTTATTCATTCATCTCTTGAAGGACACTTAGGTTGCTTACATATCTTGCCTATTGCAAATAATGCCACTCTGAAAATCAGGGTGCATGTACCTTTTCAAATTAGTATTTTTGTTTTCTTTGGATATATACCCAGCAGTAAAATTGATGGATCATATAGTGGTTCTACTTTTAGTTTACTGAGAAACTTCCATACTGTTTTCTATAGTGGCTACACCAGTTTCCATTTCCATCAACAGTATACAAATGTTCCCTTTTCTCTGCATCCTCACCAACATTTATTATTTGTGGTCTTTTTTGATGATAGCCATTCTTTTAAGCATGAGGTAATATCTCATTATGGTTTTGATTTGAATTTCTATGATGGCTAGCAATGTTGAGTATCTTTTCGTGTCTCTGTTAGCCATTGGTATGTCTTTGGAAAAATGTCGATTCATGTCGTGCCTAATTTTTAATCAGGCTGTTTATTTTTTTGATATTCTGTTTTATAAGTCGTTTATATATTTTGGATATTAAACCCTTATTGGTCATATCATTTGCAAGTACTTTCTCCCATTCATTTGTTTGTCTTTTTGTTTTGTCAGTGGTTTCCTTTGTTGTGTAAAAGCTTTTATATTTAATTAGTTTGTTTATTTATGCTTTTATTTCTTTTGCCTTAGGAGACAGATCCGAGAAAATATTGCTATGATTTATGTCAAAAAATGTTGTGTCTATGTTCTCTTCTAGGTGTTTTATGGTTTCCAGTCTTATATTTAGGTTTTTAATTCATTTTGAGTTTATTTTTCTGTATGGTGTGGTAAAGTGTTCTAATTTCATTCTTCTACATGTAGCTGTCCAGTTTTCTCAACACCACTTATTGAAGAAGACTGTCTTTTCTCCATTGTATATTCTTGCCTCCTTTGCTGTAGGTTAATTGACCATAACTTTGTGAGTTTATTTGGGGGCTCTCTATTCTGTTCCATTGATTTATTTGTCTGTTTTTGTGCCAGGACCATGCTGTTTTGATTACTGTAGCTTTGGATTATAGTCAGAAGTCAGAGTACATGATACCTTTAGCTTTGTTCTTTTTTCTCAAGATTGTTTTGGCAATTTGGGGTATTTTGGGGTTCCATATAGATTTTAGGATTATTTGTTCTAGATCTTTGAAAATCTTATGGGTATTTTGATAGGGTTTGCATTAAATCTGTAGATTTCTTTGGAGAATATGGACAATTTAACAATATTATTTTTTCCAATTCATGAACACAGATATATTTCCATTTGTTTGTATAATCTTCAGTTCTTCAGTTTCCTTCATCAGTGATTCATAGTTTTCAGAATATAGATTTTTTTTCATCTCTTTGGTTAAGTTTATTCCTAGGTATTTTATTCTTTCTGATGTAATTTTAAATGGGATTGTTTTCTTGCTTTCACTTTCTGATAGCTTGTTATTATTGTATAGAAAAACAACAGATATTTTATGTCAATCTTGTATCCTGCAACTTTACTGAATTCATTTATTAATTCTAATAGTTTTTTGATGGAGACTTGGTGGTTTTCTATATATAATGTCATGTAATCTGCAAATAGGTATAGTTTTACTTCTTCCCTTATAATTTGGATACTTTTTATTTCTTTTTCTTGTCTGTTGTGGCTAGGACTTCCAATACTATGCTAAATAGAAGTGGTGAGAATGGGCATGCTTGTCATTTTCCTGATTATAGATGAAAATGTTTCAATTTTTCAACATTGAGTATGATATTAACTGTGGGTTTGTCATAAATGGTCTTCTAATGTTGAGATAGGTTCCCTCTATAACAAGTTTGATGACAGTTTTTATCATGAATGAATGCTGAATTTTGTCAAATGCTTTTTCTGCATCTATTGAGACGATCATGTGATTTTAATCATTTGTTGTTGTTGTTGTTAATGTGGTATATCATATTGATTTTCTTTCTGATATTGAACCATCATTGTATCCCTGGAGCAAATCCCACTTGAACATGATGTATGGTCCTTTTTATATATTGTTGAATTCTATTTGCTAATATTTTGTTGAGGATTTTTGCCTGTATATTCATCAGAAATATTGATCTCTATTTTTTTGGTACTGTCTTTTGTGGTTTTTGTGTCAGGGTAGTGTGGCCACAAAGAATAAATTTTGGACGTTTTTCTCTTTTTCAGTGTTTTTGAATAGTTTTCAAAGGATAGGTTTTAGCTCTGCTTTATATGTTTGGTAGAATTCCCCTGTGAAGCTATCTGACTCTGAACTTCTAATTTCTGATTACTAATTCAATTTCACCACTAGTGATTCATCTGTTCATATTGTCTATTTCTTCCTGACTCAGTTTTAGAATATTTGTAGAAATGTATCCGTTTCTTTAGGTTGTGAAATTTGTTAGCATGAAACTGCTCATAGTATTCTCTTATTTTTTTTTCTGTTTCTATGGTATTAGTTGCAATTTCTCCTTTTTAAGTTCTTATTTTATTTGTTTTCTCTCTCATTTTTTAAAAAGTGAACCTGGCTAATGGCTTATCAGTCTTGTTTACCTTTTCAAAAAACATTTGGTTTCATTGATTTTTTTTATTTTGTCTCTATTTTACATATTTCCTTTCTGAGCTTTATTATTTCCTTCTTTCTGCTGACTTTGGGCTTTATTTGTTCTTCTTTTGCTAATTAATTTAGATGACAGTTTAGGATGTTTATTTGAGATTTTTTCTTGTTTCTTGAGGAAGACATCTTTCATTATAAACCACTCTTCAGACTATTTTTGCTGCATTCCATAGATTTTGGAAATTTGTGTTTTTATTTTCATTTGTCAAGAGGTATTTTCTGCTTTTCTCCTTGATTTCTTCAATGACCTACTAGTTTTTAGTAGCATGTTTTTTTAGTATCCATATGTGTGTGTTTTCCCATTTTTCTTCCTCTAATTGATTTCTAGTTTTATATTGTTGTGCTTGGGGCAAATGCTTGACATGCTTTCTATTCTCTTAAATTTGTTGAGATTTTTGTGGCCTATCATCATGTGATCTGTCCTGTAGAATGTTCCATGTGCACTTGAAAAGAATGTGTATTCAGTTGTTTTTGGCTGGAATGTCCTATAGATACCTAATAAGTCCAGTTTGTGTAATGTGTTATTTACAACCACAGTTTCCTTATTTATTTTCTGTCTGGATTATAGGTGCATTGATTCCATTGATGTAAGGGCAGTGTAAATTATTCTAATATTATTGAATTATTGTCAAATTCTCCCTCTATGTCTATTATTATTTGCTTTATAGATTTAGGTGCTTCTATATTAGGTACATATGTTAATAAATGTTATATCTTATTCTTGTGTAGATTCCTATATCATTATATTATGCTCTTATTTGTCTTTTGTTATAGACTTTGTTTTAAAGTCAACTTGGTCTGCTGTAAGTATTGATACCCCAGCTTTCTTGTCTTTTCTATTTGCATAAAACATATTTTTCATTCTCTCACTTTCAGTCTGGTTATGTCTCTTGGTATAAAGTGAGCCTTTTGCAAGCAACATATAGATGGTTCTTGCTTTTTTATCCAATCAGCTATCCTATGTCTTTTGATTGGGACATTTAATCCATTAACATGTAAAGTGATTATTGATAGGTATATATTTATTGCCATCCTTTAAATTATTTTCTGGTCATTTTTGTAGTTTTTTTTTCTGTTTCATTCTTTTTTAGTTCCTTCTCTTGAAGTTTGATGCTTTCTGTGTGTGTGTGTCTGTGTGTGTGTGTGTGTGTGTGTGGTATGCTTGTGTTCATTTCCCTCCAGTTTTTGTGTATCTATTTATTAGGTTTTTGCTTTTTGGTTACCATAGAGTTTATATATGTTGACCTATAACTATATCTACTTTTTAAAAACTGATAGTCATTTAAGTTCTAGCACATTATAAAAACTTTTCATTTTTTACCTTCCTCCACCATGTTTTGTGTTTTTGATGTCATATTTTACAACTTCACATTTATCTCTTCACTGTTTATTGTATTATAGTTCATTTTACAATTTTTTGTCTTTTGATCTTCATGCTAGATTATTTAAGTGGTTGATCCACAGACTTTACAATATATTTTCCTTTATTAGTGGGATTCCTTTCCTATAGATTCTTACTTCTTATTATAGCCTTTTCTTTTCCAAATAGAGAAGACTCTTTTTAGGGTAAGTTTAGTATTAATGAACTGTCTTAGTTTTTGCTTATCAGAGAACTTGTTTGTTTCTCCTTCAATTCTGAATGATAGCCTTTTTTTTTTAATAATATCTCCACTTTTAGAGTTTTCTCTTTCAGCACTTTAAATATATCACACCTCTCCCTTCTGGCCTGAAAAGTTTCTACTAAAAAATCAGCTGATAGCCTTTTGGGGATTCCCTTATATGTGACTGTTATTCTCTTTCTGTCTTTAGAATTGTCTCTTTATCTTTAACTTTTACCATTTTAATTATGATACATCTTGGTGTGGGTCTCTTTGAGTTCTCTTGTTTGGGACTCTGTGATTCCTGTACCTGTATATCTGCTTCTTTATTCAAGCTCAGGAATTTTTCTGCATAGTTTCATCAAATACATTTTTGACTCTTTTCTCTCTCTCTTCTTTTTCTGGCTTATAATGTGAATATTAGTACACTTGATGTTGTCCCAGAGGTCCCTTAAATGGTTCTCAATTTTTAAAATGTTTTTATTTTTGCTGTTCTGATTGCATATTTTCATTTTCTATCTTCCAGATCACTTATGTGCTCTTCTCTATCACTTTGTGTGTCGTTAGTTCCTTCTAGTGTGTTTTTCATTTCAGTTATTGTATTTTTCAGCTCTGACTGGTTGTTTGTGATATATTTTAGTTCCCTGTTAAAATTCTCACTGTGTTCATCTAGTCTTTTCCCAAGTTCAGTCAGTTAGCTTTCTTATTACTAATGCTTTGAAATCTTTTTCTGGTAGATTATTTATCTCTGTTTTCTTTAGTTTTATTTTCTTTTTTGAGTTTTTGTTGTTGTTGTTGTTCTTTGATTCAAAACAAATTGTCATGTCTTCTCATTTTAACTTTCTTTGTTTCAATGAAATAAGGTGAAACAGTTACCTATTTTGGTCCTGAAAGGGTGTCTTTGTGTGGGAGTACCTCTATGCAGTATGCATGTGTCCACCAGCTTTGACAGGAGAGCTAGATCTGAATTGAGCACAAGTCACATCTTCCTCCAGTGTGTACTGGCAATTATCACCTTGACATGAGGTGAATTTGGAGACAGAGTGGCTAGAGACAGAGCCAAATGTGAGCTAGGACGTGTCCTATGCTTAGTAGCCATCAACACCCTATTTGGGGTGGGGTTAGGTAGCAAGGTACTGAAACAGAAGCCCTGAGTGCCAGATTTGAGCCAGTTTCATTCCCTCTAAGTATGTGCTCTCCCCCCTACTGACAATGGCACCTTTGACCCAGAGGAGACATATTTTGCTAAACAAAATTTTAAAAAATACTTTTTCTTGAGACTCATATGAACTGAGTTATACTGATATTTCCCTTCATCATAACTGTTCAGTTAAAAATTTGTGTAAACATATGTAAATTTTACATAAAAATAACTTAAAAATGTAAAGTGAGGACATGAGGTAGATTTCACATTTTCCAAAATTAAAGATTAGGAGAAATGTTTTCATGAAAAAATATCACACATAAAAAAAAAAACAGAATAAGAAAAAGTACCAAAACCAGTGGAGATCTATAACTGAAATAAGCCTTTTCTGAAGGAAGGTTAAACTGTAGTAACATCTTATATTCTATTCTACCTTCAATGAAGGTAATCCATGTTTTTGAAAAATTTAAGAGATATTTTTATAGGTTCTGAGGAAATGAGTAACTAATTTTATATACATAGTAATAAAATAATGAGAGTCCCTCCCCAAACTATTTTTTCAGGTGATAAATAAAGTGGAGGGTGGAGTAGTTTTCAAAGGATGGAGAATTATGTTTCCCAGTGTTATGAAAGAAATTTGGAATCAAACTTTAATTAAGTCTCCCTTAATTAAAGGACTGTGACTGTGGTAAGTTGCTCCATTTATCTTAACCTCCCTTATTTCATATAAAAAAGAAATGATATTTCTAGGTTAAAGAGTTGTTAGCAGGAAGAGTGTATGTGAAAGCAACTAGTTTAAGGCCTAGCAGCAGGGGAGAGCTCAAGATTTTATGTATCAGGTTCTACTGAAGCATGAAGAAGTGAAAAAAGAATGAAAAAAGGTCTCAGTTAAAACTATAAAAGCAGTTGTTTATTTTATGTTAGTTTAGCCCCCAGAGAGGAAGAATTTAAGAAAAGTATGGGGTGGGGATAATCATGGAAATAGAATTAATTATCATTAATTTTATTATTTATTAGGAATTTATTATATACTAAACAGTATTCTAGGTTCTTCAGTTACACTGATGAACAAAAAAATCCTGAGTTATGGAACTTGTACTCTATTGGATAAAATATAGTACTCAAACCTTCAGATAGTTCTACACTAACATTAAATGATTTTTTTTTCAAAAGAGAAGGGAGTAACCATGGCAACTGCTATACTATTCTTTGTTTTTACATTGATGAAATGGAAGTCTTATTTCCTATTATTTTTCCAATACCCAGCACAGTTTCTATTCAATAAATATCAGTTTAATGCAAGACTTGGGAAAATACCTCCTTAGATTTCCATGCAACTAAGAAGGGAGAGATTTTACATAATTGAATGAGCATGTTTGCATTGGAGAGATATATTCCAAATGTCCACCTCTTCCCATGTCAGTTCTTCTAAGCTAGAATGATTGAGTCCAGCTGAAAACAATTATACCTGCTTTGGCTGTGGGACATGTCCCAATCAAATACTGCCTTTCATTCTCTGTATGCTTTTAGTCCAGGTTGAAAGATTAGACTTCTGCCTTAATTTATGTCACATGTTCTACTCCCTTTTCTCACTCTAAGCTTTGCCTGAATCCCAGATTTTTCCTCTAAGTCTTGAAAGTCTTGGGAGCTTGTTTTACACAGGAGTACTCATCTATGGCTGTTCCACCCACATTGTGAGATCTGGTTCCAGTCTTAATTGAATGCTCAGATTCCAGATAGCAACACACATATCCTTGAGGGTTACAAATATAGACTTCTGTATGACCCTTCAGAACATAAAATCTTCTGGTCATGATTAAACATTTTCTGCTTGAGTCTACAATTCTTTTGATCTCTAAACACTGTAATATGAACTGTTTTCCCTTCAAATGACCCACACGCCACATAGTGCCCTCAGTGTTTCATGATGAAGCTCCTTAGCTCTGGTTCTCAACAGTCAAACTTCACTCTCTCTTTATGCTGAATGAACTGCAGGGACTCCACCATCTGGAACACCGTGACAGATAGGTTTATACCCCAGAAAAGCATGGGCAATCTTTTCTAAAATGTGTGGTCAAAGCAAGTCACATGGGAGCCAAAGAAAGAGAACTGAACATATTAAGTGATCAGAGCTAGTGATTTCCAGGATGGAAAGGTGTTCTTCATTTGTAAAGTAAAAGATGCATGAGTATTTGTTCTTAATGACAAACAAACAAATAAATAACAGAAAACAAACAAACAAATAAAACCAAATAATTTTGACTCTGGTAAGATGCCACAGTGTAGAACGGGTTGGAAATCATCTGAGGAAGAATGAGGATGATTTCTTTTCCATACTGATTATTATTTTTCTCTAAATTTTGTATAAATAAATTCATTTTGAGTAAACTATTATTTTTAATAAGAAACACACACATTATTTTTCCTCCCCCTTCATAACAGCTCTAATGGAGAGATAATATTTTTAAGTGTATTAACTTGGAATAATTACTTAGATATGAAGGAAGATCCCAACACAGGATTAATATAAAATGATAGATGCTTAGTGCTATAATGGAATAACCAAAAAAATAAAATAACATGTACAATAAAGACTTATTAGGGAAACATAAATACCTTTTATAGTTGTGCCTGGAATGGGTGGCTTAACTTAATATTAAGAGAAAACAACATTATAGAAAACTAGTCACATTCTGTATTGATTCATTATTTTCAATAAGGATAATTATTTTTAAATATGAAAGGACAAAAGATATTTGCAAGAAAATCTTAAAACCAAAAAATTCCAAATTTGCCAAACTAACATAAACATTTTTGCTATTAATAATTGCACTTCAGAGTACTGAGAGAATTTGCAGATAGGGCTATAGAGTCAATATTGGTCATCTACTAAGAGTTTTGGAGGATGAAGAGGAACAGAGGAATTAATATGATCACATCAATCTAATTTTCACAAAAGGAAGCAAACAACATGACTAAGGTGGTTTGTGGGTAGGGCAAAATATCACAGAGGAATGGTGGATCTCATAACATTTATTGATTTTTTGTTAGTTTGCTTCTCTAAATTTTGAGAAAAAGTTTATGACTGCAAAATTGGCTATGTCAATTCCATGTGCTCTAATATTTTTTGTTCTATTATCGTATGTGTTTTGGGGATATCAGGATCTTAAAAATGGACATGAGGGGAGTGAGACTCAATCTTCTCCTATCCAACATTATAATTATAAAAAAGATTTTGAATTTACAAGCTATAAATAAGTGAGTCTGATGTTGATCTCAATTAACATTTATTACCATCATCATATTTTTAATTTTTAGGCACACTTATTAAAATAAATCATTGAACTTAATAAAAAACAACTAGCTACAGATTTACTCTACTTCCTTAAATGCTACTTTTACTTGATGAACAGATCAGGGAAATGGTAGATGACTTTTGTATATACTTTAAGATGGTATTTATCAGCTCCAGGCCCCAAGTGACATCATTTTAGACAAATATAAGAGTGTGAATTGGATTATTTTGAAACTCAATTAAAACTAGTTGACTTCATGTTGATTAAAGTGGTAATTCCAAATTGGTAGAGAATCTTTCCCAGTATATTCTAGATCTCAATGCTCAGTTTTCACCTTTTGTGCATTTATATTAATGCACTGAAGAAGGCCAGTTCACAGGTTGCTAAAAGCTAAACATAGGTAGAGAATATTATATGGCAAAATCCAATCCAAATATGATTGGTGGGATTTGATTAGGTTTATTTAATGAAAATGAATGTCTTTATGGCCAAATCCCATGCCATATCCATCCTTGGCACTATCTTGAAACCTGTACAGTTTTGAAAATGTCATAACATTCTAATGGAAGAAAGTCAAATATGAGGTGGCAACATAGTACATGGTGGTTTAAAAAAATTTGGTGCTGTAATTTCATAAAAATGATCACTTAGTTCATACTTCACAGTTTTTGTTATTGGTCAGCAGGAACCAGAATTTTCTGTTTTTAAGTACTACACTTCTGGGCAAGAAGGTCTAAATATCATGAAGACGGGCAGTATCTCAGCCTCATATTCTATGATAATATATTAGAGGAAAGAGAGGTGCTTACACTGGAGAATCAGAGTTTCTGATGAGAGTACCAAAATGGTGATCTAAAATTATTTGAAGAACTATAATGTACATGAAATGTAGCTTCTACGGGCATATCTAAGATCAATGAGTTAGAATCACAAAAGGAATATGATTCTGATTCAGGCAAAGGAGAAATATTCAATAATTAATGTCTAAAATGGAATCAAGTTTCTTAAAAGACAATACTATTTTTAAGGTCTTCATGATTTATGAAGTCTTAATGCAGTTTGTCAGTGATGTTGAAGAGGAACTTATATTACTAAGGATGTAATTTACAACATGGTGACTATAGTTAATAATACTGTGTTGCATATTTGAAAATTGCTAACAGAATACATCTTAAAATTTCTCATAATGAGAAAAAAAATTGTAACTCTATATGTGGACGAATGTTACGTAGACTTATTCTGGTGATCATTTCACAATATAACATTGTCTAATCACTATGTTGTACACCTGAAAACAATATAATGTTACACATCAATTATACCTCCATACATAATACTTAAATTTTTAAAAAGAGAATTTTTCTCAGAAACCTGCTACTACAGAGAACAGATTATCCATAATAAAACAAGGAATGTGATAGGGAAAAAAAACTGCTGATAAAACTAACTTCTAGGAAATAAAGCAAGTTTCATTCCTCTGGCTTATTTTTCTTTTTTCATGTTCTTTATATTGCTGTTTGATTAATGCTTACTGGTTTACTCAATAATACATGATTATAATTGTATTTTAAAAGTAAAATAAAGAAAAGGGGAACCTTACACATTTAATATGGTAGAAGTAATAGGGTAGGGACATAACTTGGCACAGATAGCTTCTGAAATATCCCCCAATCCTGTGACACCCTTATTAGAAGTTTTACAGTTTTTCTCCCAAGGAGCTCAGTTAGCAAAATTTGAGAAAAGCTGTAGAGGCTTAGTATTATTGTTTCATAACTGTAATAAGAGAATTGTAAAGATTGAGTGATAGATAGCAAAGGACAGATTATGCAAGTGTAAGACAAAAATTGGATTTGATGCCTTTGAATAACCAATTGTTAACTTAAGGAATATGGCTGTGACTTGGACTCTACAAAGGAAACTTCTGAACTGTTGAACCAATACATCTGATTTCTCTTTGAAATATAAACCTTTTTTTCCCTATAAAATCTAATAAACTAGGAAGTAAACAGTGACTCTCACACTGTACTTTAATTCTCCAACTAGTCTTCTTGTTTGGTGGGATTTTCTGTATACTTGGATTCTATTTCCAATAAAACAGATTTCTCTGTAAAATAACTGGAAACTTGTTAGTGTTCTAGGGGTGGTGAAACTTCTGAATATGAAATTATAAAATTGTATGGGCATAAATGGGGATATTCTAGTCTAGAACAAACCTGCAGTGCTTTAGCAATCTGGAGTTCAGTCTTGCCTTCGGCCAATAACAAACAAGTTGAAGTCTCATGAAGAATAATGGGTCATTTTCAAATTTCTTCATCCATATTTTATAGTTTTCATAGTATAGGTCTTTCACTTCCTTGGATAAGTTTATTCCTAGGTTTTTGGTTCTTTTTGATGCAATTTCAAATGGGATTGTTTTCTTGTTTTCTCTTCTGATATGGAACCACAAAATACCTTGAATTGACAAATAAATCTTGAGAAAAAAACAAAATGAAACAACAACAAAAAAAAACATAGCTGAAGGCATCATGCTCCCTGACTTCATAATATACTATGAAGCTACAGTAATCAAGACAGCATTGTACTAGTACAAAAACGGATACATTGATCAATGGAATTGAATTGAGAGCCCAGAAATGAATCCATGCTCTTATGCTCAATTAATCTATGACAAAGTAGGCAAGAATATACTATGGAGTGAAGACAATCTTTTTCAGTAATTAGTGCTAGGAAAACTGGACAGCTACATTTAAAAGAATGAAGTTAGAACATTCTCTGACACAGTATACAAAAATAAGCACAAAATGGATTAGGAAATTAAACATAAGAACCCAAACCATAAAACTACTTACATTCTTTTTTTTTTTTTTTTTTTTTTTTTGCTGTACACGGGCCTCTCACTGTTGTGGCCTCTACTGTTGCAGAGCACAGGCTCCGGATGTGCAGGCTCAGCAGCCATGGCTCACAGGCCCAGCCGCTCCATGGCATGTGGGATCTTCATGGACCGGGGCACGAACCCATGTCCCCTGCATCGGCAGGCAGACTCTCAACCACTGCGCCACCAGGGAAGCCCTACTTACATCCTTTGACATAAATTGCAGGAATAATTCTTGACTCTGCCTCAGGCAAAAGAAATAAAAGAAAAAATAAACAAATGGGACCTAATTAAACTTAAGAGCTTTTGCACAGCAAAGGAAATTATCAAAAGACAAAACAAAAAGATAACATACTGAATAGGGGAAAATATTTGCAAATAATATAACTGATAAAGGGTTTTTATCCAACATATATAAACAGCTTATACAACTCAATTTAAAAAATATCCTCATTAAAAATAGAAGACCTGAATAGACATTTTTCCAAAGAAGATATACAGATGGCTAATGGGCATATGGAAATATTCTCAACATCACTAATCCTCAGGGAAATGCAAATCAAGATTATAATGTGATATCACCTCACACCTGTCAAAATGGCTATGATCAAAAAGATCACAAATAGCAAATGTTGGCCAAGATGCAGAGAAAAGGGAACACTTGTACACTGTTTTTGGGAATCTAAATTGTTGCAGTCAATGTGGAAAACAGATTCCTTAAAAAAATAAAATAGAAATGCCATATCATCCAACAATTCCACTCCTGAGTATATACACAAAGAAAACAAAAACATTAATTTGGAAAAAATATAAGCACCCAAATGTTCATATCAGCATTATTTACAATAGCTAAGATATGGAAGCATCCTAAGTGTCCCTCAACAGATAAATGAATAAAGAAGATATAGTACATATTTATACAATGGAATATTACTCAGCCATAAAAAAGAATGAAACTCTGCCATTTGCAGCAACATGGATGGACATAGAGTGTGTTATGTTTAGTAAAATAAGTCAGACAGAGAAAGACAAATACTGTATGTTATCACTTACATGTGGAATCTAAAAAAATAAAACAAATAAATTTATAATGCAGAAAAGAATCAGATTCACAGATAGAGAGAACAAAATAGTGTTTATCAGAGGGGAGAGGAAAGTGAGGAGGGGAACGAGAGAGATATGGAATTAAGAGAAACAAAGTACTATGTATAAAATAGGTAAACAACAAGGATGTATGTTCAGCAAAGGGAACTATAGGCATTATTTTTTCTAGCTTTAAATGAAGTAGAATCTATAAAATATTGAATGACTATGCTGTACACTTGAAATTAATTAATATTGTAAATCAACTATACTTCAATTAAAAAATAAATCTAAGGTAATTATCCATATGTATGTTCCTATTACCATATTCTTAGTTACCTCAACATAATAAAGACCATATATAAAAAACCCAGAGCAAACATTATTCTTAATGATGAAAAACAGAAAGCATTTCCTCTAAGATCAGGAAGAAGACAAGAGTGCCCATTCTCGCCACTATTATTCAACACAATTTTGGAAGTCCTAGCCACAGCAATCAGAGAAGAAAAAGAAATAAAAGGAATACAAATTGGAAAAGAAGAAGTAAAAATGTCACTGTTTGCAAATGACACAATACTATACATAGAAAGTCTTAAAGATTCCACCAGAAAACTACTAGAGCTAATCAATGAATTTGGTAAAGTTGCAGAATATAAAATTAATGCACAGAAATCTCTTGCATTCTTCTACACTAACAATGAAGAATCAGAAAGAGAAATTAAGGAAACACTCCCATTCACCACTGCAACAAAAAGAATAAAATACCTAGGAAAAAACCTACCTAAGGAGGCAAAAGACCTGTATGCAGAAAATTATAAGACACTGATGAAAGAAATCAAAGATGACACCAACAGATGGAGAGATATAAAATGTTCTTGGATTGGAATAATCAACATTGTGAAAATGACTCTACTCCCCAAAGCAATCTACAGATTCAGTACAATCCCAATCAAACTACCAATGACATTTCTCACAGAATTAGTACAAAAAACTTTACAATTTGTATGGAAACACAAAAAAACACCAAATAGCAAAAGTAATCTTGAGAAAGAAAAACAGAGCTGGAGGAATCAGGCTCCCTGACTTCAGACTATACTACAAGGCTACAGTAATCAAGACAGTATGGTACTGGCACAAAAACAGAAATATGGATAAATGGAACAGGATAAACCCACACACCTGTGGTCACCTTATCTTTGACAAAGGAGGCAAAAATATACAATGGAGAAAAAACAGCCTATTCAATAAGTGGTGCTGGGAAAACTGGACAGCTACATGGAAAAGAATGAAATTAGAACACTTCCTAACACCATACACAAAAATAAACTCAAAATGGATTAAAGACCTAAATGTAAGGTCTAGACATTATCAAACTCTTAAAAGAAAATATAGGCAGAATACTCTTTGATACAAATCACAGCAAGATCCATTCTGACCCACCTGTTAGAGTAATGAAAATAAAAACAAAAATAAACAAATGGGACCGAATGAAACTTAAAAATTTCTGCACAGCAAAGGAAACAATGAACAAGATGAAAAGACAGCCCTCAGAATGGGAGAAGATATTTGCAAATGAAAAAATGGACAAAGGACCAATAACCAAAATATACAAGCAGATCATGCAGTTCAATAAAAAAAAAAAGATCCAATCAAAAAATGGGCAGAAGAACTAAATAGACATTTCTCCAAAGAAGACATACAGATGGCCAAGAAACAGATGAAAAGGTGTTCAACGTCACTAATTATTAGAGAAATGTAAATCAAAACCACAATGAGGTATCACCTCACACTTGTCAAAATGGCTATCATCAAAAAATCTACAAACAATAAATGCTGGAGAGGGGGTGGAGAAAAGGTAACCTTCTGGCACTGTTGGTGGGAATGTATATTGATACAGAAACTATGGAGAACAGTATGGAGGTTCCTTAAAAAACTAAACATACAACTACCCTATGACCGAGTAATCCCACTACTGGACATATACCCTGAGAAAACCATAATTCAAAAATATACATGCACCTCAATGTTCATTGAAGCACTATTTACAATAGCCAGGATATGGAAGCAACCTAAATGCACATTGGCAGATGAATAGATAAAGAAGATGTTGCACATATGTACAATGGAATACTACTCAGTCATAAAAAAGAACAAAATTGGGTCATTTGTAGAGACGTGGATGGATCCAGAGACTGTCATACAGAGTGAAGTAAATCAAAAAGATAAAAATAAATATTGTATATTAACGCATATATGTGGAACCTAGAAAAATGGTACAGATGAACTGGTTTGCAGGGAAGAAATTGTGACACAGTTGTAGAGAACAAACGTATGGACACCAAGGGGGAAAGTTGTGGGGGAGGGTGGTGTTGTGATGAATTGGGAGATTGTGATTGACATACATACACTAATATGTATAAAATGGATAACTAATAAGAACCTGCTGTATAAAAAGATAAATAAAATAAAATTCAGAAATTCAAAAAAAAAAAGATACATGTATCCCAATGTTCATGGCAACACTATTTACAATAACCAAGACATGGAAGCAACCTATGTGTCCATCAACAGATGAATGGATAAAGAAGATGTGGCACATATGTACTATGGAATATTACTCGGCCATAAAAATAAATGAAATTGAGTTATTTGTAGTGAGGTGGATGGAATTAGAGTCTGTCATAAAGAGTGAAGTAAGTCGGAAAGAGGAAAACAAATAGCATATATTAACACATATACATGGAATCTAGAAAAATGGTGCTGATGAACCTATTTGCAGGACAGGAAAAGAGACACAGATGTAGAGAACAGACTTGTGGACAGAGCGGTGGAACATGAAGGTAGGACAGATTGAGAGAGTAGCATTGACATATACACATTAACATGTGTAAGATAGTTAGTTAGTGGGAAGCTGCTGTATAGAAAAGGGAGCTCATCTCGGTGCTCTGTAATGACCTAGAGGTGTGGGATGGAGGGACTGGGAGGGAGGCTCAAAGAGCATGGGGATGTATGTATACATATAGATGATTTGTTTTGTTGTACAGGAAAAACTAACAACATTGTAAAGCAATTATACTCCAATAAAAAAAAGAGAAATCATGTGACTTCTAAAAGAATATGGGATTATAATGATCAATAATTCTGACAACTCTAATACTTTATTGTTTTGCATAAATTTTTTGACTATCAGGATCTGAGTCAAAAATCACAAGCAGATAGCCTGTGGAAGAGATGTGCTTCAGAAATGTGCTTTGTCTGCCCTTTTACCCCCTACACTATTTTCAAGCAATTTGAATTATTTGACAACAATGACAAAATTAACAAATTAGGACTGTTCTATGAACTTTTTTGATATAATATGACTTCATCAAAGAAGTGGCTATACCATCATATTCCTAAGTCACACCACACTCAATTGAAGATGATTATATGGGACATTTATACCAGGGCATGGAATCTAGAATCTATCTTGGTATGGAAAAGAACATTTAATTTTGAAGACTCTGAAGGTATTTCAGTGTTTCAATTCTAGATCCTTCTGTGAGAGTCAGTTTCATCTGTAAAATGGAGATAGAGTGCCAAGCCCTACAGCTTAGGAAGAGAGAGCAAGAGAGAGCCCACTTCAGATATAAGGCCTTCTAAAATTTTTGCTACAATTGCTATTATGTGTGGTTTGGATTATTAGAGATTGACTATCAGGCCTTTTCATTCTAAAATTATAAAAGACAATCTCATATTAAACCTTTTCTAAGATGGAAGCCAGTCAATTTTGGTTCCTATTCTGACTGTCATGAAATGGGTTGTCTTTGAGACTTATTTGCAGAAGGAGCCTCACAAGTTTGCCTCACAAGGAGCCTACAAGAAGAATAAAATAAAGTAATTGATGGAGGTCTCTTAGCATGTTATGGTTTTATTTATGTATGAATTTCCTGAACCTAATTTTATATATATAATTATAGAGAGACTGGATTCATTACTGTTTGTAGCTTAAGAATTTAGGCTTTCACAGTGAACTATTAAGACTTTAGGCCAGAAATCCTGATGTAAACATTCTGATTTGGGGACTGGAGATCTTTTTCTTCCTTATTTACCATATTTTGTAAAGATAGTCCTGAGCAACTGTTCAGGTCATTAGATAATTAGACTCTTAGTGTTGAAAAGCATATTCAAGCTGATGAAGTCTGCCCTCCTATTGGAAGGTATACTTTAAGAATAATGACTATCAAATAGAAGTTAATTGAGCCTTGAAATGCGTATTCTTTTCCATTTCACTTTCTAGCACGCACGGTTGGGATTCCACCCTTGGTCTTCAGGCAGGGACAGTTGGTTGTCCACTGTAGGGAACAAGACTCTCGTGAGACTGTGCAGCATCCCTTCTATCCGTTCTCCTTAGAACATCTTTGTTGAGCCTATCTGAACATAGGGGATGCTTGGAGTCCTGCTGTGCCTAGTTCTTTCAGGACAAGAGGCGATCTTAGATGGAAAATGATTTGGCAATTGCTCTGGAACAGTTTCTTACTTTGTTTTAAGCATTGTAGCCTACTTGAGAGCAAGGACTCTTCATCTATGTTCCTTCATAGAAATTAGTTTTGTGTCTTCTGCAGCAAAGGATCCCTATATGTCTTTCAAGAGAGTTTTACCATGATGAATTTGTTGGATCCACACAACAATTCTGTGTATAGTCAAGATCATTCCCATTTTACAGAGAAGTAAGTAAGGTGGAATGTCTTGTTTAAAATTGATAGAACAAATAAGCAACAAAACTGGAACTGAAATTAAGTTTTCCCTGATTGGTTCTGTGCAGTTTCTACTATTCCACTTTTGGATGTATTACCTGTCTTAAAGCTACTACTTTACAATTGTCTATGTAGACCAAAATGATAAAGCAACTTCTCAAAACTTCTCAAAACTTGTATTCTGTCGACTAGTTGTGTCTTTATTTCTATACTAGAAAACACATTTTCCCAAGTTACCTATATGAATTCCTTAATTCAACACAATTATCAGTTAATTTACTAAAAAGGTAGTTTACATGATCCTTTGCATTAAATGCAACTACATTCAAACTTATATTGCATGCAATACTGAAAAGAAAATCACCCAGATAACACTGATTATTCATCAAGTTATCATGAAATATGGAGTAGATCCTACAATTAGTTTAACTCCATTTATTTACATAGTAATTCTCAACAATTCTAAGTTCTATTGGCCATTTGCAGGTTGATATTATTATATAGTACAAACAGATGTTAAATTAGTTTATAAAAACACCTAGGAACAACTGTAGCAGCAGATTGCTTGTAAGTAATAGGCAAGATTATAAAATTCAGATAATGTGAAATGCAATAGGTTTATACTGAGACAAAGAAAAATACATATAAATATTAGAGGCAAGATGTTGAATAGACTAAATTAAGATAAAACCAAAACAAATGGATTCAATATAAGTTAATATCATTAATAATAAAGATAATTCAGTAGGTACCTTCCTGTCAGGGAACTTCCATGCTCCTCTCATCCATTTTTGAGATGTTTGCTATTATATGTTCCTTTGAAATTCGTGATAGTGTTTTCTACATATAAATGCATTTATCATATATAGAAAATTAGCAATTCATAAAAAATGATGAATAAAATTTACCTAGAAAATAGGGAGTTATAAAAAGTTCCATATTCCCTCTAATTTATGAATAAGCTGGATATTGCAGTCAGTGAAACTAAGAGTTTTCAACCATATTCTAATGGAAACAGGAGTGCCACCTTCATACAAGTGACATGTCCATATAATGAGGCTGGATTTGATTCCATTTGATTTCTCTTCAGAGATGTTTTATGCAATAAAAACAGCAACAATAATACAATGGCTGCTTGAAAACAAAACAAAATAAAAACAACAAAATAAGTATTTCTACCCTTCAGAAGTTTTTGTTGCCCACATTAATTTAAATAAGATCGAAATTTCTCAACCACAGTTGCAGATTATCTGAGATAAACATTGGTGTAAGGGAGGACATTTTTGAGAGGTGGTATTAATGGTATTTCTCTGTAAAAATATGTCAGAATCTTTGATGAAAATATGTACTCTTGCTGAAAACTGTTAATTAATAAGAATTTTTGATATCTGGATTTGTAGGGGAAGAGAGATAGAGGTCCTTTTGGTGAGAAATTTGAAAGATGTATACAGGTTAGATTGTAAAGAGCATTTTAATTCTGTTCAATAAAATCATTTATTACTCCTGCTACAAAAGAGCCAGCCCTGTTGATTCTCAATGTTTTTTTTTTTAATGCATTGTGACTAGCATTACAATGACTGATGCAACACAATGTGTAGAGGAAAAAGTTCTGTCTTCCTATCCCTCTCTCTCACCAATCAATATGCTGGAAGAAAATGTCACAGACTCCATTGAAGGTAATAGGTTTAGATCACCATTACACTTTCTATTCAATGAGCTGAGGCTGTTTGGGCCATTTCTGTTGGAAAATTCACCTGTTTGAAAGATTCATTTTATTCAATGCAGTAGAACAAATCAGCAGAGCAGTGAGTCGGCTCCACTTCCGGCTTGTACTCTTCCTTCTCTCTGTTGCAGATGCATTCCAGTCCCCACTATACAACCTGGTCTAATTGAAATATGTGGAAACCTCAGAAGCAGGGCCGTTTAAAAAATGTAGCAGAAAAAGCAAGCATAAGTTTTTCTTTGTAACCTTCCTTCTACTTCTCAGCACTACTTCTCCCATTCCATCCTGGATGTGGTGCCTTCCTAATCTCTCTCCCCAGGCTTCTTCAAACCCTCTGTCATAACATGTTCCATGCTAGTCTTCCCTTTGTAAGAAGCCCTGACCTCGGGTCATCCCATTCCTTCTGCTGTCCTTGTCCTGGTACCAGTCCCATGATCCATCCTAGATCATTAAAATCATATCACACCTAGGCTCAGAGGTTCTTGCAAATACTGGGGTAATGGCTTATTCCTTCCAGATACTCCTGAACATTAGAAGATCATCATCTTATTTTTAATGAGTACCTCCTACAAAAGGCTTAGGAAAAGGGAACAATCTCTTCCATCCTATAAGCCTGATTCAAAGATGTTTGGCAATGGAATTTTGGTTCATTGTTTCATCTATAAGTGGCATTGAGAAGAGGTATTGTGGGTGGGCAGGTGGGGTTTCAGTCAATTCACAAACTACATCACCTCTGAACTTCCATTTTTTATCTGGCATTCCTCAATTTTTTTATGTAAAGTAATGTGCAAATGCAGCATCAAATCCTCCATCCAAACAGATTGGTGTCCTTAAGTCTGATCTAAATAAAATTGAAACCAAGACTGGGCATGTCCAGATGTCTCCCTTCGAGAACCTGAAAATACACAATTGTCAGAATTGGTTATGACCTTTTTTTTTTAAGGCCGTGTTACCTGAAGTCAGGTCAGTCAGCATGTAAGTTTAGAGTCCATTTGGTGACTTATCAGAAGTGTGACCATGGCTAGTTGACATTATGGCTTAGTTGTTTCATTTACCAAGTCTCTAGGTACTTTATGGTTTTTAGGGATAAATGCTTACTTCAGAGTTGCTGTAGAGCTGGGCGGAAAATGATGTATGTAAAGCAATTAAAGTACTTAGCAAATATCTCACCTTGTTAATACCTATTTTAAAAAATTATTTAACTCTTTTTATAAATGAAATAATTCAAATGATCAAACCCATAAGATGTTTAAATGAATGAGTTGGTCAGAGTTCTTTCATCTGATGAACAATCAACACTTTGGAGTTTAGAGCATTTACATGGAAGAGAGAATAAATGGGGTGCTGGGGAAAGTAGAGAAATGGTGAGAGACTCAGCAGGGCCCCATTTTCTTCCAAGATAAACATTGATAGAATACATGGACCATATTTCAACTAATCAAATGATGCATGCAACTTAGTTATCAAAACAAAAGTCTTTGGTATTATTACCCTATGAGTAATATTTATACTGGGTCATTAAAAATTCAGATTCCAAAATTCTGGATGTTCTTAGGCCCTCAAATCACTTAACCAAGCAAAGAGAATTCTCATGTTAATGAGGGCAAAAAATTGGATTCCCCAGTTTACAGAGTATACCGAACTGAACAAAATTGTCAGCATAACACTTAAATTACTTTTTTGATAAGCTTGGCCATTTACAAATCATCAGACAATTACATCTTCCAAAAACTATTTAGCATCAATTCACTCTGCCTTTTCAACAATGCACTTGACTAATTCCAAATAAATTGAATAAAATTACCTAGCAGATTGCAAGAAACTGACCTAAAACAATTGCTAGGGTTTTAAATTATATATTGTTAAGCAAAAAAGTTTTCCTTTGCTTCATCATCCATGTTCCTGACATTAACCCTTTAGAACAAAGAGAAAGACAACAATGAACACAGGACCTAAGACCAAGTTCCATCATAAGAATTCCTGTTAAAGATTTTTTATTAGTTTGTATGCTACATTTGATGGTATAGTGTGAGGTCATTTTTTACACCTCTTTCTACATGTAAGGTCATGCCTTTGGCCTTGCAATTTCTGATTATTAACTATAAGTTTCTTAATAGAAGAGAAATTAGAACTTACAGAATGATGTTAGCATTGAGGGAATCCAAATCGAGGCCCTAATAGTCATAGCATTCTCCCACAAACCAGTGAAATCATTAGAATCTATTCCTCTCCACAGTCACTCTCCTAGGTCCTTAGGACTCCACTTCTTGAAACACCTAGTGAGCTCTCCTCTAAAGTGTTTGGAGGAAAATATCTAAAATCATAGGGCTTGGACAGTAACTGTATCTAAAAATCCCTGAGGTCAGAGAACATTACTGGCTTCTGGGAATCAAGTTTGACAAATGCTGTTTCAATATACCCATATCTCAAGTGTGTATGTATGAATGGGGTATGGAATATTCTGTATTCAAATATGGGGTACTCCTTTCATTCAAAATATGTCTTAGTTACCCCCACAATCAGTTGGCATTTCATCAGAGGTTATTTTTTTAAATTATATTAACTTTAGCACTGCTTAATGAGAAAAATAAGACTTTTCACTTAAAAGTGAATAAATAACGTGTAATATAAATGCAAATGTCAGTAGTAAATAACCCCATGATTTATTTTTTGTCTGGGCCCTCTTCTGGCATTCTCCAATTGCCTTCAGAAATGATGGACTTGTAACGTGAAGACTGAGAAGGCTGCACTGTCGAGTTATAACAAGAAAATTCCCCTGACTCAGTGCATGGTCTTCCACGTAGCCTTGCCCTTGAACGTGCATGTCCTTGTGAGCTGGACTCATCTGGTGTGGTGTTTGGTGTAAACCATCAAGGCGATGAATTCGTCTTGATTAAAGAGATGGGAATGTCAAAAGTCTTGATAGTTATAATGTCCATCAAAGATGTTTCAAAATCCAGTCAGAGAAAGACATTCACAAGGTATTAGAAACAGAGGTACAGCTGTGAGACAGAGAGGAAGATAAAAAGCCACATCCCACATCAACTCCTCCAGGTTCTATTCTGCTCCCAAAGGAAAGAGGGGCTTCTGAGGAGTCGGCAGTCTTTGGCTAAATGATATATAATACTTTCCTCCTGTAAATCAGGGTCTTGTGGGGACTTGAGAAAGGTGAAAAGACTGCCGTTGCTCCAGTTCACCCCTTCTGTCAGGGGGACGACATTATAGGACAGTGATCAAGTAAAGAGGTTTTAAAAGACCAGTGGCCAGTAATCCTCCATTGAGGACAGTTTTGGACAAAAGTAATGAATTTGATTTACAACAGCCATTGGTCCTAGAATAGACCTGAGCCTCCTGTCTCTCTATAATTGTTAAAAAGAAAGAGAGAGCAAGAGAGAGAACACAGAGGAACATTTTAACCCTTTGTATAGTACTGTTGTCATTCTTATCTTATTAGTTATTTTATCCACTATATGGTCCTAAATTTAATTTCATTTAAAAGTCATAATAGTCTCAGCTGAAGTGCATACAACTGATTATTAATTTAGTTTCAGGGAATGAATACTAAAGAAAAAAAGATACCAATTAAATTTCAATTGGCTATTTTTTAAAGCTGCAAACAGCAGAATCCCCATTTCAATTTAATTAACTGGGAGAGGGAGTTAGAGAAACAAAAACCTTGTACTTTCATATTTTGTACTTGTATTTCCATATTTTTAAAAAGACATTTCTTTTCTAGATGAACAAGAATTGAACATCAAAAACCAATAACAAAACAGATACCACTGGCATGGGACCATTACCACTGCCATTATTACAAATTTGTATTATATTTTGCTACAAACCCAAACAAAAGCCTCTGTGAGAATGGTTCTCACTCTATTTTCTTTCTTGCTCAAGTTTGAAACCACCAGGACAGATACAGATCAAAATTTGTCAAACTACCCCAGAGAGAAACTCAAAAATGACATTTTTCAGTGCATGAAAGAGAGACCGTTCCTTGTAGAAGAAAGAATATTCCTCTGTTGATAGAAAGTGAAGTGCAAGAAAGGAGAAGAAAACAAATTCAGAAAATTATTTTCCTTTAAGCCATACAGCTCATTTTCTTCCTTCTTTTAACATTTGTTTTCCCTCTGGGCCAAAGCCAGCTTTATGTTTAGGTAGAGAATTCAGACCAACCAAATACATGAGCGTTCCAGATATCTTCTTTGGCTTAAAACAAACAGTACCATAATTTCTACCATTTCTATTGTCTTTTTAGAAGATTTCTAAATGAAAAAGTCTTCCCAGAAATGTGAAGTAGTAATAATTTAACTTTGATTTGATTTTGGGGGTACCTAGAGTATAATGCATAGCTGAGGAAAGAGTTTTGTTTTTCAGGATTTAAATTGGATAAATACCTGGAAGGTATGTTGCTGTTTTTAGGCTACTGGAAGGGGGCATGGGACAGAAATGTTTGCAGTTAGAGGTAAGGAAACCAGAAAGAGCATATTTGGAAGTTTCTATCTACTTGCCTATCTATCTATCTATTGATCAATGGATCACTTAATCATGTATCTACCTTTCTCCCTGAAAAAAGAAAGAAGAAAAAAGAAACTTTGTCTGCAATGCTGGGCACAGAGCGCATAAAGAAACCATGGTGGATGAATTGATGTAATTAGAGATTAATAATAAAGAAAAAAATGTGGACCCACTCTCAAAAACCTCATACCTTCTTTTACATTTGTCAGAATTTCAGTTTAAAGACAAAACTCAACATCTCTAAGTTCTGTTATGGGAAGTTGTGTTTTCAGAGCCCACAGCCTGTGGTGGTCTCTCTTCCCCCAAGACCAACCAGAAAGGTAGTATTCAAAGATGGGGATTCTGCTCCATTTCCGCCATGGAGCTGTAACTGGGTATTACCTAAGCTCTCCAAGCCTTACTTACCTTAGTTAGATGACTCCACAAATATTTATGGAGCCCTTTTAGACTTAGTACCACCCCAGACACTGGGACTATACCAGTGAACAAAGGAAGCCTCAGCTGATCAGGGAGAGACAACAAATGGATCAACATGTAAAGATATGTCAACATGAGAAGGTTTTGGAGAAAAGAAAAGCTACGTGGAGGGTTTGGTTGCTAGGGTGGGGCCTAAAGTTTCCTTTAGGGAAGTATACAAAGGTCTTTCTAATAAGGTTTGGTCTGGGAAGAGAACTGAAGACTTGGAAGAAATCCAGTGTGGGTGAGCCCTGCAGTGGGAACGAGCTATATATTCTCTGAGTGTACTTAGGAAACAGTCATATCCAGATCACAGGAGTGAGGCGAGGGATGGGAGGAGAAGAAGACCAGGAGGTAGGGGCTTAGGAAGGATGTGGAAGAGGAAGATTGGATCCCATCCAATGAGCTTCATAACCATTGTAAGAATTCTGCTGTTACTGTGCCTGAGGAGAGAAACTATCATGTCCAGAGCACAAGAGTGAGGCGAGGGGTGGGAGGAGAAGAGGACCAGGAGGTAGGGGCCTAGGAAGGATGTGGAAGAAGAAGACTGGATCCCATCCAATGGGATTTGTAGCCATTGTAAGAATTCTGCTGTTACTGTGCCTGAGGAGAGAAACTATTGGTGAGTTTTGAGCTGAAGATGGACTTGATAATATTCACATCTGATGTGAATGTGAATGATTATCATATTGATATCTTGTACTATTATGAAAATAAAATGAGATAATGCCTGAAAAGCCAGCACACAAAAGTTGCTATCGGGCTTGAGCAGTGCCTGCTAAGTATAAATATACAAATTTTAGAGCCTCTTCCATGGGCTCATCTGCCTCGTCATCAATGTTCTCTCTTGTGTGGGCTTTGCCACCCAACTAGCCTGTTAACTCCTTGAAAACAGGACCATTTTGTACCTTTCTTTCTGTCAAAGAGTCTAGATTTGCACATAGTGGCTGACTTAAGTTTTTGTGGATTGATTGGTTGTTATTAGTATTAGTAAAACTGTCTGGTAGGCATCAACTTCCAGTGCAAGCGAATCTTATGTTCGGTTGGAAGGAATGTACAAGGCAAGGCTGGGAAAAATCTCCTTGTGAAGAATGAGAGCAGTCTATCCTCCAGTAATTATTCACTCAGACCCTTGTTCCTGAAAGTCTTTCTTTCCAAATTTCCCTCAAAATATCTAGCAAAGAGTTGGGTATAATTTCGAACAATATGTTTTAAGATTGTTTAATGAGACTGTGAATGAAAAGAAATAATGCCACAGTACATATTTACATTTTATAAGATTAGTGAAAATGTACCCTCTCCTGTCCCATTTCAAAACTACAGTCTGATTTGAAGTTACTCTTTCTGTATTAGAGTAAAATATGTGTTAACCATCCATAATGTGTAAAAAGGCCTCAGGGGATGCAGCAGGCAAATTTGTACCTCTGCCTGCGGCCACATGTGATTGTGGACAAAACACTGAATCCTTGTCAGAGGACACAGATCTTTGGCTGACCTTTGCTACTTGGGGCAATAGGACCTAGGCTGGGCTTTATTGCCCAGTTTCTTCAATTACAAATACAGGTGCAGACATATGTTGTGTAAAAAATCTCAGGGATGTGGTGATAACCAAGCATGAAAATATATATAAAATCACTTCTTAAATTGCTTTAAGGAGTCAGGGTGCAGCATCCCCCAAATAAAGCCTATAGGGGCATTTAGGATTAGGCAAACAAATGTGCAGATAGTAAATATCATAGTAATAGAGTGATTAATATGCACCATAGCAATCAGAGAAAGCTACTTGAAGCAGGTGAGCTTTAAGATGGATTGAAAAGTTACAATTTTCCAATTTTACCTTGTAATTCAATGTCAGGCTTCTGGTGAAGTCACTATTTAGCTTCATTTAACTTGTTCACTTTGCCTTCTTTCTTGGTCTTTATCTTTTAAAATTCCAGGTGTACATTACGTTCTATTTTAAAATTAATTTAGACAAGAAGGTCCTATTTGTTTTGTTTTTTTTACTTACCTCTCATATTTCTTCTTTTTTTTCCCTAAACAGTCTTGAATTTTCTTTATTTTTCTCCTCTTCAACTGGATTTCTGAGATCCTGCAAATTCAAGGATGTACCACCTACCACACTTTCCCTGAGAAATTCTGCGAGGAGTCTTGGATTATATAAGCACTGTCTACCTCTGGCAGCCATTTTGCACTTCATGCTTCCCTCATTAATGTCTCGAAATGTAGCTGATTGCCTCTGTGACCCCTTAATTAAAGACAATTAAAAGTTACTGGGTTACCATGGGGATGACTGATTACCCAGCGGAGTTCACATTTGAGAAGATGAACCCTCAACAGTCCTCTTGCATGAAAAACAAGGACTTAGCCCTCAGGCCCTATTATTTCATTCCCACAATATTAGGAAGTCACTTAAGCTCTTATTAAGGTCGGAACTCCAGCCCCTTTTTGAAGAGAGTTATCCTGCAAAACAATTTCTCAAGTGTCTCTTTATTCCCCTTTCTCAGGCCCCTTCTTTAATCTGCTACCACACAATGGTAGAGATAAAAATGTACTTAAAAAGCTAAACAAGTTATGCAAGTTAACTAACTAGATACCATTGTCGTCTGTTGCATATCTTAGATTCAGGGAGGGAGCCTTCCAGACTGTTCTCTGTCCCCTTGATCCCAGCACAGTTTTTATTAAGTTGTGAGCAGAATAGTATGCACTGTCCCTGACTCTTTGCTGAAGTCCTGGGTTGACAAAGGCAGGCACAAGCTGCTCTCTAATTGCTATGTCTACCCCCTTGTCTAGTTATTTTTGCCTGGACCACTACCTTCTTCTTTTTTTTTTTTAAATTAACAACAGAAAGAAGATGGAAAAGCAGAAAAGTTAATTTTTCCATTTAGTCTTATATTTTAAAATACCTTTAACTGACCTGATCCTTCCTCCTAGTTTCTATTTATTTTTCCTTATTTTGTGTTAGTGAACTCCCTAACCCTGTGCTTGGTTGGATACCCTTCAAGATTTCTGTGGAAGCCAATCTTCCTTAAAATGTCAAGGTTATCTCAGAAATCAATAATACACAGTAGCCTCAATTCCTACTTGGATGGCCTTGTCAGTGCCATCTGACAGGCTGGGTTTTCTGCCCCCTACAGCTGCTTCTGTCCAATGAGTGGCTGTTCCACCCCTCAATCTGGTTCTCATCCACGCCCAGCATATGGAACCCCTGAAGGAGAATCTTAACATACCCAGACACCTCCCAAAATGCTTTGCCTTCATTAAGTCACTCAAAAGATGTTTAACTGCTTTTGCCTCAAAAGGCTAATAGAGCCCCTATGGGCCCCTCTTACGTCTATGTATAAAAACCCACAACTTTTTCACATTTATTTAACATGTCATCCAAGATGTTTGTCTTCACTAATTTCAGTGGATTCTACCCTCAGGAGTTCAGTGAATTCTATCCTCCAGAGTCCCAGGAGTTCTAGGTAGTTTCTTATTATCTTATTATAATCATGGTTTTCTAGACCATTAATTGACCAATGTGTCTTCTTAATTATAATATTTGTCTTCCACTCTTGCAGCACGACTCCCCATGTTCAGGACAGAAATCAATCTTTCTAGAGGCTCCTAGGCCTAGCATTGGGATCAGAGGAAGATCGGTACACATAGAGAAAGATCTTATATTATCTAAACTGACTCCATGCAATATTTCACTTGGTAAATTGAATGACAGAATAAAGCACTTTTTAATAAACCTCACCCTCTTCAGTAGTTAAGACTGTTTTTTTTTTTCATTTTTGATTAGAATTTTGAATTTCTATTTAATCCCAGTCATCTAAAATGCCTAGTTTGAAGGGGGTGAGAATGGTAACCCGCAAATATACTCAACCCAAGGGAAATAATAGTACAATGCATTCCCTATGTTTCTTCCAATTCTCTCTACAACTGTGTAAGTTCTTCAAAAAAAAAAAAAAAAACACACTGTATTTGGATTCTAAAAAAGATGTGATTACTATTACAGTGAGCTTCTTTAATGCACCCTGCATGTAACGCCCCAGCAATCCTTGACTGATTTGCTACCTTCAGTATAAAATAATCTTAATAGTTTTTAAAGCCAATAAGCAGAAACTAATTTCAAGAGCCTGCTTTGTGCACGTTAGATCCTGGCCATGGCACTTAGTATTTTCCACAGATAATTGAAGCATAATAGGTGTGAAAGGCTGACAATTTGGACTTTGTAGGTGGTGAGGAAAGGGTCACTGGTGAGGCCACCTATCCTTTGTTCGTGTGCAGCACAGCCATGTTTCAAGTAGTCCTGGGGTAAGGTTCCCTCGCACTGTGCTCTCAGCAGGACGCTAGCCTGACCTGTAGAGACCACCTCGGAGAGCATGTGTAGTTCACTTTCCGGGACCGGCTCCGTCCTTGATCTCCGTGCTGTAACTGACATCAAGGTGACCAATTAGTGGGCACCATGATGGTGTTTTCTGTGATGTTCGAAGGGCGCAGAGGTCACGGAGATTCAAGCCTTGCTCACTCCCGGGAGGCTGCACAAAGCCATGTCTCTGAAGTCTGACTTCAACACAGCATCCCACAAATGAAGGTATGGCTCCTTTTTTGAACTTGACCAGAAACCTGCTTGTGGAGCAGGGGACTGAAGTGCAGCTGCTCCAGCAATTTTGAATAGTAAAGACATTTGCTGATTGCCAAAACTGAGCTTTACCCTGTGACAAGGTAAACCGGGTCATTCTCAAGGGGAGATGAAGGCAAGACAACCAGGAAAGAAAAGACAGCTTTCAAGGTTTTAGGGACTGGGGGACTAAAACTCTATGGTAAGTGAATAGGCACATACCATTTTGTTTTTGTTTTTGTTTTTGTTTTTCAAATTCCTATTCCACTAAACATTTTGCCAGTATTTGTTTTACATCATGGGTAATAGCCATGGAATCTTATTTTATGTCTCTTTAAAATTTGCAAAGTGTTTTGCCATTCTAGCAACCTTGGTGAGTTAAGGAGATTAATTGTCTGCAAGTATCTGATGAAGCAAAACGAGACTGTTAAAAGCTCTTAGACCTGTGTATTCTTTGCTTTGGTTAGTTGGCAAGAGGACAGGGCCAGTCCAGTGAGTTCATGATGAGGAGATGGATGATCCTGATTGGGAAGACAGGGTACCAGAAGGTAGGTAGCCCTGAGAGAATCAGGCAGGAGGTTGCTCTGATGATCAGAGTCTTGCATACAGAAGATCAGAGACCTTCAGCTCATACAAGTCAAGGAGCAGTCCAAAGGTGAATGGTTAACCTGTAAACAGACTATTTCTGTGATCTGTTTTATCCTACTGGGTTGTAGTTCTGGTAGGATTGACAGACTTAGCAAATAAAGATATAGGCCATCAGTTAAGTTTGAATGTCAGACAACAAAAAAATTTAGTATGCCCCGAATACTGCATGAGACATATATATATATGTGAGTGTTTGTATATATATATATATATTTTTTTTTCTTTACCTGAAATGCAAATTTAGTTTGGTGTCCTGTATTTTAGGCCCACACTGGGGTAGGTGCCAGAGCTGGAAGGGTTCTGGCACCAACCAGTAAAAGTGTCAGTCAATGGTTGAGAGTGAGTGGAAACCAGGATCTGGATAAATGGAGACTCTGAAACTTCCAACTCTGCTTAATCACACAGTATTTTATTTTTTGCCTATTCTGTTTTCTTCTTAGTAAAAAGTGTATAGAAAAATACAACCAAACTAGTATTGATATGGAAGCCAGTTGAATTCATAGGTGGTCCAAGCAGTTTACAGCATCTTTCTACTTCCTGTTTACTTCACTTCTTCTTCTCAGGTTCAGAGCCCTCATAGTTCCTTTGGCTCCCACTCCCACAAACACATTTTGGGCATTCCTCTCCACACACACACACACACACACACACACACACACTTTTGAAATCTGTTCAGTGTTCCCTATAATGTGGCTGAAGCAAATTCTGTTGACTAGACTAAATTGTGCTGTCTTAATGGATGATGATAGTTTAAATTGCCAACACACAGGAATGCGGCCACCCAGAGGCTGATCTTGAAGTGATGGGCAAAGTGTCAATCACTAGTAACCAGTGAGATGATGCTTTCAGATTAGGGAGACTTTCATTTTTTCTCAAATCAGGCCATATTGGATACTGCTTGGAAGCAGGGATGGCTCTGCCTTCGGGAAATAAGAAAATCTTTGGAATCTGGAATTAAATTTAGGCTAAGTTCCAAACAGGAGTTTCTGTTTTCCTAAAGATATAACACATAGCCATGTTACTGTGATCCTTTGACCTGCTTTAAAGCTCTTGTCTCACACATTTTCTCAAATTCTGTTACTGCCTATCCAGATGACAATATTACAAATAGCTCTCTCCCTGCCCCCTGAAAAAAAAAAGGAAAGAAAGGAAGAAAGGAAGGAAGGGAGAAGGAAAGAAGGATAGAGAGAAAAGAAACATTTTACTGGTATGGACCCCAAAGGGACAACACACTTGAATATAGTTATAATATAAAAATAACTCCATGATTTTCTGATGAGAAAGGCTACAAAATGTGCAAATGACAAGTGTCATTATAATCACAGAGTTCATTTTGCTAAAGAAGCTCATAATTTCTCAGACATTTACCACAGCTCTCTCTGCCCCCATGGAGATGAGTTATAATCAGATGCAACCACAGGCCAATGTCTCTGAGCCAAACTCAAAGGGACTCTCCATTAAAAACTACTAACATTATTCATTTGTCTTTATTTTGTGTAGTGATTATATCTGGAGAACGACACAGCAGACAGCACGTTACTCTTTGAGGCAGGGCTGCTGCCTCATTTTAATCTAACAGCCCACTGCTGCTATGATTGACATTTGTGTGAGGAAGGAAGAACAACTGTTTACAGCTGAAAATCTTGTCCTTACCCCTCTTGGCTATTTATCCTTTCTCTTTTCTCTTCATTTCTTACTTCATCTTCTCTTCCTGCGTTTTTCTTCCCTATGTTATTCTCCCTCTCCTCCCAGTCCCCTCTTCCCTCTTCTCTTCCCTTTCTCCTCCCTTCACCCTTTCCTTCAGGGTGCTAGTGCTGTGGCCTCATCCGTAATGCCAGGGGACTGTCCTTTAACTGACAACTGAATTGCTCAGTTAAAGTGAGTTTCCAGAGCTCCAGTTTATTTTCAGTCTGGGTTGTTTTGGGTAGGATTTCAAACTGTATTTACAAAAAGGAGGAAAATGACCCCATTAATCTCCTTTGCTTTCTCATTCCAGCTTTCTTTCTTTCTTCAAACTTTTTTCCCCCTTTCTCTGAAATAGACTTTGAAAATACGCTTTGGTACCAATAAAATTAATCTGATCAAGTTGTGTCAACTGGAATCCTAAGATGTGCAGAGTCCAATTTTCACCCCTATCCCTGTTAGGAGACCACTCTGGCATTTCTCTTACAGGTGAGGACCTCTGGGAAGATGAGAGGGGAACTTTGCAGGGACAGCCCTTGGAGAGGTAGACCTCCACCCTAGCTATTTCTACCCCTATGTTTCTGTGACTTCATATTTAGCCTTCCCCTTGTCACTAGATCTCTTTCACTAATTCAAAGGTTCCATTCCTTTATCACCAATTTTTTCCTTGCTTTTAGATCATTTCCATCAGTCTCAAGACACGTGATATGTGGTAATCTTAAAAGAAAACAAACAGTAAGAGGAACAACAGCAAAACAAGCCTTCTGTTTACCTATTAACCACCTTAGCTATAGTCCTATTTCTCTTCCCCCTTCTGAAAGCATTGTCTGTATTGCCACTTTTATGTCCTTTATGAATGCACTTTTATGATATTCTAAGTAGATTGTCATCCAACACACCCAAAACTATTCTTGTCAAAGTTGCAGATGACTGTCAAGTTGCTAAGTCCCAAGGCCAATACTTAAGTCTTTGACTATCTGTAGAAATGTGGTACAGGGTGGACAACTGTAAACTGATGACATAAGGAATAAAAATTTTCTTGGGAAAGAAGATTTAATTCAACAATAATTTGTCAGCACTTGTGGCATGAGGTGAGTTGATGACACCAGAGCTGCAGATCATAAAGTTGAAAGAATCAGAAGCCAAAAGAACCATTTATCTGACATTACAATGGGATATTAGAGATACAATGTGGAGAAGTGGCATTAGAAACATTTTATAATACTAATGATGGCATCAAGATGGCATCATTTTATGGGTGATGGTTGAACATGGTCACAGAAGTGCTGGTAGAATTGGATTGGGGATATTGGTGATCTACCTACAGCAATTTTACAATTATTTTATATATGCTTTTCAAATAGTATATATGACCTATTTCTCACTCAAAGCTGACTGAATAACATATAAACTCATTTCTTGAAAAATCAGGTATTGGCACATGGAGAATGTGGCTTGCAGGGCCACTGGTTTGTGAGGTGTGATGCCCCACGAGGATGGTACTAGGCTGCAAAACTCTGTCATCTCTCTGCTCTTTGTTTCCTCTCCACCACTCTTATCAGGCTGTCACTTCATGTTGTCAACTTTCCTACTGTTTCAAATCTGCTGTGAACTGAGAAAACAAAAACAAGTGTGCTGAAATTGTATCTAAAATAAGACCAGAGAGGGTCTGATTGAAGACCGTGAGAATGACATGAGAAATTTTGCATATTTAAAACCGCTAAATTTCTCAGTCTGTATCACTAGAATCACACCCCCTTCCTCATTTATGTCATGTGTACCTTCATGCCTAGGTGTTCCTGTTCCACTCAGTATCGTATAACTCACTGGATATCCAGTATTTAGATTCCCTCCTAACTATTAATTTCCCCTGAGTACTACAACCCAGTTATTCTCCCATCCTCTCAGGTACTATTGTTTTAAATGTCCCCAACATATTTGTACTTAGTATAGGACCCCTTATATTTTTATCTCTCTAAATCTATACAGTCTCCCACACACACACCCTCAGTAATTCATGGGCTCCTTGAGGTCAGATACAAGTTGTCTTTCATTTGTTTGACTTTATTTATTTTTATTTATATCTACCTTGTTCCAAAAAAGATTTTAAGTGACTAACAAAATTACACAAGATAAATTGATAAAGAAGTGAAAAATTAAGACATGAAATCTTAGTAGAAAATAAGATGAATTCAAGGATGATATTAATGCACAAATATGTTTGCTGTGATGTTCTCTACAGATTGTTTTGTGTCTTATCTTTCTAATAGCGAACCCAAAGATAGAATCATGATCAAGTACTTAATTTATAGTAGATATAACATAGACAAGCAAATAACCAAACAAACATAAAGTCCAGTTACTCAAGAAAAGCCTACTTCTTGGAAAAAAAACGTTTCCAGGGGTCTTTATAATCCTGAGGCTGTTTCAAGTAGTAAACAAAGTTTTTAATTTATTATGTAGCATCTACACAATAAATATGAGCAAAAGAGTTTCATCTGACAATTTGGTATAATGTCCAACAGCTCACTGAGGCCGCATGATCAGGAATTAGATTTTCTACATTGCTACACTCACATTGATTCAAACCATTGATACAAACAATATTTAAAGGACAAACAAGCTGCCTTCTACCCCTGGAAGAAGCCAGTATCAGTTGAATACACACATACACACACCCTGCAAATGTTCATTTTAGATTAGTTGTGCTTTTTATTTGGCTCTGAGAGTAAATGGGACATTTCTAATGAGTGCTCACCATTTTGGCAGCCAGACCACACAGAGATGATATGAACTGCTAACCACTAGGGACAATGTTTGCCCAGATGTGACTCTATCTTATGCTACAAAGCATTGTAAATGTCAAACCCCTGGTTGATATGCAATTCTCCATTTACCATACACAAAGCCTGCTGGAGAACAAAAGGGGCCAGATAGAGATGTGTAAATCATTATAATGGGACCAACAGATCAACAACATCATCCCTTAGAAATAAGATGGCTTGAGGTCATGCTTCTTAGATCAGTAGCCCCTTTTCAAAATGTCCTTTTTATGTTTGTCCTGTTTTTCAAGAGGCACCACGGGCTTTTTGTAATTAAAGTTGTATTGATTTTGTATTTTTAAAAAAGGATTATAAAAAGACTAGCATGGACCAGAACAAAGGCAGATAATGGATGGTAAACAAGAGGAAAGGTAACAGTCCATAAATGTGCTCATAATAATTCTCATATACCTGCTCCCTAAAGTTGATTCAAATACCATTTGTTTCAAATGCCAGCCTATGTACCAACAGTTTCCAAGAGTGATCCTAGTCAGTGACTTACATTTACTATAGCAGTTATGATTATAGGCTTTCTGTCTGCAAAATCTTTAATTCATCTTAAGGAAATATTTGTTCCAGGATCACGAATATAGTGGTTGAGGCCTGGGGCATGATGATAGAAGGACACTTTAGAACTTCAGGTATCTCATTCATTTTAACACCACTGCACACCCTCAGAATGGTCAGGCTAACATATCCTCAGGAGGCATATTCAGTTAATGATTAATTTTGCCATAAGAGCAACAAATGTAATTGGGATCACTTAAGAGGAAAAACCTGACCACTTCTGTAGCTCTGTTCACAATGTCTAGTACACTCTTTAGTACTTTTTGAATATTAATTATAGGGTGTACTGCAAATTCCCTAAGTACAAAGAAAATAATCACATAGAAAATAGTCATCAGAATAGATGTATCAGAAATTTCCCCAACTCCAAACCCCTGAAAATGTCTCCTTAGTTACATCTGCAGTTCTGCTTAGGATATTTCACTGGTCACTCAGTCTACTGTGTGTTGTCTGCCATGTTCTTTCTGCCTTTCTTAGTGTATCTCACCTGAGTTATGTTTCATGTCTGAAGAAGACTTAATAGCTTTACTCTTGCCAACAATGACAACACCATTGTGATGGTAGGGCTAGCCCCTGCCACTTCCAAAGTCACTAAATTGTATGGTTCTTCACCTGGACTACTTTTCAAGAGAATGAAGAGATTGTCCTTCTCTACCACACTTTACCAACATTTCTCATTTTGACCCCCACAGGATTGCTGGTTCCTCATGTGACATCAATAGCTTTATTAGCTGCACTCAGGCCTCAGGTCATGGAGCTGAACCAAGTTCAGAGTCATGCTGCCCTGTTTTCCCTTTCCCCTGCTCCTTTATTGCAATCCCTTCCCTTACTCCTCAGGGGACCCTGTGCAAATTATCTCCCTGTTTCAGACAAAACCTAAATCATTTTGCAAATAAATTCAGATAAATGAATTGTTGTTATTTGAATCTCAGTTTGTGTAGGAGATTGAAACTAAAGAGAAAATGAGTTGTTAGATTGGCAGTGGTTTCCATATAGCTATTTGTTGTTTACCAGCTAGGATGCATAATGAGGATTTGACTAAGACAATCAGGTGGATACCTGGAATAGTTAAACGAAAGTGATTGATGCTATACTTGTGAAAATTACAAAGGAAAATGTTACCTTTAGAGTCAGGAAACCTATGATCTAGCTGTAGGTCTGTTACTAACTGGGAAACATCATTTAATTTTCTGGGAATGCGTTTATTCTTTCCATTAAATGTAGGGAAGTGTAATCTCTAAGTCAGTTCCAACTTTCTCCTCCTAGGAGAATGAACTTCTATTTTGGTTCTTTGGTACCAAGTAAGGGTATATTTTCTAGATGTGTCTTTGAAATTTTGCTAGGCCCTAATGGGGGGTCCATAAGCAATCACTAACTCGATATTTAAGGAATATCTGTTTTAAGCAAGACCTTATGTAAAACACCATGAAATAACCAAAGGCTTTTAAGGCATGGTCTTCTCTGTAAACGGATTTTAAGAGATAAAAATGTTGAGAATGTAAGTGAAGTTAACATATGATTTCTGAAACCAAATGTGGGGTGCACAGTCACCTGTACTCACATGTGATGTGTCAGGAGGGTTTCCAGGATCGGAAATGGGACACAATGGGATTCTGGGTAGAGGGAGAGAATGAGCACATATATTTGTTGGAAAATATCAATAGAAAACGTTTGTGGTTTGTTAACTGGAGGTGATTTTTTAAGAGAAGTGAGTGCCGTTGGCTTGTGACAATCATGGAATCCCAAGGGGGGACACTTGGAATTTATCCCACTCCACCTAATGAGCAATTGGAGGTTTCTTATTTTACCAGAGAGAGTGAACAACTGTATTCTTGAGATAAAGATTTCTCTGTGAAGATAGAATGTTGATTCTTTATTAACCTTTAAAATCTCAGGTAAAGCTGAAAAAAAAATCTGACTTAAAAAATAAAGGAATGGCATCACCAGAATATTTTAAAAACATCTGTGAATGTCTGTAGTTTGAAAAAGCTCATGGGGGGCATCTTCTTGGGAAGGGAGAGATGAAGAAATAAACATGAATATAAACTCTACATTTGGTTTGTGCCTTGAAGCCATTGGCATTAATTAAGATTCTATGGCTTCCGAACAATTATGACATAATTAAAGTAAGATTCTTTCTACAGTAAAACGTTAAGAAATGACTTTTAGAAACCATGGGAACCATTAAAACAGCACATCAGTATCAAAATGAGCAATATTTACTAGTATTAGCGCTATTAAAATGCCTTTTGAAGACAAACTTGGGCAATTATTACTCCGAAAAATTCACATTTGGAGATATAGAGCAGTGATAATTAAATCCCACACTCTATATATCTCTCTTTTTTTGTGTTTGACAGAAGAGTCCTTAAGAGAATCTATTTTAACGACACTGAATTAATAAGAAATTCAAACAGAGAAAGGGTACTTAGCAGGAGGTTAGTATTCAAGGAGATGCAGCTGTCATTATTATTATTGTTATTATTATTCTTACTCTTTTGGAGGTGCTAAAGCTCCATTTGTGGGATTGGTACACACTCAAACAAGTTCAGCCTCTGGCTCATAAACTTTCTCTAATGGGTATAGCACAGCCTTAATTAAAATTGACAATGTGCAGCTAAGCTGGATGATTATGCAGGTCTAATAGATGGCATATTTGAGACTTGGGTCATTGGTTTGAACCAAATGGTGAGCCTGTGTCCAGCTGATCAAAAGCATCTGCAAAATAAAGTCAGGGCTTCCAGGGAATTTTGAAGTTTTGAATGCTGGACAGGCAAAATCATCATTCTGATTAAAGACAAATTTAGTAAAAGTCAAGCATGGTTTACTTTCTTTCTTGCTCATGGGAATTTGGGCACATGCACAGGAGACATATATGCTGGGGTAGGGAGTAATCATAGTGAGAAATAAAAGAGAGACAGTCAGTACTCAATTCCTTTCACTCTGTTGGAAAATATGATTAAATCATGGTGGCCCTTAGGAGACACTGACTTAAGAAAGAAAAAGAACTCAAATGCCCCCAAACACTATTTCCACCATTTTTTAAAAGACCATGCATAGTGGGGATGTTTCTGAAAGAGGAAATGAATGAATTTCCTCTAAAAATATTAATGTCCCAAAATAAATGTGAAACATATAAGATATGAGAAGAAACGATGAGAAGGGACCAATGTCATTCTTTAAAAAAATGTACATGGAAGTAATGAGATAAGATACATAAACTACCTTCAGTGTCAAGTGGTGAAGTTTGTGCTCAAACTTTTCTGATTTTTAATTTTTTTTATTCTAAATTAACCAGTCCAAACCGTTATGTATACAATTACAATTTCCATTATGCTATGCAACATGAGAAAGAAAATGCACTTCTAGAACCACCTTCTATAGTTTTGAAGAGAAATAGGAACTTTTCAACTAAGACTCCCAAAGCTATAACTCTGGTAGATTTTAGGTAATTGTTTTCTGCACTTTAAATGTTGTTAACAGTTATCAAAAAGATGAATAGGTTGAAGAGGAAACAGTCTTAGATTTCAAGAGGAAAGAATCCAAGTCAAGGAGGTGTTGTGTCTCATTCTCAGTGCTCAGTCTGGATGGCTGGGAAGGGGTCAGTGCATAGCAGGAGGGATGGGAAAGTGGGGTGCCCTCACTGGTTCATCCTTAGCATACAACTTGCATGTGTGTTTTTCTGCTTAGATCATGTCAAAGATAAATAAAGCCTGACACTAGTTAAGTGGTAAGGGCAAATTTTAATCAGTAATACTGTAATAGGGAGAAAGGTCCTATGTGAACTGTGCTCAACTTCAGATTGGACAGAGGCAATTGGATGGTTTAAAGAGTGAGGGGATAGGGAAAGGCTGAACTCAGGCTCCCTGGAACGGGGGAGGCGAAACATTACAAAAAAGCAGTAAGCAGGGTTGGTGCATGTGAAACCCATCTGGGTTTTCAAACTGACGCTTATTCAAGTTAGGCTCCTGCCCTCTCACTGAGGCTGGAGACTGAGCCCTATCTTCAGATGTTGGCTGAAAAGAACAGTAAATTCTTTTGGCCGCCTTGAGTTTACTCAGGCAGACATTTTAAGTGGCAGGGGTATCTTGAGTCATCCTAGGAATGTGGCCTTGAGCTGTTAGGAACTATGTCAGTGTTTGTTCAAGTCTTTATAGGCCAAGCTTGAGGCCTAGTTGAGAAAAGGGTTCAGAGGAGCTTGGCTAGAGTTTGGTCCAGGAGAGACTTTGTCAATCACAAGTTCTTAGGAGGCAGAGGCATATCTATGGAGTTGTTTTTGTGCAGTGCTTAGGTACATCCCTTGAATACTTGCAGGAGCCTCAGGCATTGCACCATGTCTGGCTCTATATGCAGACATACCTTATGTTATTGTACTTCATTTTACTGTGCTTCACAGATATTGCGATTTTTACAAACTAAAGTTTGGTGGCAATTGTGCATCATTAGATGATGGTTAACGTTTCTTTTCTTTTTTTTTCTTTCTTTTTTTTTATTCAAAAATCAAGTATATTTTTTGGGCTTCCCTGGTGGCGCAGTGGTTGAGAGTCTGCCTGCCGATTCAGGGGACATGGGTTCGTGCCCTGGTCCAGGAAGATCCCACATGCTGTGGAACGGCTGGGCCCGTGAGCCATGGCTGCTGAGCCTGAGCGTCCAGAGCCTGTGCCCTGCAATGGGAGAGGCCACAACAGTGAGAGGCCCACGTACCACAAAAAAAAAAAAAAAAATCAAGTATTTTTGAATAAAAGTGTGTACATTGTTTTCAGACATAATGGTATTGCACACTTAGCAGACTACAGGAAAATGTAAACACAACTTTTATATGCACGGGGAAACCAAAAAAAAAAAAAAAAACATTGTGTGACTCAATTTATTGTAGTATTTTCTTTAATGCAGTGGTATGGAACTGAACCCGCAATGTCTCTGAGGTATGCCTGTAAAATGAACCATTTTCTTACAGAGAACTCTCACTACTACTGGTAGTGGACTGAAGAAAACCCATTCCTTGATCTGAAATTATTCAGTTTATTTGAGGGGAAAAGATACCTGAAAGAAATGGAGAGCAATGAAGATGGAGTAGAAGCCTTTGTCCATTCACTTGGACTCTCTCCTTCACCGAGCCTCACTGAAAATCCTTCTCACCATGTATCTTGCCTATTGTCTTATTTGCGTTTAGCCTTGCCTTTTCCATACCCCGGAATTCTTTATTTTCTACTCTCTTCTGGTCCATTTCATCCTACTGGGAAGTCTTGCTTTCTTGAAGCTTCTGTAGCACTTAGAATTCATATGTCACGACTAAGCATTTTAGTCAAACATTTGCCTTGCTTGCCTTCAATTTCTTTTGCGTCTGTCAGCTCATCTCCCTGATGAAGTTAAAATCTCATTTATGGTAGAGTTTCTTTTATAATTCCCTTGTATTGGGCATTCAATGCTTATGACTGACAGAGTGTCACTGACTAAATACTTTTGCAGAATAATTGCAAATAAAGAGTATCAATTAGGTTATGCTAGGCTATGCTGAAACAGCAAACAGCTCCCTAAGTGTTAAAACTAAAAATTATAGGGGCTTCCTTGGTGGCACAGTGGTTAAGAATCCACCTGACAATGCAGGAGACATGGGTTCGATTCCTGGTCCGAGAAGATCCCACATGCCACAGAGCAACTAAGCCCGTGTGCCACAACTACTGAGCATGCATGCCACAACTAGTGAAGCTCGTGCACCTAGAACCCGTGCTCTGCAGCAAGAAAAGCCACTGCAATGAGAAGCCCACGTACCACAAAGAAGAGTAGCCCTCGCTCGCCACAACTAGAGAAAGCCTGCGTGCAGTAACGAAGACCTAACGCAGCCAAAAATAAATAAATAAATAAATTTATTTAAAAAAAATTGCAAAGATGTATTTTTCACTCACCCAAGGTTTCTGGCAAATTCTGCTGCCCCCAGGGCAGCTGTCCTCCAGGATTAGCTCAGCTTTGCACTGTCTCCAGGACCACTGAGGCAGGGGAAAGAACTACACAGTAGAGTTTCACTAAAGCAAATATATATTTCTGCCACTACTGCTTCTATTTCATTGGTCAAGGCAAGTCACTGGGAGATGCCAAGACCTAGGGTTAGGGAGTGGCTGAGCCCTTGAAAACTCAGACAAAAGAGAACCAGAAATATTGAGAAGCAGCTGCAATATTTATATTGGTAAGAACCACTATCAGACCCCAAGTAGCAGAAAAAGCACAGTATTCTATAAAGAACACTAAAAGCCAGGAAAACTGATGAAAATATACCAGAGAAAGAATTCAGAGACAAAAATATACATCATCTGATTTCAGAAAGCACAGTTGAGGAATAATATTTTTAGTACAAATGTTTTATTTCTATTTTAGAAAGCAAACTCAAATGGATTATTACACTGAGGGTGAATCAAAAATGGGGGAATACATATCAAAGATATGAATAAAAAACTAAAAAAATGTGTTAACAAATGAAGTAAGTGTGACTTTTGATAAAAAGCAAGGCTGGTTGCAAATTAAATTCATGGGAAAAAAAGGAAGGCTTTATGTGGAAAAGCAAAGTTAAAAAAATGACTAATTAGATGGTAACATAGACTTGGGATGAGCAGCATCTGACAAGGAAAGATAAGCAAACACCTTGAATTATTGAGTGTATACAAATCAGCATGTCTCCACTCATTCCTGTCAAGGTTACCAGGAGCCAGACAAAGAGATGAATGACACACACCTTCATTATTTAGGCCAATTCTCCACTCTGGCTGGAGGTGATTGGGTTGCCCAGATAAAGTATTTAATGTTTATCCCCAGGCAATGGGTCAGATAGCAATTTATCTCATTTGGTCTCTAAAGAAACTTAGAGAGAGAGACAGAGAGAGACACCATGAAATTGCCAGCTTTGTTATCCAAACATCTGAATTCTGATCCCTCACCATTAGCTTGATTGAACACGTTTTGTGTCTTTAAGTGTTAAAGACATTTCTATATATGTAAATTTGGCCTGAAAGAATATCTGGAGAGGAATGAAGACCATTCTGTTAGGCTATTGTGTCACAATATATTGTCCTTGGAATAGCTTACATATAGAGTATTAAAAACAGAAGTTTGTGTCCCTAGGAAGCAAACTTGACAAAGTGATTAATCTAAACATACAGACTATTTCTATGGCCAAGTCAAGCATTAATGGTGTTGCTTATAGGTCACCAAATTGTGGAATAAAAACGAATGAGACTTTAGGATACTTCAAAACATACAGATTTTTGGCACCATTTAATCTAATCATCCTAGTTGTTGCCTGCATTCCCCCTCCTCTTTTTAACCAGATATGTTGGCTTCCACTTTGTAGAAATTGGGTTTGCCTAATAATGTTTGACTGTCTTGATAAAATTACGTTCTTCTGCATTTTTGTCTTCCTCTGTTTAGAGCTATAACAATTTATTGTGTTTGGATACTAATCATAGCTTCCTTTGAATTTAAGGGTATTTTGTGATAGCTTGTTTTAGTGAATGGCTCTTTCTCAATGGAGCAGAAAAACCTGGTTTGTAAGAAACATGTTTTCTTCATGTTTGTGCCCTATCCCAGATACAGTACCTAACACAATGCCTTCTACATCATAGGCACTCCATAAAAGCTGGTTGTAAAAGTTGAAAAATTGAGATTTTTGTGCACAAAGCCACATTCTAATATTCTCATATCATATACACACCACCTTCTAACCTCCTTCTCCCCATAAGAGAGATCATTTTCTCCTTCTACGAACACCTGAAACAACTGTTTTAGGCTCATTTCTAAAATAGAGCCCACAGAGAAACAAATGAGGAAATCTCAGCCCCTGCTCTGTAGGTTGAACAGGAAAGTTTTCACATGCAGAAAAAATTACAAACAGGAAAGATGAAATTTTAAAAGCAGCAAAATGTGTGGTTCATACCATATCACAAACATTATGTAAGGTCGCTCAAGGAAGAAATCCCTGCGAGCTGAACAGGAAACTAGAATTCTTTGCAGTAAAACCCCCAATTAGAAACTGATCTCAGACACATGTTCATAGTTGAATGTCAATGTCTAGCCACACCCACATATGTCAAAAATAACATCCATGATAGTGATAGTATTCAACTATGAAGGAAGAAAATTACTTGTTTTGTTAAGATTGTATCTTTAGTAGTGGCATCGAGAGAAGAAAGCAGAGGTTTGTTCCATAATTTCATGTGCTACTTCATGCCACATGGTTGCTTATAACAAGTTTTTGCCAGGAATTCAGACTCTAAATGATATGTAAATGTATGCAAAGGAGCTCAAGAAATCTCTGCTCTGGCCAAGAAGGCTAGAGAAGGAAAACTGTTAGAAATGGTTATCACAGTCTAAACCACATATCCTATATCAGTTGAATCTTCTTCCATGATGTGACCTAGTGAACTGTAAATGTAGAAGTTCTAACCTTCTGTGATGCATCATCTCAGATCTTTGAAAATAAACATTTTTCACTTTTGCTGTAACATTTTTCTTTCTTTTTTTTTTTTTTTTACCACTGTATTTTGTTCGTTTGGCTTATAGACAATGGAAATTTATTTCTCACAGTTCTGGAGACTAGAAGTCCAAAGTCAGGGTGCCAGCCTGGTCCAGTTCCAGTGAAGACCCTCTTTCTGTCCCAGATTGTTGACTTCTCATCATAGTGTCACATGGCAGAGTGCTAACATTGCATTTTGAGGCAGTATTACCATAGTTTATAGAATACATTTTAGAATGATTGGAATGATAAATATTGTACTCCATGCCCCAAATTTTCTAAAAATGAACAAAATCTATTTAAATCACAATTTCTCTTTATAATTAGGAAAAAATGCTTGTGCTTACAATAACATATATTTATAAATTAAGTCTGATTTTCAAGTAGAATAGATACAGGCTGCATTACTTTTCAGATAATCAGATAAAAACAAAATTGTATTTTAAGTAAAATTAATATGTCTTCCTCTTACAAATGGTTGTCATGTTTTGCATCCCTGTCACTGGCACTGCTTTTAAGACATGTCTATCCTCCTTCCTTGATTGTAAGTGCTTTAAGGTGAGGACTGTGGATTCCCTATAACATTTTATGCAATGCCATCACCATAGCAGTACTAGGTAAACCCTAGCTAGTTGAATGAACTGATCCAAGGTGGACTGTGGCCTTGACTGATAAAGTCCTTGATCTAATTTGGTTTTTCTTCAAACACAAACAAGCAGAATGAAGGAAGCTGAAAGCATTGCTTTGAGCTGAAGAATGCCTAGAGCAGAGAAGACAAATTAAAAAATGAAATTATCACCTCCTTCCAGCTGTTTCTTCCTTACCTGTTATGAACCTTGGCTTAGAGAAGAAAAGTTAAATGGAAGCTTTTCTGTTCATAAGGTCTCAGCCATATTATTTTCTCCTTCCAGTTCATATGCTCAAGTAGAATGGACAAACTAGTGTCTCACTGAATTGCTCTCTGGCTCTGCATTTGTTTTCTTCCAGACAGGTTTGCTAACGTGTTTCCAAGTGGCTCTTACAGTAATCCCCCAGTCTGTGGCAGCTGGTTGTAGTCCCACCAGACTTGTGAGGCCTGTTTTCTCTGTGGTCTTCACTTCAGCAGCACAGCTGCCACTGGCCTCACTGGGTGAGCTGGTGCTCAGACGTGAGATTTGTGGAATCCTGGAGGAAGTCCAGTGGGTGTCTGATGTGTGGTGAAAATGCTCTTGTATCCCATTGACTGTGTGTTGAGCAGGTACAGAATGTCAGTCTCTGAGTCCTCTCCATCTTTCAGCTAAGCTCCAAAGCTTCAGGGATGAAGGCAGTAAAAGACCACACTGGCTGCAGGAGAGTGAGTGAACATCCCTTTTCCTTTTAGCCAGTCTTTGTGGGTTGTTGCCCCTTGCTTTGTTAAAGTCCAAGTTCTCTGTAACTTAGGTTAGACATGCTGTGCCTCAGCCAGCTCCAGGATCTGTTCTCATCCTTCATCTACTCCTTGGGTGGTTTTATTTTTTCTTAACCTGAAAACTCCAAGAAATAAACCTTACTTTATTTTGTGTAACTTAATTGTGTAACTTTTAATGAATCCAGTTCTGCATGAAAAAATGTAAAAGAGCTGGAAGAAAAAAAAATGGAAATAAACAAAACAAAATATAGTGCCTTCTTTTTTCCAATTAGAGCCAAAAGTTTACTTGCATTGGAGCACATTCCTGGCAACAGCCAGGCTGTGTTTGTTTTTAATACTATTGTGCCTTGTCATATAATATAACAGCTTTTTATTTTCAACGATATTAACTGTCTGCAGGTAGAAAGAGGCAGAAGACCTCTATAGGGCCTGAGAGTCTTATAAATAAATGAGTTTTTTAACCTCTGCTGTAGTACAGATATATTTTCAATAGAATATTAAGACCCTTTGTGACAGGATCTGACATTTTAAATACAAAAAACACTATGCCCATGGAATAAAAATACTTACTTGGCAGATGAAAAATATTCATGTTCCACTTTTACTTCCTGTGGCTGATAGTACAGAATTCTTTGTTGTTCTGCCCTGCCATAACCACAGGGAATAAAGGAGAAGGTAAGACATAGCTAAATCATAATTACGTGGGGACAAGTCCATTGATGGTAAATCTCAGGGCCAGAAGCTTTTGGTGTACCTCAAATCTTTAGTCTTGAGTCATCTCCATTGATCCAGCGTAACATAGCTGGATTCTCCTGGAAATACTAAGGTTGTCCAGGAAGTTCCAAGTAATCATGAAAATCATAAGGAACATCAGTAGGATTATGACTTAACTCACTTTGTCTTTTAGAATATTTCTAGTTAGGAGCAGAATCCTTCTTACAAAATGCAGAAGACTCCTGAAAAAGGTAATAAATTTCTACTGACTACAGCCTTTGCTGGGTTTGGAATTGTAAACTTCGGGTAATTTCGCCACTATTAAGAACTAAATATTTTTTGTTTTTTAACATTTTTATTGGAGTATAATTGCTTAACAATTCTGTGTTAGTTTCTGCTTTATAACAAAGTGAATCAGTTATACATATACATATGTTCCCATATATCTTCCCTCTTGCATCTCCCTCCCTCCCAACCTCCCTATCCCACCCTTCTGGCTGCTCACAAAGCACCGAACTGATCTTCCTGTGCTATGCGACTGCTTCCCACTAGCTAACTATTTTACACTTGGTAGTTATATATGTCCATATATACACTACCACTCTCTCACTTTGTCCCAGCTTACACTTCCCCCTCCCCATGTCCTCAAGTCCATTCTCTAGTAAGTCTGCGTCTTTATTCCCATCTTGCCCCTAGGTTCTTCATGACCATTTTTCTTTTTTTAGATTCCATATATATGTGTTAGCATACGGTATATATATATATATATATATATATATTTTTTTTTTTTTTTTCTGTACACGGGCCTCTCACTGTTGTGGCCTCTCCTGTTGCAGAGCACAGGCTCCAGATGTGCAGGCTCAGCGGCCATGACTCACAGGCCTAGCCGCTCCATGGCATATGGGATCTTCCCTGACCGGGGCACAAACCCGCATCACCTGCATCAGCAGGCAGACTCTCAACCACAGTGTCACCAGGGAAACCCCCGGTATTTGTTTTTCACTTTCTGACTTACTTCACTCTGTATGACGGACTCTAGGTCCACCCACCTCACTACACATAACTCAATTTCGTTTCTTTTTATGGCTGAGTAATAATCCATTGTATATATGTGCCACATCTTCTTTATCCATTCATCTGTCAATAGACAATTAGGTGGCTTCCGTGTCCTGGTTATTTTAAATAGAACTGCAATGAAATTTTTGGTACATGACTCTTTTTGAATTATGGTTTTCTCAGGGTAAATACCCAGTAGTGGGATTGCTGGATCGTATGGAAGTTCTATTTTTAGTTTTCTAAGGAACCTCCATACTGTTCTCCATACTGGCTATATCAGTTAACATTCCCACCAACAGTGCAAGAGGGTTCCCTTTTCTCTGCACCCTCTTCAGCATTTATTGTTTGTAGATTTTTTGAAAATGGCCATTCTGACCCGTGTGAGAGGATATCCCATTGTAGTTTTGACTTGCATTTCTCTAACGATTAATGAGGTTGAGCATTCTTTCATGTGTTTGTTGACAATCTTTATAACTTCTTTGGAGAAATGTCTATTTAGCTCTTCTGCCAATTTTTGGATTGGGTTTCTTGTTTTTTTAATATTGAGCTGGATGAGCTGTTTGTAAATTTTAGAGATTAATCCTTTTGTCAGTAGCTTCATTTGTAAATATTTTCTCCCATTCTGAGGGTTAACTTTTCATCTTTTCTATGGTTTCCTTTGCTGTACAAAAGCTTTTAAGTTTCATTAGGTCTCATTTGTTTATTTTTGTTTTTATTTCCATTTCTCTAAGAGGTGGGTCAAAAGGGATCTTGTTGTGATTTATGTCATAGAGTGTTCTGTCTATATTTTCCTCTAAGAGTTTGATAGTGTCTGGCCTTACATTTAGGTCTTTAATCCATTTTGAGTTTATTTTTGTGTATGGTGTTAGGAAGTGTTCTAATTTCATTATTTTCCATGTAGCTGTCCAGTTTTCCCAGCACCACTTAAAGAAGAGGCCGTCTTTTCTCCATTGTATATTCTTGCCTCCTTTAGCAAAGATAAGGTGACCATATGTGAGTGGGTTTATCTCTGGGCTTTCTATCCTGTTACATTGATCTATATTTCTAGTTTTGTACCAGTACCATACTCTCTGGATGACTGTAGCTTTGTAGTATAATCTGAAGACCGGAGCCTGATTCCTCCAGCTCCATTTTTCTGTCTCAAGATTGTTTTGGCTATTCGGGGTCTTTTGTGTTTCAATACAAATTGGGAAATTTTTTGTTCTAATTCTGTGAAAAATGCCAGTGGTAGTTTGATAAGGTTGAGTTGAATCTGTAGATTGCTTTGGGAAGTATAGTCATTTTCACAGTGTTGATTATTCCAATCCAAGAACATGGTATATCTCTCCATCTATTTGTATCATCTTTAGTATCTTTCTTTGTGTCATAATTTTCTGCATACAGGTCTTTTGTCTCTTTAGGTAGTTTTATTCCTAGGTATTTTATTCTTTTACTTGCAGTGGTAAATGGGAGTGTTTCCTTAATTTCTCTTTCAGATTTTTCATCATTAGTGTATAAGAATGCAAGAGAGTTCTGTGCATTAATTTTGTATCCTGCTACTTTACCAAATTCATTGATTAGCTCTAGTAGTTTTCTGGTAGCATCTTTAGGATTCTCTATGTATAGTATCATGTCATCTGCAAACAGTGACAGCTTTACTTTTTCTTTTCCAATTTGGATTCCTTTTATTTCCTTTTCTTCTCAGATTGCTGTGGCTAAAACTTCCAAATCTAAGTTGAATAAGAGTGGTGAGAGTGGGCAGCCTTGTCTTGTTCCTGATCTTAGTGGAAACTGTTTCAGTTTTTCACCATTGAGGACAATGTTGGCTGTGGGTTTGTCATATATGGCCTTTATTATGTTGAGGAAAGTTCCCTCTATGCCTACTTTCTGCAGGGTTTTTATCATAAATGGGTGTTGAATTTTGATGAAAGCTTTCTCTGCATCTATTGAGACGATCATATGGTTTTTCTCCTGCAATTTGCTAATACAGTGTATTACATTGATTGATTTGCATATATTGAAGAATCCTTGCATTCCTGGGGTAAACCCTACTTGATCATTGTGTATGATCCTTTTAATGTGCTGTTGGATTCTGTTTGCTAGTATTTTGTTGAGGATTTTTTTTATCTATGTTCATCAGTGATATTGGCCTGTAGTTTTCTCTTTTTTTGACATCTTTGTCTGGTTTTGGTATCAGGGTGATGGTGGCCCTGTAGAATAAATTTGTGAGTGTTCCTCCCTCTGCTATATTTTGGAAGAGTTTGAGAAGAATAGGTGTTAGCTCTTCTCTAAATGTATGGTAGAATTCGCCTGTGAAGCAATCTGTTCCTTGGCTTTTGTTTGCTGGAAGATTTTTAATCACACTTTCAATTTCAGTGCTTGTGATTGGTCTGTTCATATTATCTTTTTTTCCTGGTTCAGTCTCAGAAAGTTGTTCATTTCTAAGAATTTTTCCATTTCTTCCAGGTTGTCCATTTTATTGGCATAAACTTGCTTGTAGTAATCTCTCATGATCCTTTAGATTTCTGCTGTGACAGTTGTTACTTCTCCTTTTTCATTTCTAATTCAATTGATTTGAGTCTTCTCCCTTCTTTTCTTGATGAGTCTGACAGATGATTTATCAATTTTGTTTATCTTCTCAAAGAAACATCTTTTAGTTTTATTGATCTTTGCTATGTTTATTTCATTTCTTTTTCATTTATAGCTGATCTGATCTTTATGATTTCTTTCCTTCTGCTAACTTTGGGGTTTCTTTGTTCTTCTTTCTCTAAGGTGTAAGTTTGGGTTGTTTATTTGAGATGTTTCTTGTTTCTTAAGGTAGGATTGTATTACTATAAACTTCCCTCTTAACACTGCTTTTGCTGCATCCTATAGGTTTTAGATCATCGTGTTTTCATTGTCATTTGTTTCTAGGTATTTTTTGATTTTCTCCCTTAATTCTTTCAGTGATCTCTTCGTTACTAAGTAGTGTAATGTTTAGCCTCCATGTGTTTGTATTTTTTAGAGATTTTTCCTGTAATTTATATCTAGTATCATATATTTGTGGTCAGAAAAGGTACCTGATATGATTCCAATTTTCTTAAATTTAACAAGGCTTGATTTGTGACCCAAGATATGATCTAACCTAGAGAATGTTCCAAGGGCACTTGAGAAGAAAATGTATTCTGTTGTTTTTGGTTGGAATGTCCTATAAATATCAATTAAATCCTTTTTGTTTAATGTATCATTTAAGCCTGTGTTTCCTTATTTATTTTCATTTTGGATGGTCTGTCCATTGGTGAAAGTGGGGTGTTAAATCCCCTACTATGATTGTGTTACTGTCAATTTAGTCTTTTATGGCTGTTAGTACTTGCCTTATATATTGAGGTGCTCCTATGTTGGGTGCATAAATATTTACAATTGTTATATCTTCTTCTTGGATTGATACCTTGATCATTATGTAGTGTCCTGCTTTGTTTCTTGTAAAAGTCTTTCTTTTAAAGTCTATTTTGTCTGATATGAGAATTGCTACTCCAGCTTTCTTTTGATTTCCATTTGCAGAGAATATCTTTTTCCATCCCCTCACTTTCAGTCTGTATGTGTCTCTAGGTCTGCAGTAGGTCTCTTATAGATAGCATATATATGGGTCTTGTTTTTGTATCCAGTCTTCCAGTCTATTCTTTTGGTTGGAACATTTAATCCATTTACATTTAAGGTAATTATCAATATGTATTTTCCTATTACCATTTTCTTAATTGTTTGCAGTTTGTGTAGGTCTTTTCCTTCTCTTGTGTTTCCTGCCTAGAGAAGTTCCTTTAGCATTTGCTGTAAAGCTGGTTTGGTTGTGCTGAGTTCTCTTAGTTTTGCTTTTCTCTAAAGGTTTTAATTTCTCTGTCAAATGTGAATGAGATCCTTGCTGGATAGAGTAATCTTGGTTGTAGCCTTTTCTCTTTCATCACTTTAAATATGTCCTGCCACTCCCTTCTGCCTTGCAGAGTTTCTGCTGAAAGATCAGCTGTTAATCTTATGGGAATTCCCTTGTATGTTACTTGTTATTTTTCCCTTGCTGCCTTTAATATTTTTTCTTTGTATTTAATTTTTGATAGTTTGATTAATATGTGTCTTGGCCTGTTTCTCCTTGGATGTATCCTCTATGGGACTCTCTGTGCTTCCTGGGCTTGATTAACTATTTCTTTCCCCATATTAGCGAAATTTTCAACTATAATCTCTTCAAAAATTTTCTCAGTCCCTTTCTTTTACTCTTATTCTTCTGGGACCCCTATAATTCAAATGTTGGTGCGTTTAATATTGTCCTAAAAGTCTCTGAGACTGACCTGAATTCTTTTCATTGTTTTTTCTTTATTCTGTTCCACAGTAGTTAGTTGCACCCTTTTATATTCCAGGTCCCTTATCCATTCTTGTGCCTCAGTTATTCTGCTATTGAGTCTTTCTAGAGAATTTTTTTTATTTCATTTATTGTGTTGTTCATGATTATTTGTTTGCTCTTTAGTTCTCCTAGGTCCTTGTTAAACGTTTCTTGTGTTTTCTCCATTCTATTTCCAAGATTTTGGATTTTCTTTACTCTCATTATTCTGAATTATTTTTTCAGGTAGACTGCTTATTTCCTCTTCATTTGTTAGGTCTGGTGGGTTTTGACCTTGCTCCTTCATCTGCTCTGTGTTTCTTTGTCTTCTCATTTTGCTTAACTTACTGTGTCTGGGGTCTCCTTTTCACAGGCTATAAGTTGGTAGTTCCCTTTTTGTGTGTGTGTGTCTGTCTCCAGTGGCTAAGTTTGTTTCAGTTGGTTGGTGTAGCCTTCCTGGTGGAAGGGACTAGTGTCTGTGTTTTGGTGGATGAGGCTGGATCTTGTCTTTATGGTGAGCAGGTCCACATCTGGTAGTTTGGTTTGGGGAGGCTGTGACCTTATTATGATTTTAGGCAGCCTTTCTGCTAATGGGTTGGGTTGTGTTCCTGTCTTGCTAGTGATTTAGCATAGGGTGTCCACCACTATAGCTTGTTGGTCATTGAGTGGATTTGGGTCTTGGCATTGAGATGGAGATCTCTGGGAGATTTTTGCCGTTTGATATTACATGGTGCCTGGAGACCTCTGGTGGACCAATGTCCTGAACTTGGCTCTCCCACCTCAGAGACATAGCCCTGATGCCTGGCTGGAGCACCAAGAGCCTGTCATCCATATGGCTCAGACTAAAAGGGAGAAAGAAAGAAAGAAGAAAGAAAGAAAGAAAGAAAGAAAGAAAGAAAGAAAGAAAGAAAGAAAGAGATAAAATAAAATAAAAAAGTTATTAAACGAAAAGAATGATAATTATAAAAAAAATGTTATTTGAAAGAAAGAAAGAAAGAAGAAAGCAACCAAACCAAAAAACAAATCCACAAATGATAACAAAGGCTGAAAACTGTACCAAAAAATAAAAGGAAAAAAAAAAAAAAAACACCCAAAAATGGACAGACAGAGCCCTAGGACAAATGCTGTAGAGACAAAATCACACATAGAAGTATATGCACACACATTGGCATAAAGAGAAAAAAGGAAAAAAGTGTATATATATATAGTCGCTCCCAAATTCCACCTCCTTGATTTTGGATGATTTGTTATCTATTCAGGTATTCCACAGATGCAGGGTACATCAAGTTGACTGTGGAGATTTAATCCACTGCTCCTGAGGCTGCTGGGAGAGATTTGCCTTTCTCTTCTTTGTTTGAACAGCTCCTGGGATTCAGCTTTGTATTTGGCCCCGCCTCTGCACGTAGGTCGCCTGAGGGCATGTGTTGTTCGCTCAGACAGGACAGGGTTAAAGGAGCAGCTGATTAGGGGGCTCTGGCTCACTCAGGCCAGGGGCAGGGAGGGGTACGGATGTGGGGTGAGCCTGAGGCACCAGAGGCCGGTGTGACATTGCACCAGCCTGAGGCACACCTTGTGTTCTCCCAGGGAAGTTGTTCCTGGATCATGGGACCTTGGGAGTGTCTGGCTGCACAGTGTCCTGAGAAGGGAGGTGTGAATTGTGACCTGTGCTTGCACACAGGATTCTTGGTGGCTGCAGCCTTAGTGTCTCAAGCCCATCTCTGGGGTCCGTTGTGATAGCTGCAGCTTGCGCCCCTCTCTGGAGCTCCTTTAAGCGGCGTTTTTAATCCCCTCCGCACCAGGAAATAAAGAGGCAAGAAAACGTCTCTTGCCTCTTCGGCAGTTCCAGACCTTTATCCGGACTCCCTCCTGGCTAGCCGCGGTGCACTAGCCCCCTTCAGGCTGTGTTCACACAGCCAACGCAAGTCTTCTCCCTGGGATCCGACTGAAGCCCGACCCTCAGCTCCCAGCCCCCACCCATCCCGGCGGGTGAGCAGACTATCCTCTCGGGCTGGTGAGTGATGGTTGGCACTGCTCCTCTGTGTGGGAATCTCTCTGCTTTGCCCTCTGCACACCTCTTGCTGCTCTCTCCTCCGTGGCTCCAAAGCTTCCCCCTTCTGCCACCTGAAGTCTCCACCTGCGAAGGGGTTACCTAGTGTGTGGAAACCTTTCCTCCTTCACAGCTTCCTCCCACTGGTGCAGGTCCCATCCCTATTCTTTTATTTTTAACATCTTTATTGGAGTATAATTGCTTTACAATGGTGTTTTAGTTTCTGCTTTATAACAAAGTGAATCAGTTATACATATACATATGTTCCCATATCTCTTCCCTCTTTCATCTCCCTCCCTCCCACCCTCCCTATCCCACCCCTCTAGTTGGTCACAAAGCACCTAGCTGATCTCCCTGTGCTATGCAGCTGCTTCCCACTAGCTATCTATTTTATGTTTGGTAGTGTATATATGTCCATGCCACTCTCTCACTTTGTTACATTTTACCCTTCCCCCTTCCCATATCCTCAAATCCATGCTCTAGTTGGTCTGACACAGACCCATCCCTATTTTTTTGCCTCTGTTTTTTCTTTTTTCTTTTGCCCTACCAAGGTACGTGGGGAGTTTCTTGCCTTTTGGGAGGTTTGAGGTCTTCTGCCAGCATTCAGTGTGTGTTCTGTAGGAGGTGTTCCACATGTAGATGTATTTCTGATGTATTTGTGGGGAGGAAGGGGATCTCCATGTCTTACTCTTCCTCCATCTTGAAGCTCCTTGAACTAGATATTTTTGGACAACTATTATGTTCAAATCCCAGTGAAGGACACTACTGTGGATGTAAAAAAGACATCCCTGCTTTGAGGAAGCTGAGACCAAAAAAAAATTAAATAAAATTTAATACACCAAAAATGTATATACATTTCAAAATTGTATGACAATTCAAAATAGAATATTAAATGTGTTACACACTGCCAAATGGATTGTATAAATGTGCTCTGTGAGTCTGGTGTTAAGTAAGATGGCTGTGTCCTATAATTTATCTGTGGAAGTCTGATGACTTAAAAAAAAAAGAATAGTTAAATTACAAGATTTGAAGATTATATGTATGTATGTGTATATATATATGAGGTGACCATTCCAGATGAGTCATTGAGGATACCCAAAGCATAGGAAAGCATAACAGTACAGTGATCAGCTTGAGATGACAAAAATTGTGACAGCTAATATCATTTTTTCACTAAAACTAAAGTATATATAAATTCAATGTCTTTTAAAATTATTATTATTATTCATGATATCCATGGAGACTGAATAGGACTGATTTAAACATCATCAATTTAATTTTCATTAGCTGGAAACCTGAGTCTAAGATAATTTAAGGAAATTTGCCAATAATACAAATGGTGGTAACTCTTGCTCTAGAAGACATAATATTGTTTTTCTTTGTACCTAATACAGAGCTGTTCTATATTAAGAACAAATTATGATAATAATAACAGCAGGAGGAGGAGGATGAAGAGGAAGGAGACAAATAAGAAGAAGGAGGAGAAGGGGAAGAAGAAAAATGGGATGGGGAAGGCGAGGGGGACGGGGAGGAAGAGTCCAATTTGTGGACACCAAATAATGTCAAAATTCATTAGCTACAGTGAAATTTCAGAGGAGAACACAGTAAAAAAAGAACCAAGCAGAATATATCTATTAGTTTGTTTGTTTGCTTTTTCCTTTTTTCTGGTTTCAAAGACTTGTACTGCTGGTGTTAGCCCTTTTGACTAGATGTGATGTCAGAATGTCTTTGGTCCACTGTCTTTCATTACCTTGGCTAGGAATAAACAAGAAGTAGCTCTCAGTCATTGTTGCTGAGGGGTCACACTTATAATGTGACTAACAAGATGATAATTTAGCTCTTTTGGCCAGGACCCCAAACCAGCAACAGGTAAGTCAACTGCTATTGCAAATCAACCTTTCAGGCTCCTGCGTTCTTGTGCAAAGTGGTCCTCTGCTTACTGCAAATGGACAGATCTCTTGCAAAGTCCCTGGATGATTTCAATTCCCACATAGAAACACTGAAAATAAAACAAAATCAAAAGCAGGAGGCACATAGCACAGATTGTATATGATTCTCACTTTTGCCCTTTCTTCATGTTGATCAGCTCCCCATAAGGCATAAGTCTTTTAGCGAAGTGAAACTTCCTGTTATGTAGAGCCTGTGGTGTATGCTGGGTATACATTCAGAGTCAGAATTATGTTAGCTGAGTTCTAATCCTGGCATCACCACCTATCTAAGTGGTGACATTGGAAAAATTATTTTACATCTCTGTGCTTCAATTTTCTCAGCAGTTAATTGGGAATAATTACAATGCTCATGTTGTAGGGATGTTTAAGGATATAAAGGATGTGATACATGCACAACCATAACAGTTCTATGTATTTCATGCTCTTTCTATTAGATTGCTCTTTTGAAGACACCTGTTGCATCAAGAAGAGAATGGGATTGGAGTAAAGAAAACTGAGACCTTCTAAGTCTCTTTTTCCTCATCCATTACCAAAATAACATTCATATTTATTTTCTTGGTCTATTAGTCAAGGTAGACAATGCAAATATTGTGTTAATCCCCAAGCCTCAGGGGTTTAACACAATACATGTTAATTTCTTGCTCCTATGAGTTCAGTGAAGGTGTCTGATGGGAAGCTTCCCTTGCTGTGATCCCTGGCCCAAGGTCCCTCCATCCTCTGGTTCTGCCTGGCTTCATGGTTTCCAAATCCTCTCAGTTCTGTCCATGGGCAGCAACAAGGAAACGTACAGATAGATTTGTTGGGGAAGTTTGTAGCATAGGTTGTGAACAAACAGAACTCAGAAAACAAGGGTTCCACAGCTTCTCCATATGGCTGAGACACAAACTCAACCCAACATCCATATTGGTCTCTATGGCTCTAGGGTTCTTAGGGCCACAATAAAAATAAGGGGGAACAGATAAACTCTGGAAAGCTTTATGTTAGCTTTTCCTTAGCCCAGTCATGCTAGACAAGGCATGCTAGACATTCTTCTTGGAGGAAGAATTATTTTTAACCACTTCTAAGAATTCTTTAAGGTAATGTTTAATTAAATCACTACAGTTGGAAGGACCCATAAACCAAACACCTTGCTACAGCCACCATGACAGATAGGCATTCAGGTTTGCCCTTTCATTTTGCAACAGCTTTCATCACTAGGCCATCTTTTCACATGGGTATGGTGATAGTGGTTCATATGTACTGCACATACTCTAAGTAGTTTAGAAGTATTAGCCCAGTCAATACTCAGGACAGCAGTTTAAGGTGGTACTATCACATGCATACCTATTTTACAGAAAATAATGGCTAGAGAGATATATTAATGTATCCAGAGCTACAGAGAACTTAGGGAATTAGGCAGTCCAGGCTCTTGATTACCCTACCACATACTGCCTCATGGTAATGTCAGCTATTTATCCTCGTTAGGATCTTAGAATATAGACAGAAAAAAAAGAGGCTTTTTTATTGCTTGCTCCCTTAAGTTATTTCAAAATCCATGTCAAGTAGAAGTAAATAGAGAGTTTTTCATGTGATAGTTCTCTTGAATCCCTATTCCTTGTCTTTCTCCTCCCAGTCTTCTCTCCTCCAGCTCAAATTCCCCAAGTCTTTCAACCACACTTCAAAGGAGATCACCATCATGCTCTCTCCATACTCTAACTCCCTAGTTGTGAATGCCTCTTGAAAGGTTGTACCAAAAATGGAAGAAGAAAAAGAAAATTCTGTAGTGTAGTCAGACCATAATGATATGAGACTCTTGTCTTTATAGATCTGTTCACTAAATCACTTTCTCTTCATCTTCAGAGTGTATTTCTTTCCAGCAACTAAGGGACACTGAGTTTGCGGTTTCTTTTATAGTCTGAGAACTTTCTGGAGGCATCATTCTTATCCTCTCCCCTTCCAGTCCTCTCTTACCCACTCTTATTTCAAACGTTTATTTCACTGAAGAAACACATCAGATTTAAAATTTTAACTTTGGAAAGAAGACCTTCCATGCCAGGCTCGATTTTATACCTTATGCTTAAATAAATGCCTAAATGTTTCTTTTACTGCAAAGACCTTTCTAAGCTTTTAGTTTATTAAAATTGGTTTAAATAACCTTCTTTTAATTATTGTACTCAAATACAATGTTAAGCCCAAGCTTATTTTCAACAACCAAAATTAGAAAGTTGTTTTAAACATGTTAAATTTGGCCTTTAAAAAAAAAAAAAGACAATCTGCCAAAATTCCATTATTCAGAGCCTCAGACTAAACTGGCATTTTAAATTAAGTGTCCTGAAATGCCATCACAGAGAGAGGCTAGAACATCTGGTTCCATGGTACCCTGGCTTACTCCTTTGTCACCCAGGTGGGAGGTAATGTGGGTTCTAAAATGTGTTAAACTATTATAATGTTCATCAATGAAAAAAGCCCTTGTAGATGGAGCCAATTGGAGCTCTGTGAAACCCTGTATAATTACTATCTACACTTTGTCTTGATTGGATTACAGTTTCAAAGTTGAATTCCTGCCTGGGGAAACAAAATCCCTCTATTTATAAAACACAAACAAATAAGCAAAAACACTGGAAAGTTTTGCTGAATGAGTTTTGTTGGCAGTCCCTGTAAGATATCAGAAATTTGACACTCCACCTTCATTTCATTCCACTGTTTGACATCATCACACTCAGGTGGACTTCTATTTTAATGATGTAACTCTGTCTTGAGAATTATCTCTTCTTGTAAGGATGGAGAGTGAAGTCTCATGTAAAGTCATTATCAGGTATACGCATGCCTGTTTGCCACCTAATTGTCAATGCCTTCTTAAAATGTACCTGTGCCTCTCAAAAAGAAAGAAAATTATTCTGGAAGTATCTAATTCAACTAAAATAGCATGTGGTTATTGTTCACATTGGTCTGTTCACTGAATTTCTCTCATTTCAACGAAAAAGTACATTTCATTTTTAGCACTTGCCTAACCCTGAGTTTGTGGCTTATATTATAAATAGGGAACTTTCCGGAAGTATCACTCTTCATCCTCTTCCCCTCCCCTCCATGTTGTTACTAGAAAGATTAGGTTTCCAAATCAATAAAGAAGATTTATTTGTTCTCGTATCTCCAGTCTACTCTAAGCAGGCCTGGGTCTATGCTCAGCCCTGAATATGAACTTTTGAGCCCAGTACATGGGGAACTTTCCATTCACAAATTAGAATGGAAATTCTGCCAATCATGTTTTCCACTTTGTCCAATGGATTCCTAACCTCCCAACGTTTTGAACTCAAACAGTGTTGGATTTAAAAAACCCTGCCTCTCAATGGATAAAAACTGCTCTTGGCACAGATAACATCAGTGGGGCCATCCCTAACCACCAGTACTCACCAAGACTGTGGGTTGCTTTATGGACATTACCTCCTGTGACTGGCAGGCGGTTCCCCTCTTCCCACTTTCTCACCCACCAGAACAAAGAGTGCATGCAACAAGCCCCAGTGTTTCCACATCACTTCCAGAGTTTCCATAACACAAGCTCCCTGCTTTCATTTGCAGTAATGAGAAAAGCTCACAACAGTTATCGCCACTTCCCTCCTTATTGTTCTTGTTTGGAAATGGGCTATAAAACTTTACCACCTCATCATTATAGATCACTTTACAAAAATAAAATAAAATAAATAAAATCTAATTTACATTTTGTTCCAACTGGTTTTCTTGACTGACAGTTGTCCACAGCTCAGTGGCTGCTCTGTTCAGTGTACTTTAATTTTGAGCTTTCAAGTATTTCCGAAGCCCATTCAGAAGTAAATTCTCAAAGAAAATTGAGCTCTGTCATGGATGGATTAGTACTATAATAGTTGGTCACATATCTTGCATGAAACCTTTCAGAAGCAAGGCAAATGAGAAGGAAATGAAATTCATTTCATACTTCTTCAAGCACGCTAAGAGACTTTCTCTCCAAGTAATCTGTGAAGTAGCACTGGTTTATTGGAGGTTCGCATAACTACCATTACATTATACCTTGTCACAATCTCATGTATTGGGTGACTGCTTTTTCTGAACGGATGGTACCTGCAAAGTGCTCTCTGAAGGCACTGAACAGCGAGTGTCATTTATTTGATCAAAATGTATAGGTCTAAGGAGTAGCATAAATAAAAGTACTTTAGCTAAATTGGAACATTACAGGTCAGAGGTGAATGAAATCTGAAAAGCAGATATATGGAGGAGTCATCACATTTGCTTTATGATATATTGATGAGCCAAAAGATCAAAAAGGGAGGGTGACTGGAGGAAGTGGGGTGGGGGATAGAGAGAGAGAGAATTGCTATTAGATATACCTTATTGGAAAACCAAAAGCTTTATTCATTTTAGCAATACCACAATGTGGTATTTATTTATTTTGCAAATTGCAGTAATGCCAGCATTTCACTGGAAACTGTGTGTGTGTGTGTCTGTGTGTGCGTGTGGGTGTTGCATATCCTTTTATAATAGCATGTGATAAACTCTTTGTGGTATCTAACAAAAACATATGTAACTTATTAGTAGGAAGGTACAGTGAAAGCCTGCATGTAAATTTTATTTTGATTGATCACTTTTTGCTTTTCAACAACATTATTTCCTTAAGGACAATGAAACTATAGAAAAAGTGAAAAAAGGTCAATTACTAGTTTTTGTTTGTTTGTTTTGTTTTGTTTATTTTTGTAAACAATGACAAAAACAGGGTATGATTGTTTTTTTTTTCCCCTGCAGGAATCGATTGGCTCTTTAGGTTCTCTGCAACTTGCTGCCATACTGTGGTGAACAACAGAGAACTGAAAAGTTTGACTCGGCAGCTCCTAAGGGACACATTCACTCGAAGTATAGAAAGAAAGGACCAGAGATGAGGATTGTTCCAATCCTGTCCCGGCCTGGATGTATAGATGAGTTGCAGTGAAACACAGGGCAATCTGAGTTGAAGTAAGCTGGAATATAAACAGAATTGGTTTGGCCACCAATCTCAGGATCAGGATGTTGTCTTCCCAGCAGAGCGGGAGGCGCCATCTGTGCTGAGTGATTTGGGAGCGTTGGAGAGCTGATATGTAATCCTTCAGTGACCATTGCTGGGTTCACACTCCTTCATTAAAGACCCTATCATTTGGGTTTTTAAAGGCTGTCAGAGAAATTGGAAAGTGTCTGGGACTGGAGTGTACAGGTATGGAAAGAAGAAGGGTTTTGAAAGGAGAATGGGAGGACATTAAAAGTAAATCTTATTTTCTAAAACAAACTTATGGTTACCAAAAGGGAAATGTGGTAGGGGAAGGATAAATCAGGAGCTCAGGATTAACATACACATACTATTATGTATAAGATAGATAACTAACAAGGATCGACTGTATAGCACCAGGAACTCTACTCAGAGTTCTGTAATAACCTATATGAGAAAAGAATCTGAAAAAGAATGAATATATGTGTATGTATAACTGAATTACTTTGCTGTACACCTGAAACTAACACAACATTATAAGTCAACTATACTCCAATAAAATTTAAAGAAAATGTAAATCTTATTACTCACATTTCGAGTACCTGCCCCTGTGAGAACCAGTTACTAATTAAATAGTTAATTAATTAATTTAAAAAAATCTACCCATTTTTATTCCACTAACTGTTGCTTAATTTCAAATTCTTTGGTAATAGTGTTTTATGCAGCTGGGAGAAAGATGAGATCTGGATTGTGCACACCTGGTTGCCCCCTACAGTGGCCACTCTGTTGCAGTGTTTACTTTCTAACTTCCCATTTCTGTCAGACACAGAGGACTTTCTGTGAAGTGGTACCCCCTGCCATCATCTTTTTCTTTAATTTGGGCTTTCTGACAGGATCTCTGCTTCTGTTGTAATTGTTCCAGATTAAAAGCACGCTTATGCAGGTACCAGGTAATATTGATGACACCAACAAATAAATAACAGAATAAATAACAAATAATAACAAATAAATAATTGTGATATTTAGGGAAGAAGTTACTAGAAGCAGGTCATTTGAGGTGCCTGTTAAATGTAATTATAAGGTCCTGATATTCTGATTCTGTAGAGCTTTCCTGTGTTAGAGCTTTAGACTGTACCTTGTCCATAAGCCCTCAATGATGCTGACACCAAGAATCTGTAGACTTCCTCTTGAGTGACAATTAATTATGATTCATGGTAGGAGGCAGAAACCTAGAATTCTAATGTAAAAACTCTATAATTCTCAGTTTATCCACAGAAAAATTAGGGTAAACTATCCTTGTCTTGCCATTTTTCAGGGTTGTGTGATTAATTAAATGGCACAAAAAAGCTTTAAAATATATAGTCACTATATATGTGTTGAATGAATGTTATATGAATTAATGTCACAGAAAGCTATTATTACTGATGTACCTATTATAGCTAATATGCAAAAAATCAAATTGTTTATATCAACTATTCACTGCAGTGTTAAGATATTTAGGGTGCAATAATGATTTTATATGTCTGTGTGTTCCGAGAAAATCATCAATATAAAGAAGGATGTTGGGTAACGTATATTTTCTGCTTATTCTCCCACATGCCTCAAGTACTTGGACAATTGGTATATTTGATTTAACATAAATCATTTAACATAGCTGGTCAGGAATGGAAACCAATCTGGTCATAGTTATATTTTTAAAAAATAACAACTGTAAAAACATAAAATAAGGAAACCAAAAGTCACTAAGAAAAAAGAAGACATTTCTCTAAGCTTAATTTATTTGAATCTTTATGTTTGAAAATGCCAGTGAAAACAGAGCAGGTAGGCTTCCCATATTCTCTTAGACTTTAGTGGGTACCTCGTTTTCAGTTGTGACTTATTCGTTGGCCAGGATATCTAATAGTCAAGTCTGTATTGTAATTCTAGGCATTTATATGACTTTTGCTACTCTTCAGGCAGGAAGTTGCTGTCACATGTCTCTTTACTATAGCAAAATTATCCCTAGCAACGCAAAGTCCCTTCTGGAGGAAATGTCGCAAAAGTCTATTCAGAGAACAAGCTTCCACTAAGAAATATTTTATTCATGTTTGAGAATATAAGCACAGGATAGTTTTTAAAAAACACATTAGAATGTACTAGTATCCTCCACTAAAAAAAGTTATTTTTTTGCAAATACTTGGGAATTTGTGCAAGTATTCTTTCCAGCTAGGAAATGTCACTGCAGCTGAATTTTAAATCAAGTGTTCATATTTCTTTGGGGATTTTCAGATCAGCAAAAGAAATGGAATATTTACAATTTGGTGCATAATTCATTTTCCGTGTGTAACTTCATTTTTTTTTCTTTTTTTAGGCTGAATTGTGCTGAATTTTAGACAAAAATGGAGATCATAAATTATTAAGAATCATTCCAGAAGCTGGAATAAGTAGATTATTATTAGCATCATTATCATGGTGGCTAATAAAAGAACTTAGCAGGAAAGAAAAAAAAAATTGGATCTAAGATTGCTGACAAAGGTAGCTTAATGTTTTAGTGCTTGCATATTTATCAGAATCCATGTGGGACAGAATTTTCTTGAATCACCACTCTGATCTATGTGCTTATATTCTGTACTTATATTCTCCAGCTGCAAAACCCAAGGCACATTTCAGGGCTGTCAGCCTAATCTCCTTCTGGCCTATCTCCTTTTGAGAGCTGGCAGGGTGATAACATCTTTTAGCAGGTGGTTGTGAACTCAAGGCAGGTTTTCATTCAATGGGGATTGGAATCCACCAGCAGGCACTGGACTCCCATAATCCCTCAGGAAGGTCAGTTCGGTGTGCTGACTTATGAGGCAACAAAGGATTAAATAGCTCTGTAGTTGGCTTTACCTTAATATCCTCATTCATTTTCCTTCTGCTCTAAAACTTTTCCAGTACTAATGTATATCCCCATCTGAAATCCAATCATTAGTCATTCATTCCTTTAAATGGAACTATAGTCTCTATAAAACCGTTAAACTCCTTGCCAGGGAGTACTCACTGATTTACTTTTTCTGATAACCAGGAACTAGTTGCTGGCAGTGGTCTGAACTCATGAAGTCTGGTTTCAGTTTGTCTCCGCTGAGCCTGCTATAAAGAAGGTCCCCTGGTGAGTGGTGAAGAGGTGAGGCAGGACTCATTTCCCCGTGTGACAACACCTGCCTTCCTCCTGCCCCTGCCACTCCACACCCCCTCCCACATTTCCCTTTATAGACTCCATATAAAACTGTATGGGTATAGCAGCCTTTAATGAAAGATAAAGACATTGCAACTACAAGAAATTAAAATCTGTGAGGAAGATAATTGATTAATTATTATTTTTTTTAAATTGAAGTGTAGTGAATTTACAATGTTTTATTACTTTCCGGTGGACATCAAAGTAATTCAGTTATATATATTTAATTTTTCATATTCTTTTCCATTATGGTTTACTGCAGGATATTCAATATAGTTCCTTGTGCTATACAGTAGGAACTTGTTGTTTACCTATTTTATATATAGTAGGTTTTTTTTTGGGGGGGGGGGTTCTTAGACTCTTTTTCTTTTTTTTTTTTTAGTTTCTGCTTTATAACAAGGTGAATCAGTCATACATATACATCTGTTCCCACATCCCTTCCCTCTTGCATCTCCCTCCCTCCCACCGTCCCTATCCCAACCCTCCAGGCGGTCACAAAGCACCAAGCTGATCTCCCTGTGCTATGCAGCTGCTTCCCACTATCTATCTACCTTACGTTTGGTAGTGTATATATGTCCATGCCTCTCTTTCGCTTTGTCAAAGCTTACTCTTCCCCCTCCCCATATCCTCAAGTCCATTCTCAAGTAGGTCTGTGTCTTCATTCCCGCTTCATCCCTAGGTTCTTCATGACTTTTTCTTTAATTCCATATATATGTGTTAGCATACGGTATTTGTCTTTCTCTTTCTGACTTACTTCACTCTGTATGACAGACTCTAGGTCTATCCACCTCATTAAAAATAGCTCAGTTTCGTTTCTTTTTATGGCTGAGTAATATTCCATTGTATATATGTGCCACATCTTCTTTATCCATTCATCTGATGATGGACACTTAGGTTGTTTCCAGCTCCGGGCTATTGTGAATAGAGCTGCAATGAACATTTTGGTACATGTCTCTTTTTGAATTATGGTTTTCTCAGGGTATATGCCTAGTAGTGGGATTGCTGGGTCATATGGTAGTTCGATTTTTAGTTTTTTAAGGAACCTCCATACTGTTCTCCATAGTGGCTGTACCAATTCACATTCCCACCAGCAGTGCAAGAGTGTTCCCTTTTCTCCACACCCTCTCCAGCATTTATTGTTTTTAGATTTCTTGATGATGGCCATTGTGACTGGTGTGAGATGATATCTCATTGTAGTTTTGATTTGCATTTCTCTAATGATTAATGATGTTGAGCATTCTTTCATGTGTTTGTTGACAGTCTGTATATCTTCTTTGGAGAAATGCCTATTTAAGTCTTCTGCCCATTTTTGGATTGGGTTGTTTGTTTTTTTGCTATTGAGCTGCATGAGCTGTTTATAAATTTTGGAGATTAATCCTTTGTCAGTTGCTTCATTTGCAAATATTTTCTCCCATTTGAGGGTTGTCTTATGGTTTCCTTTGCTGTGCAAAAGATTTGAAGTTTCATTAGGTCCCATTTGTTTATCTTTGTTTTTATTTCCATTTCTCTAGGAGGTGGGTCCATAAGGATCTTGCTGTGATTTATGTCATAGAGTGTTCTGCCTATGTTTTCCTCTAAGAGTTTGATAGTTTCTGGCCTTACATTTAGGTCTTTAAACCATTTTGAGATTATTTTTTGTGTATGGTGATAGGGAATGATCTAATCTCATACTTTTACATTTCCCTATCCAGTTTTCCCAGCACCACCTATTGAAGAAGCTGTCCTTTCTCCACTTTACATTCCTGCCTCCTTTATCAAAGATAAGTTGACCATATGTGCGTGGGTTAATCTCTGGGCTTTCTATCCTGATCCACTGATCTATCTTTCTGTTTTTGTGCCAGTGCCACAATTTCTTGATTACTGTAGCTTTGTAGTATAGTCTGAGGTCAGGGAGCCTGATTCCTCCAGCTCCGTTTTTTGTTCTCAAGATTGCTTTGACTATTCTGAGTCTTTTGTTTTTCCAAACAAATTTTGAAATTTTTTTGTTCTAGTTCTGTGAAAAATGCCAGGGGTAATTTGATAGGGATCGCATTGAATCTGTAGATTGCTTTGGATAGTAGAGTCCTTTTCACAATATTGATTCTTCCAATCCAGGAGCATGGTATATCTCTCCATCTCTTTGTATCATTTTAATTTCTTTCATCAGTGTCTTATAATTTTCTGCATACAGGTCTTTTTTGTCCTTAGGTAGGTTTATTCCTAGATATTTTATTCTTTTTGTTGCAGTGGTAAATGGGAGTGTTTTCTTGATTTCACTTTCAGATTTTTCCTCATTAATGTACAGGAATGCAGGAGATTTCTGTGCATTAACTTTGTATCCTGTTACTTGACCAAATTCATTGATTAGCTCTAATAGTTTTCTAGTAGCATCTTTAGGATTCTCTATGTATAGTATCATGTCATCTGCAAACAGTGACAGCTTTACTTCTTTCCAATTTGGATTCCTTTTATTTCCTTTTCTTCTCTGATTGCTGTGGCTAAAACTTCCAAAACTATGTTGAATAAGAGTGGTGAGAGTGGGCAGCCTTGTCTTGTTCCTGATCTTTGTGGAAATAGTTTCAGTTTTCCACCATTGAGGACGATGTTGCCTGTGGGTTTGTCATATATGGCCTTTATTATGTTGAGGAAAGTTCCCTCTATGCCTACTTTTTGCAGGGTTTTTATCATAAATGGGTGTTGAATTTTGTCGAAAGCTTTCTCTGCATCTATTGAGATGATCATATGGTTTTTCTCCTTCAACTTGTTAATATGGTGTATCACATTGATTGATTTGCATATATTGAAGAATCCTTGCATTCCTGGAATAAACCCCACTTGATCATGGTGTATGATCCTTTTAATGTGCTGTTGAATTCTGTTTGCTAGTATTTTCTTGAAGATTTTTGCATCTATGTTCATCAGTGATATTGGCCTGTACTTTTCTTTCTTTGTGACATCCTTGCCTAGTTTTGGTATCAAGGTGATGGTGACCTCGTAGAATGAGTTTGGGAGTGTTCCTTCCTCTGAAATGGTTTGGAAGAGTTTGAGAAGGATGGGTGTTACCTCTTCTCTAAACGTTTGATAGAATTCGCCTGTGAAGCCATCTGATCCTGGGCTTTTGTTTGATGGAAGATTTTTAACCACAGTTTCAATTTCAGTGCTTATGATTGGTTTATTCATCTTTTCTATTTCTTCCTGATTCAGTCTTGGCAGGTTGTGCATTTCTATGAATTTTTCCATTTCTTCCAGGTTGTCCAGTTTATTGGCACAGAGATGCTTGTAGTAATCTCTCATGATCTTTTGTAGTTCTGCAGTGTCAGTTGTTACTTCTCCTTTTTCATTTCTAATTCTATTGATTTGAGTCTTCTCCCTTTTTTTCTTGAAGAGTCTGGTTAATGGTTTATCAATTTTGTTTCTCTTCTCAAAGAACCAGCTTTTAGTTTTATTGATCTTTGCTATCATTTCCTTCATTTCTTTTTCATTTATTTCTGATTTGATCTTTATGACTTCTTTCCTTCTGCTAACTTTGTGGGTTTTTTGTTTTTCTTTCTCTAATTGCTTTAGGTGCAGGGTCAGGTTGTTTACTCGAGATGTTTCCTGTTTCTTAAGGTGGGATTGTATTGCTATAAACTTCCCCCTTAGAACTGCTTTTGCTGCATCCCATAGGTTTTTTGTCATCGTGTCTCCATTTTCATTTGTTTCTATGTATTTTTTTTCCTCTTCGATTTCTTCAGTGATCACTTCGTTATTGAGTAGTGTATTGTTTAGCCTCCATGTATTTGTATTTTTTACAGATCTTTTCCTGTAATTGATGTCTAGTCTCATAGCATTGTGGTCAGAAAAGATACCTGATACAATTTCAGTTTTCTTAAATTTACCAGCACTTGATTTGTGACCCAAGATATGATCTATCCTGGAGCATGTTCCATGAGCACTTGAGAAAAATGTGTATTCTGTTGTTTTTGGATGGAATGTCCTATAAATATCAATTAAGTCCATCTTGTTTAATATATCATTTAAAGCTTGTGTTTCCTTATTCATTTTCATTTTGGATGATCTGTCCATTGGTGAAAGCGTGGTGTTAAAGTCCCCTACTATGAGTGTGTTACTGTCGATTTCCCCTTTTATGGCTGTTAGTATTTGCCTTATGTATTGAGGTGCTCCTATGTTGGGTGCATAAATATTTACAATTGTTATATCTTCTTCTTGGATCAATCCCTTGATCATTATGTAGTGACCTTCATTGTCTGTTCTAATAGTCTTTATTTTAAAGTCTATTTTGTCTGATATAATAATTGCTACTCCAGCTTTCTTTTGATTTCCATTTGCATGGAATATCTTTTTCCATCCCCTTACTTTCAATCTGTATGTGTCTCTAGGTCTAAAGTGGGTCTCTTGTAGACAGCATATATATGGGTCTTGTTTTTGTATCCATTCAGCCAATCTGTGTCTTTTGATGGGAGCATTTAGTCCACTTACATTTAAGGTAGTTATCGATATGTATGTTCCTATTCCCATTTCCTTGATAGATTTGGGTTCATTATTGTAGGTATATTCCTTCTGTTGTGTTTCTTGCCTAGAGAAGTTCCTTTAGCATTTGTTGTAAAGCTGGTTTGGTGGTGCTGAACTCTCTCAGCTTTTGCTTGTCTGTAAAGATTTTAATTTCTCCATCAAATCTGAATGAGATCCTTGCTGGGTAGAGTAATCTTGGTTGCAGGTTTCTCTCCTTCATCACTGTAATTATGTCCTGCCACTCCCTTCTGGCTTGTAGAGTTTCTGCTGAGAGATCAGCTGTTAACCTGATGGGGATTCCCTTGTGTGTTACTTGTTGGTTTTCCCTTGCTGCTTTTAATATATTTTCTTTGTGTTTAATTTTTGACAGTTTGATTAATATGTGTCTTGGCGTATTTCTCCTTGGATTTATTCTGTATGGGACTCTCTGTGCTCCTGGACTTGCTTAACTATTTTCTTTCCCATATTAGGGAAGTTTTCAACTATAATCTCTTCAAATATTCTCTGTCCCTTTCTTTTTCTCTTCTTCTTCTGGAACCCCTATAATTCGAATGTTGGTGCATTTTATGTTGTCCCAGAAGTCTCTGAGACTGTCCTCTGTTCTTTTCATTCTTTTTTCTTTATTTTGCTCTGCAGCAGTTATTTCCATTCTTTTATCTTCTACGTCACTTATCCGATCTTCTGCCTCAGTTATTCTGCAATTGATCCCATCTAGAGTATTTTTCATTTAATTTATTGTGTTTTTAATCAATGCTTGATTCATCTTTAGTTCTTCTAGTTCCTTGTTAACTGTTTCTTGCATTTTGTCTGTTCTATTTCCAAGATTTTGGATCTTGGAAATAGAATCTTGGATCAGCTTTACTATCATTATTCTGAATTCTTTCTCAGTTAGACTGCCTATTACCTCTTCATTTTTTAAGTCTGGTAGGTTTTTATCTTGCTCCTTCACCTGCTGTGTGTTATTCTGTCTTCTCATTTTGCTTATCTTACTGTGTTTGGTGTCTCCTTTATGCGGTCTGCAGATTTGTAGTTCCCGTTGTTTTTGGTGTCTTTCCCCAGTGGCTAAGGTTGTTTCAGTAGGTTGTGTAGGCTTCCTGGTGGGGGGGACTAGTGCCTGTGTTCTGGTGGTTGTGGCTCGATCTTGTCTTTCTTGTGGACAGGTCCACGTCTGGTGGTGTGTTTTGGGGTGCCTATGGCCTTATTATGTTTTTAGGCAGCCTCTCTGCTAATGGGTGGGGTTGTGTTCCTGTCTTGCTACTTGCTTGGCATAGGGTGACCATCACTGTAGCTTGCTGGTCGTTGACTGAAGCTGGGTGCTGGTGTTGAGATGGAGATCTCTGGGAGATTTTCACCACTTATGTGGAGCTGGGAGGTCTCTTGTGGATCCGTGTCCTGAAGTTGGCTCTCCCACTTCAGAGGCACAGCACTGACTCCTGGCTGCAGCACGAAGAGCCTTTTATCTACCCGGCTCTGATTAAAAGGGAGAAAAAGTAGAAATAAAGAATTAGTAGAAGAATGAAAGAGAGAAAGAAAGAAAGGAAGGAAGGAAGAAAGAAAGAAAGGAGGGAGGGAGGGAGGGAGGAAAGAAATAGAAAGAGTGAAAGGAAGAAAGAAGGGAGGGTGGAAGGAATGAAAGCAAGGAGGGGCAGAGGGAGGGAGGGAGGAATGGAAGGTATGAAAAAAAGAAAGAGAAGATAAAGTAAAATAGAGTACAGTATAAAATATTGTAGCATTATTAAAATAAAAAGGTAATTATTGAAAACAAACAAACAAACAAAAACTGGATGGATATAACCCTGGGACATATGGTGGAAGCAAAGCTATACAAAGAAAATCTCACACAGTAGCTTACGCATACACATTCACAAAGAGAGAACGGGGAAAAAAATCGAAAATCTTGCTCTCAACGTCCACTTCTTCAATTTGGGATAATTCGTTGTAAAAAGAGGAAAAGGGGGAAGAATCTTAAATGTTGTCCTCAAAGTCCACCTCCTCAAATCGGGGTAATTCGTTGTAAAAAGAGGAAAAGGGGGAAGAATATTAAATCTTGTCCTCAAAGTCCACCTCCTCAATTTGGGATGATTTGCTGTCTATTCATGCACCCCACAGACGAAGGGCACATCAAGCGGACCGTGGAGTTTTAGTCCGCTGCCTCCGAGGCTGCACAGAGAGATTTCCTTGTCTCTTCTCTGCTCTCACAGCTCCCGGGTCTCAGCCTTGCACCTGGCCCTGCCTCTGCACGTAGGTCACTGGAGGGCATCCGTTCTTCGCTCAGACAGGACAGGTTTAAAGGAACCGCTGATTCATGGGCTCTGGCTCACTCAGGCCGAGGGGAGGGATGGGCACGCAGTGCAGGTCGAGCCTGCAGTGGCAGAGGCCGGCGTGACGTTGCACCAGCCCGAAGTGCTCCGTATGCTTTCCTGGGGAAGCCGTCCCTGGATCCCAGGACCCCAACAGTGGTGGGCTGCACAGGCTCCCCGGAAGGGGGTGTGGACAGTGACCTGCGCTCACACACACCTCATGGCAGTGGCAGCAGCAGCCCCAGTGTCCCCCGCCCGTCTCCCAGTCTGCTCCTTTAGCCACAGTTCCCGCCCGTCTCTGGAGCTTCTTTAAGCAGTGCTCTTAATGCCCTCTTCTCACGCACCAGGCAACAAAGAGGGAAGAAAAAGTCTCTTGCCTCTTTGGCAGCTCCCGACTTTTTCCCCCGGACTCCCTCCAGGCCAGCCGTGGTGCACTAACCCCTTCAGGCTCTCTTCCCGCTGCCAGCCCCAGTCCTCTCCCTGCGCTCCGACTGAAATCCGATACCCGAGCCTCTGTTCCCATCCCCGCCTGCCCCGGCGGCTGAGCAGACAAGCCTCTCGGGCTGGTGAGTGCCTGAGGGCACAGATCCTCTGTGCTGGAATCTCTCCGATTTGCCCTCCACACTCCTGTTGCTGTGCTCTCCTCCACTACTCCAAAGCTTCCCCCTCTGCCACCCGCAGTCTCTGCCCGCAAAGGGACTTCTAGTGTGTGGAAACGTTTCCTCCTTCTCGGCTCCCTCCCACTGGTGCAAGTCCCATCCCTATTCTTTTGTCTGTTTTTTTCTTTTTTATTTTGCCCTATCCTGGTATGTGGGGAGTTTCTTGCCTTTTGGGGGGTCTGATGTCTTCTGTCAGCGTTCAGTAGGTGTTCTGTAGGAGTTGTTCCACGTGTAGATGAATTTCTGATGTATCTGTGGGGAGGAAAGTGATCTCCACATCTTACTCTTCCGCCAACTTCCTCAAGATCTCCTATGTATAGTAGTTTGTATCTAATCCAAAACCCTTATTTTATCCCTCCCCCAACCCCCACCTTGGTAACATAAGTTTGCTTTCTCTGTTTGTGAGCCAGTTTCTGTTTTGTAAATAAGTTCATTTGTGTCATATTTTAGCTTCCACATATAAGTGATATCATATGGTATTTGTCTTTCTTTTTCTGACTTAGGAAGAGACTTCTAAAATGTCTACTGACAGATAAAAGTTCTCCAAGATTTAGAAATGGATGGAAGAACTTCTTACTGTATTTTATTTCAATGGGTTGCTGGAGATTGTTTAGCAGAGGCTTCAGGTGTTCAGATGAAACTATAGGAGCATGCACTTTTTATTGTCTTTTTGTTGAAGATGTTATTTTACAATTCTGTATGGGAAGAATGTGGAATATATACAGTCCATTTTTTTAATGATATTTTTAGCATAAGCTCCATATGTTTTAAAATTTTGCCTCCTTGGGCTCATCAGGAGTAAGAAATAGGACCATTAGTGGCTTATATGCATTTTGACTCCTCTCTTAGCTATACAAAGTCTAGACAAAATTTGTGAGATGACACTAAATCGAGTTTGGAATCAAGTCAACATTTTTTCTTTAATCTCTGGGTATGGAAGTCAGGCAATTTTATTCTTCCATCTACATAACAAAAGACCCGGGCAGAAATGCTTTAAAGACAGGCCATGGAAGACAAGTTGATAATAAACATTTTTATATTTGAATTATGGAGGATAGTAGAGAAAAACTAGAGATATGTCACCATATTTTGTGGCTGTGAGTATTGTAGATAATAGGTTAATTCAGTGTTACTCAATGTGTGGTCCTTGGACAATAGCATCAGAAGCATCTGGGAGCTTGTTAGAAGTACACATTTTCCAGCTTCACCCCAGATCTGCTTAACCAGAATCTCTGGAGGTGAGGTCCAGGAATTTGGATTTTAACAAGTACTCCAGGTGGTGGCGATGCATGCTCAGGCAGAACTCTAGAGTGAGTAGGGCTCCAGATTACATATATTCCCTTACCTACCACTTGACTTGTAAGCTTGGGTGCTTATCTATGCTACACAAGTAATCTCTAAATAGGATTTGCTTTGAATGTGAGCTCCTATGCTAAAAAGGAAAAAAATAAAATAAATAAAATGACCTTCCCATTTTGTGGATGGTTTTAGTGATTACAGGGTCTTCTGTCTTTTCAGATTTATTTTTGAACCAGTCATATGGTTTACATATGGAAAGAAAGCAGGTGCTATGGTAGAAAACAGGAAGAGTTGACCAAGAGGAGGTCTTCTTGCTTAGTTCACATTAAACCTTCATGGTCACTCTCTTTCTGTGTGATTTTTTTGTTTGTTTTGTTTCATATTTATAGAAATATATTAAAAATGTATTAAGAAAAAACAAGTAACAAACAAGTAACATTTACTTGAGAAAACATTATAAAAAGACAAGAAAAAGATAAAGAAAGGGGTAAAAATAAATAAGATTAATTGGAAAAAAATGAAAATGAAAAGTAAATAAGATACATTAAGAGACAAGGTAAGACAATAAAAATAAAAAGGAAAATAATTAAGTGAGATAATCATAGTACAATAAATAAATAAAGCAGAATTGTTAACCTGCATTAATTTAGCAAAATCACACATTTAAAATAGGAAAACATATTATTTTTCTTTTATAGTATCAATATAAAAACCAAGAGTTAAAAACTACAGGCAGAGAAGCATTATAGCTTATAGTTAAGAACATGTTTTGGTATTAGATAAGTACATGTTCAAATACTGCCTTCAAGACTTATACTCTGATAATAGGAGAGTTTTTCTCAATGTATCTTAGATAATTTACATAATTGATATGGCAGCAATAATTGTGGTACACATTCTAGAGGAGCATTTCTTGATATGAATGTGGTAACATGGCAAAACATTTAGCACAGAGCCAGACTTTACTAAACACCTAAGTATTATTACTTTCTTTTTTATAAAAAAGAGATATTTTCTTCTTTCTCACTCCTCTCCCATCCCCTCCCCTTCCCTTTACCTCCCTTTCCTTCTCTTCCTTTCCCTGCTCTTCCCTTCCAACAACTCAGTCCTAAAGCCATTAGGTGGACAGAATGAAGTAAACATAAATATGGGGGCTAAGAAAAGCCATTGATGGGTCAAATAGAGTGAGTAGTACATCCACGAAGGAGGAAAGTTCACTATGGGGAGTCGGAGCCCCATTGAAGAGAGAAGGATTTCAGCATGTGCTGATGCCCTGATGTGGGTGTCAGAGAATTAGCCAGTGGGAAGGGCACCCACACAGAGGAGAGGAACATCCCAGAAAGTGTGTCAGAGCTGAAGTGTGGTGATGAAACAATTTTCAGTGTTGGAGTCCAAGCAGGGCTCAAGGTGGGACAGTCTGGCCCAGGTTTTGAAGCCCAAACAGGAGAAACCATGGAGATAGGTCCATATAAGGTTTCAGAGCCTGAATGGGATGAGGTGGGCTTCAGTACAAGGTGGGGAGAATGGCAGTGTTGAAAAGATATACAACCAGGTCTCTCAGAGACACAGAAGTATATTTATTTATGTGAAGAACAGTTTGATATACTAGTTAGTAAAAAAGGTTTACAAAGCTCTTTCCATAATATGATGTAATATTAAAAGTACATAAAGTGTGCATTGAACCATTTCTGGAAGAAAGTACCAAAATATCCTAGTGGTTATCTTAGTGTCATGAGATTAGTAATCTCATTACCATATTTCTTTCCTTGTTGTTATTTTTCTCTATAATATTCATGTTTATTCAATCAGTTATTGAATATCTACTATGCTTCAGAAAGGTTCTTGTGATACATACATGGATATTATCTTCTTTATCTTTGAAGAATGCAGTAGTCATGTATTATGAGTTCTAAAAGAAGAGATGTCTGAATAATTACTTTTAACAGTATATGCTTAGATTGATTTAACATTTTTGCCATCAGATTCTCATAGCTAAGACAAGATCAAGTGTAAATCACTTTTCATTGACAAGTAGAGGTATCTATATATAAGTGGTCAGGTGGACCCTGACTGAGATATTTAAACCAATCTTAGAGTTCATACTATGCAAAACAAAGATAATGGTAATACCAAGGAAATGTATATTCTGGTTGATTTAAGGAGAATACATGTAATGATAATCCATGAGCAGCTATTCTGACACTTCCAGACTTCAGGAACTTTTCTGTAAATATGTGATAACTTTGAAAGTTGAATCTACTTTTCTACAAATAGATAGGTTGGCATGCATGGGCTATAACAGGTAGAATCACCTTTGGTTATGTCTATAGGACATAAAGTAAAGTGGAGATTTGGGAGTTATTAGGGTCTAATTTGATCTATGTAGATAACCAGTCCAGATAATAAGTCCTTTGGGTGAGTTATTTGTACTGAATTATCTGGTTTGACTGTCTACCTGTAAACATAGATCAAATTAATAGGATAATTGTCAAACTTATTCTTTAGCTTGTGGTGTGTGGACTTGCTCTCAGGACGTAATTGGCACTCTGGGAGAGTCTAGCTCAAAACTGAGTAAAGAGTAACAATAACTAATGGAGACTCTGCTGACTCTAGTAGAAAATACAACTTGTTGTGGCTATACCAAGAAATTGGGTTTTTGGAACCAGATATTCAGAATTCTTAAGGGTAGTCTGTGTCCAATGATATATACTCTGAAAAAGTTGACTAATTCTACTTATGTTTTTCAAAATCAAACATGGAAATGCCAACTTTAACTCTGATTTATAGAGGGAAGGGATAATAAAAACAATTTTAAAATGCACTCGTGAAAAATAAATGGACACTAGAGAGAGGTCAGTTAAAACAATTTTAAATAGCATTAGTTAAAATTTATTTTTTATTAGATAATTGGCCTTCTGAAGGTTGACTGACAAAAATAGGTTTATGAGGAGAGTAATACATGAATACAATAATTATGTCCTCAAAAATGACATTTATCAGCATTCAGATTTCATTATGTATTTTCAGAAAAATACAGAAATGAGGGAGATTGTGTAAATGATAAGGCAAAGACAAGATTTTCCACTATAGAAAATGTAAAATATTCAGTGTTTCTGAGGAAACTGTCAATGTATTACCCTGCAAGTAAGCATGAAGAAAAGTTATAAGTATCATTATTTGAGAGATCTATTTTGTTAGATACAATAATACAAATATCTATATACGCTTACCTCCGTTTCCACATAGTACTCTGAGTTCACACATACTAGCTACTCTGGGTGGAGTTGTCATAAGAGGTGGAAGTGATGGAGAGAATCAGCCACTGAGTCATCAGTAAAGCAGTCTACCAATCAATGAGGTAAGTAAAACACATTTTCTAGATGTATACTATTGACTGTCATAATGTGCTACTAGCTGTGAGTAGGTGCAAAGAATAACAAGAAATATCCCTTGGATTCAAGGGACAAAATGACTAAGTAGGGAACTGAGCATAAGAAGTGAGAACGTTAGCTAAGACCAGGAGACTATGTTTGCAAAGTTCTGAAAGAGTGCTGTGGGGTGGCCAGAGGTGCCCGGTAAGGTCCCTGGATCGGCAGTGTTGGGATCATCTAGGAACTTGGTAAAGTACAAATTCCCAGGACCCAACTGAGATACTAAGTCTTAAACTTTGGGAATGGGTCTTTGTACTATGTCTCTCAACAGGCTCTTCAAGAATAGCTTATAAATCATGGAAATATCTAAATAAGAGGGGGTCACTGTGCATGTAGAGTTATGGAGGAGAAGGATAAATTTGACTTGAAGTTTGAAAGATGGATATCAGGATCTAGGAACCTGGAAATGAAGAGAAAGCATTCCAAACAGAGGTAGAAGCGTGAGAAACAATAGAACTTCACTCATATTCCTGTTGGAGAAGTCATCTGTTAAGTTTTATGCATATTTTCATATATTTTTGTACTCAAGTGGACTCTGAAATTTCTAAGGGTAGAGACCTAATTTTAATTATCCTCTCATTACAGTGTTTCACATTTAAGAAGTGCTCAGAAAACACAGAAGGAGAAGGAGAAAGTGGATCAGAATGAGGAGAGACAAGGAAGAAGAAAAATAATGATATATGTAGACTCTGTGATAGGGTGAAAAGCACACTAGATTTAGAGCCAAAGATAATGTATTTAAATAATATGTTTGGGGCTTCCCTGGTGGCGCAGTGGTTGGGAGTCTGCCTGCCGATGCAGGGGACGTGGGTTCGTGCCCCGGTCCGGGAGGATCCCACATGCCGCGGAGTGGCTGGGCCCGTGAGCCATGGCCGCTGAGCCTGCACGTCCAGAGCCTGTGCTCCGCAATGGGAGAGGCCACGGCAGTGAGAGGCCCATGTACAGCAAAATAATAATAATAATAATAATAATAATAATAATAATAATAATATGTTTGAATCTTACCATATTGCCTACAGTATTCCTTTACTCTAGGTTTTGTTTTTCTCATCTACACAATGGCAATGACAAATTCCACCTCAGTGATGTTGGTGCAAAATAGATTATCTGATGTAATTTAATTTTTCTGGCATCATGTCTAGTCTGTGATATTGTGTGATAAATATTTATTAATACTGAAATAGTGATTTTTTCTGTGAATGTTCAAGAGCATGGTGTCCCCTGGATTCTCTTCATTTACTCCTTTCTTCATTCCTATAGTCTTTGCAATCTTTTTTCTTCCTTTTACAGTCTTTTTCATGCTTATCATTTGTATCTGCATTGTCAGATTCTTATTTAAACAATTTTCTCATCCTTTTCTTACATAAATTGCTAACATTTATAGAATGCTTAATAAGTGTCAATGAAAGGGCTAAATATTTTTTGTATGAATGATCTTATTTAAAAATCACAAATAATATAAGGATCCTAACGATTTTTAATTTGTGGACAAAATCCAAGATTTCAGAAAGATTCAGATAAGATTTCCATCAACATACAGATATTAAGTGTGGGGTAAGTTTAAGCTTCACAACAAAGACGTGACCACTACATCAGGCTGCTTCTTCAATCCCACAATCATCCCACTATGCTCAACTCTCTAGAAAGACAAAAACAAAAGTTCATAAAAAATGACATCAAACTATTTAAACCATCTACAACTGTATACCATTTAATTTTAGGAATGCCATTTTGTTTATGTTGCTTTGCATCTGTGGTGTTTATGTAAGAACCTGATAAGTCTTTCAATTGATGGATTACAGTATATTTAGGTGTCCGCTGTCATATTTATGCAGAAAACCGGGAAGTGTTACCTGAATGTAGTTGACAGCCCAGGTAGTGTTTTCTGGGTCACCTTTCCTTCGCCAAATATTCACTTGTTTGTTTGCTTAATGAAGAGAGATATCAAAATATAATCACATTTACACACTTTGTATATATATACCTATACAAATACACACACACACACACACACACACACACACACACACACACACACATATATATATATATATATATATATATATATATACATCAATAAAGAAATTAGTAACATATTTTAAGTAAGATATCCATTCACAATGAATGCATTTTAAAAATGAAACATTTTATGCTTAAATGGTAAGTTTCAATATTCTGGAAAATTCACTTATTTGCAACCCTTCCTTCCCAAACAATACTCAATAAATAACAAGTTGTGCACATCCCTTTATTGTGGGGCTATTGCCTCAATTATGTGTACAATCGCTTCATTTTGCAACTTCACTTTGCCTGTGTAGGGCATTGCCCTGGTTGGTAATTGTGTGGCCTATTGTTTGCAGCACATGGATAATTATTATGCTGTGAACATCAATTTGTTGTATTGTGCCGAATGGCGCTACTTCCCGAGGGACGTGATGATAGCTGTGATTCTCCTCAGTAGGGGGTGGGATGTTGCTCAGGGCTAGAGCTCTGCCCAGTAATTCCCTCTTTACACGTAAGACTATACATAGTACATCCTAGAAGTCCTTCATTATAGAATTTTTTTCTGCTTGTTAACATCATTTCACGCTGGATAGGTACTAGTGTAATTTTCCATTTTGTTTCATCAAATTAAGGGAAGAAAGGAGACTGTCTTACAAGTCTTTTATAGACAGTTGGTCATTTCATTAACACTTTTCATGTTCTTGCTTGTCATGATGACTGACGATAGTAAAAAGATTTTCTTCCCATTAACTTATGAGAGAACAGTGCTTTTACTTATTTATTTATTTGGGGGCTGAGAAGTATTGATCTACCAAAGAGGACATTTATTAAAATGTAACCAGCATCTTGACACTTGCAAGTGGTGCACACTTTAACCGATTAAATAGTCATGAAGAAAGAAATCAATACATCTTGGATTCCTCTACTCTGATCTCTGCCAGCAAAGTGGCCTCACAAATTAAGAAAGAAATAAACAAATGTGTTTACACTGAATGTTTAAAGCACTTTACATTTTAATCAGGAAGTAAAAGGACATTGCTAATATTGGTTGGGTAGGTGGTTTGGATGTGGTTACTTTTGAACAAACCTTGTGATAAATAAGAAATTGACTACTGAAGTTCCCAACCACAACAGGACTAAAGCCTGTCTGTGGGTCTAAGGCAACTGTGGCTGGTTGTCCTAGGAAATAGAGGGGGAAGTTCATTGGAAATTCACTGGGGAAAGTTCTTATTAAACTTTCGTTTGTTTTCTTTTTTTTTTTTTAATCTCAGTTTGCATAGCCAAAGTGTTCCAAATTTTTCAGCCCCAGTGTTGGGTAGTTTGGTGACCTGGAAGAGATGCAGGTCACATCTCTGTGTACGTGGGCACAAAATAAATATTAGTGATGTTAATGGATTCAGTAGTCAGTCATAGTTGATTTCCCACCAAATTCTAGATTCTAGCACAAAAGCCATTAAGTATCTTCCAACATGTTTGGATATTCTCAGAGATGTGGAGCTCATAATTAACAATTTTTGATATCATAGATTTTTTGAAACTTTGTGACTATTTTGAGCCATAATTTTAGACCTGTTAAGAAGCCACTAACTTTTTATAGCTATGCTTGCCAAATTTCATCTTCTTGGTTTTCATTTATCATTTTAGGCTATTGTGATGGTAAATATCCCTGCCAGGCTTGTGACACTTGAGCATTTGAAGGATATTGCCATACATCAATAAGAGCAGCTTCACTGAATCCCAGTGCAGGGGCTCACTGACAATTAGCTTTTGCTCAAAGTTTTTCCAACATTATTATATAATTTCATTATCCTTGATATAGAAATGCATTTCTCCAAGGTAATGCCATGATTTCTAGCTTTAAAAAAAATAAAAACCTTTACTTTACAATTCAAATTCATATACACAAATGAATAGAGCACTTGATCCAGCACTCAATGTATTTATTTATACTTATTTATATTATTATTAATCTGAGGAGAAGATTATGAAGATGTTTTATTGGAGTGGGTGGATATTAGAAACATACATTTTTAAAATATCACATTATCAGTTAAACAGTGTGTCAATGGAGCCTTTACTCTATATGGGTAGTCTAGATAATCCATGTGCCTACAAAAGTGGCTGCTCTATTCCTCCGGAATGAAGTGGTCTGTATCAGGTAAGAAGAGATTATATTTATATTAGCATAGATGAAATGGACATGATGTATATTTGTTTGATCTTATCTACCTAACCTTTTAAAAAAACAACATTAATTGTGATTTCAATGTGTTTATTTGTAAGAGAATTTATGAGGGTTAAGTTTCTTGATTTTGGCCTTATATGGGTATTGAAGTACAGTGTTATAGTTTAGCTGTAACTATTAATTTTTTCCCTACCAACTATGTCTACAAAAGGAATTTCCAGCCTAGAGGTATCCATAGAATATCTTCTCCATAGAATCATGCTCCACACGCCTCCTTAACTTTCCACAATGCCTTTCCTGGCAGTGCTGCCCCATGAGATAATCTCTGTCCTCCCTCACTTCCATAACATAAATAGCTCTACTGCACATTTCCAACTTAATTACATTCCTCTGAGATTACTTCTCTTCTTGATTCATGTTTTAAATCTTGGTTCTCTACCTTGAATATAAGATCTTTTAAGGGCAAGGATAATAAATGTTGATTATATTTTATCCTTTGATATATTTAGCACATTTCTGGGCATATGGTATATGTTCTGCATGTTTTTGCATTTGGATTCATTTTATTCATAGCATCATGTTTAAGAGTTGATTCTTCATTCAAATTCTTATCTAGGCAAGGTCTTTGATTTTAAAAAAATTACACAGTGACTTCATATAGGTTGGTCTTCACTTCAGTTATCTTCTAATCTTGGTATTATAATCCATCCGTGTACTTATTTCCCTTTATTGTTATTTTCCTGGTTGATGGTAATATTGTTAGGACTGGCCTTAGAGATGTGGCTGACTCACTAACTTGTGATATGGAAAGAGTTGCAAATTCTGAAACAGATAAGTCAACTTTATTCCAAAAAATCATTTCTTTATATGAAGTAGTAACACTTGTGATGTTAAACAAGGATAAACAAGGATGAAGGATGTATAATCTTACAGGTGAGGAAACAAGATGTAAGGCAGTTACAGGCACATCACATGCTGCCAGATTAATTGAAAACTATCTTATACAAAAGAGACATCAATTAGTCTTTGTTGAAAGAAGCTGCATTTTGGAAGGAGAATGAATGTAAGGATATCACTAAATGGCCAAAACACACTATGAATATAAATTTCAACTGTTCTTAGTTTCTAAAGGAAAGTTGAACTAACAAAGAAAATTTCCACATGTTTTTGACACATTTTTTAAGTCAACCAGTTAACAGTGAACAAAAAAGGACTCGAAGAAAAAAAGGACCATCTCCTAAAATCAGCAAAGATCTCATAACCCAAAGAGATACGAAGAAGCAAAACAAAGCAAAAAATAAAGTCATTAAACTCAAAGAACAAGCTAAGACACAAGGACTGTGGAGATAAAGGGAAAATATGTACAAAGTGTAAGTACAGGATCTTATCTCACTTAAACAGAAGAACAATGGAAGCAGACTGCCTTCCCTTTTCCACTACATACAGTTGGGGTTGAACTGCAGAGATAGTTGGGGGTGGAGCAAAGGCTGCAGAAAGGTTTTCACTGTTAGGGTCTCTACGAAAGTTTTTTCAGCCTAAGTTAGTGAGGGTGTGTGTGTGTGTGCTTGTGTATATATGTGAGCTTATATTATATTGACTAGCATTTAGTATTACATTTTCTAGAAAGTCATGCAAACCAAATGTATATCACAGTGTCCCTCACAGGAATGTACAGAGCAGAAAACAGCAGTCTGGGTTTGGCTGGGCTCAGGCTGATAATTTTAATTTTTATTCTATAGTTTATTTCCTTTACAGCACAACTTTTTTCCATTTGAATGACTATATATACTATCATTATTTTATGTAATATAATATGGAATAGTATATATAATATAATCATTTTACATAATATATACTATATATAATTTAACTACATATAGTTAAATATATATATATATATATATATATATATGATTCTTCATCAATGAGGTTGGTTCTCATTGCTTTATTTCTTTCTGAGGTGCTTCTATAAGAACAATAGTCTCATCTTAAGGTGCACAAGACTCTGGTTTATTTAGGACATTCCAAGTGTTGAATGACCTTGGTTCTTTTTTATAAAATTCCATGCCAATACATTTACAGTATTTTAGAAATTCAAGAATATTACTATTTATTTAGTGACAGAAAAGACTGTTGAAGACACACAATTTATTCCTAGTACATCAGGTGAATAGGTTAAAAAGAGTCCTGTGAAATGGACCCAGGTTAGTTCTTGTGCTAATTCTCCTTCCTGGTGTAGATGGAGGCTTTTATCACATCTGGGACTGGGAGCCAACTCATTTGTAGATTCAATCCCACCCATGCACACTTATTCAGACACTGTTACCAATGGTGTGATGACTAATCAGCAACTAAATTATTATTTCCAACGTTTTTCTTTAGTTATATTTGAGTGCATCTACTTACTCAGCAAACACTCCAATGAAGTAAATTTCCTATGTTTGTTATTATGTCTTTTGTGTTGGTTGCTGAGGGAGTAACAAAGAGGTGTTGGATATGTTTCCTGCAAAAATGAGACTATATTATCAGGAAGGAAATAAGTCATATCTAAATTACGTGTAGATGATTGTGCAATAGAGTTTAGGGAAGGAAAAAAAGAATCCTGCTTAGAGTGGCTTAACAGTCTTCTGAAACACTTTAGTCATGGACACACACTACCCTTTTTTTCTTTTTTTTTTTTTTTAATTTAACTTCCTCTCTTTCATCTTTCCAATAATTCAGTCTTTTCAAAGTGTAGGATGTGTAACACTAACACTATACAAGGTGACTTCCATGCAAGATTCGTACTCATTCCAATAGCTTGTGCATGAAGCATTAAATATCACTGAAACACATAATGAGAGATTTATTCCCTTTTCAGTTCTATTTCAATGCTACTGATTGTATGAAGATGAAAGTCTCATTTGGGGGTTAGTAGGTCCCTATATCTGAGATAATATCAAATATTCAACAAAATTGGAGTAGACATTAGATTCAGGGCCTTAAGCTGGCAATAGGTAAGAGCTCCACTTTCAAAATATTGCTTCAATTTTGTTGTCTTTGTCTTAGCTTTTGTTGCTTTAATGACTTAAATTCAGGAAAAAAGTATATATATATATATATTATATATAATATATATATATATTATATATAATGTATATAATATATATTATATATATAATATATATAATATATATAATATATATATAATATATATATTATATATATTATATATATATTTGTGTATATATATATATATGACTTATTTATAAAAATATATATATGTATATGATTTATTTCAGGGATATGAAGTTTCCTGAATAAATTGGCTTAACATAAAAATATTGTTTTTATTAATAGAAAATAAATAGACCTGTAGGTGGTAGTTGAAATTTGGAAAACCTCACACCAACCCAAATCCCCTACAACTCAAGTCACACCTGTTCTGGAGGTTTCCTTTGATAATATGGAGCCTCAGTTGGCCTCCTTACCACTAGCATTCTTCTTAGCCTTTTAATATATCCTCCTAATAGTGCCTAGCAAATGAGATCGATGTTCATTTGATATATATTGACTGACTGAGGTAACAATTAACCTAGGTAGTCAAAGTGACAAGGACTTAGATGTTGGGGAGTAGAGAGCAGAGCATTGCAGATCAGTGAAAGGGGAGCATCCAAGGTCCAGATAGCATTCTGAGTTGAGTGTGGTACAACAACCACAAATAACCTGGTGCGGCATGTTCTTAAAAGAATGGCAGGAAATAAATCTAAATATCTGACTAACAGCTCTGAATAACTTGCTCCATGCATGTTGCTTTCCATTGGACTTCCCCTTAACCTCATCACACATATTCTGCCCAGTCATGATCCACCGAGACTACCATTGACAGCAGGCCTCACTTGACCACCACTTACATTTTAATATAATTTTAGTGCTTCTGCTGAAGCAGGCTTTTCTGCCTTTCTTTCTTTCTTTTTTTTTTTTTTTTTTTGGTAAGCCTACAGATTCACAGAAAGACCATGTCTCATGTTAAATCTAAATTGTAATATGTTCTAAAGTTCTATTCATCAATTTTCCTTAAAGTATATCTTATTATTTTCCATGATCTGACCTAATGCTCAGAGCAGCAAGTAAAGATAATGCAAGGAGTACCTTTGGTAATGGTTAGCATCCTATTTTGTATCACCATGATCTGCCCAATGTTCAGCATAATGTGAAAGTCTTAACAAAACAGCTGATAAAGCGAAAAACCATAACACTAATAAAAGCCCCATGCTTGGAGGATATGTTTAATAGTTCTAACATGTATAACATTAAAATTTTATCAACAAATCAGGGAAAGGACATTTTGTACACAGAAATCAATTTACCCAGCAACTATCTGCGAGACTTGCTTGCAAGTTATTTTGCCTCAAAGAATACATTGTTTTTAAACCTAATTCTACTGCATTTTAGATTGTATAAAGAGAAAGGAATGTGAACATTTTTGCTCAAAGCATAAGTGAAAGAGCCAGAACACTTCCAAGTACTACAGACAAAAATAAGTACTTTGGTTAAATAAAATGAAATTTTGTAGCACCAACTTTCCTGAGTGTTTAAGCCTTTGTTTAAAAATTTTCTCCACATATATGAACTGCTCTGTTTCTTTGACTAATGGGTCAATCTATTTATCAAAGGAAAGCAAGAAGGCCACAGGTTAAACCAGCTTTTAGAAAATGAAATGCAGTGGCTAAGATTATGAACCATGAGTTCAAAATCAGAATACAAGTTTGCAAGTCACATAAACCTGAGTTTGGGTGTCAGTTTTAATGCTTATTGGCTGACTTTGACTAAGTTAATTCTAAATAAGCTTCTGTTTTATTATCCATAAAATATGGATAATTTGTTATACGTAATATTGTAGTTGTTGTGAGGCTTACGTTACATAATAATTAAAAGCTTCTAGCATAGTGTCCCAACCACAGGGGGCATTTACTAATTGCTAGTTGCCTTCCTGACCTTGCCCCATAATGGAAGAGCTTCAGACCAGATAAAATCCAGAAACCCCACTGCCAATGAGATCTGTGCCATTGCTGTGTCCTTACAGCAGTGCTGGTGCTCTCACTATTAGAGCAGTTTTACCCAAAGAATAGCAACTCCTTCAAGGAGGTTTGACACCTGTATATAACACATCTGAACATAGCAAGTCCACGTGTTGCAGTCCAACCAGCCATCCTGATGCTTCCTCTGCTTTGCCATCACTTGCTCTGTACTCCAAACACAGCCCCTCAGAGCTGTCCAGGCTTCTAGTTTTGCTCTTTCATTTTCCAGAGGAGATCAACAAAGCTATAATAGAAAAGCAAGTAGCGGACTTGCTTAAAGTGTTACAATAAGGAAGCGGAAGATCAGAAATAAGCTCACAGTTTACTGACAGCCTTTTATTTGTATGAGGTCTGCTGTAGCTTTCAGGATGAAGAAAGTGTCTCAGTCCTTAAGCAACTCAGGATTTGAAAGAGAACCAAGCTGTAAAGAGTTAGGCATCTTAGGTAAGTGCACTTAAAAATGCAAACCAATGGGGCTTCAGTCCAGGAAATCTCTGGAGGAAGGGAGTACAGAGGCTGGAGTCGACCACAGGGATAGACAGGAGGTTTCAGATGCTGAGTGGATACTGGATTACCTCCCTTAATTTGGTCAAAGGAGCCTGAGGACCCTGGTGCACAGTCACCGAGGAGAAAAAAGTTAGTCAGCTGTGCATGTGAGGAACAGACGTGAGGGCTAAGAAGAAAATAACTTAAGAAAGGACACTTTGATGTAATTATTTATTTCAGTTAGAATTTAGGTTATTTTTAAAAGCTAAATAGTTCCATTAATTTAATTAAAATATTCAAATTTGTATAATCCTATAGTATCTTACCTCAATATAAAATGATTCTATTTTAGACTAATAATAGATCGTTCAGCCTTATTGCTCTTTTCCTGAAGTTACACAAATACACACGTATACAGACATACACACATACAGACAACCCTTATGCATGCATGTGTGTGCATATACACATGTATGCAAATATATGAATATGTGTATATATACACACACACAAACACACATGGGATGCTTTGCACTGCATTTGATTATACATGTCAAAAACATATTGATGAAGTGAATTGCTTTTTCCAAAGTGCTTTACTTCTTCCCATGATTATTCCTCAATAAAGAAGCTGTATGAATGGAGTGGCAAAGTGTGGGCGATGGAGCAGACAGCCTGAGTATGAATTCTAACTTAGCTATTAATACTGTGACCTTGGGCAAATGACTTGACATTTGTCCCTCAGTTTCCTAACTGTGAAGCAGCAATAATAAAAGTAGCCATGTAATTAGCTAATGTGTATAAAGTGCTCAAAATAGGGTTGTCTATAAAGATCTAAGTAAGCATTAATTCAATAAACATTGACTATTAGCTGCTATTCCTTGCTATGATAGATAGGTATGATATTATTGTTCTGGTTTTATTAATAAAAAGCTGGTTGGAAGCCAGTTATTAAGATTTTGGTCACTTGACAATATATGACTATATGGGTTAGGAATGAAAAAGTGAGCAACTTATTATAAGAAAGCATTTGAAATGCAAAAAGGAAGAAGCTAAGGCATCTCCATTTATGTTGAAGTTATAATATCTACAGATAAATCAAGTTGCTGACTCATTGGATTTAAAAATCAAGCCACCTACTCTACATCTTAGAATTGTTAGCCTCTCACTTGTCTAGTGAGAGCTGTCACAGCTGGAATGTTGAGGCTAAGCACAGCCCCAAGCTCAGCACAGCTCCACAGAATGCCCCTCAGCTCAGCTCACTGCTACCTGGGAGGCAGGATGGGTTTTCAGGACAATGAGCATTGGCTCTGGATAGTGTAGGTGTGATATGTGTGTGTGTCCTGAACCCTCCTGAAGGGTTACTGTTTTTTGGGTAAAACTGCACTAATAAAAAGAGAGCTTCACCACTGGCTGGCATGCACAGGCCAGCCTAGAGGGCAATCCACAGTGGAGAGCCAGCTGAGATCCCCTTCTCAGTCATGCCCTGCTCTGCCTTGGGGTCTGCACTCAGGAATTAGAATTTGGAAGCATAGGGCTTCCCTGGTGGTGCAGTGGTTGGGAGTCCGCCTGCCGATGCAGGGGACACGGGTTCGTGCCCCGGTCCGGGAAGATCCCACGTGCCGCGAAGCAGCTGGACCTGTGAGCCATGGCCGCTGAGCCTGTGCGTCCAGAGCCTGTGCTCCACAACGGGAGAGGCCACAACAGTGAGAGACCCGCGTACCGAAAAAAAAAAAAAAAAAGAAGAAGAATTTGGAAGCATAACTGGGAAAGCTAAAAAATGTGCTGTTATCTCTATTTTTTCTTTTAGGTATGGCTGGAAATCAGAAAGCACTGGAAGTACACACTTTCAGCTGAACAATTTGGTCATACTCAGTTTAATTTAGAGACACAAGCAGGTTTCGTTTTTATTTTGTTGTCTCTTTGTTTAATTTTACAAAAGATAATACACTTTCTGGGTGTTCCCATTGATTGTTTTGTTATTTTGTAAATTAAAATTTCCAAAATTTCATTTCATGTAATATAAATTGGTTATGAAATATTTCTATAACAAATTTGTATGATTAACACCACATTAAACAAAAATAAATAGATCTGTTTACTAAAGGGCTTCTGTGGTATAATAAAAAAAAATATGGGGTCTTTGTCCCCAATTTTTGGCACAGAGTTTCAAAAGCCCTTGGAATTTTCTCAGTGATAGGAGTGTCATTATGCTAATGAGATGACTCTTGAGGTCCCTAGATGGCTTCAGTATGAGGGCTGGTTGCAGAAAAAACAACTGCTTGATTAGATGGTTAGAACTTTCAGCCCTACCCCAGATCTGTAGGGAGGGAAAAAGGACTGGAGACCGAGCCCAGTCACCAATAGCCAATGATTTAATCAATCATGCCTACATAATGAAGCCTCAATAAAAACTCTTGAACAACAAGGTTTGGGGAGCTTCTGCATTGGTGAATATCAATGTCCTGGGATGATGGAACTTGTGGAGAGGGCTCCGTGCCCTTCTCCCTTACATTGTGCTATTTATTTCTTCCATTTGGCTGTTTAAGAGCTGAATCATTTAGAATAAAATTAAAATTTAATTATAGCACCTTCCTGAATTCTGTGAGTGGCTATAGAGAATTATTGAACTTGAGTGTGGAGTGTCATGGGAACCCCCAAATTTGTAGCCTGTTGGGCAGAAGTACAAGTAACCTGAGGGTACCCAAGACTTGTGGCTAGTTTCTGAAGTAAGGAAAGTCTTGTGGGACTGAGCCCTTAACTCACGGGGTCTGCACTCACTCCAGGTGCTTAGTATTAGAACTGAGTTGAAGTGTAGGACGCCCAGTTGGTGTAAGATAATTGACTATTGTTGGAAAAGGTGTAACTTTTAAGATATGTTAAAATGTATTCAAAATCATCATGAGAAGGACACTCAATTTCCAAAATTATTGTTTTGCTCTAAGATTCTTTACTTGGGGAGAACATCACCGGGCCTTATAATACTTGAAACATACTTAGAAAATAATTTTATAGGTACAGCTTTAACATATCCAGTATTGTATTCTGCGTCTACCTTTGTGTCAGAGACTGTAAGTAGAGCAGAGTGAGAGGAATAAAAAAATTAAATGCAAGTGATTTTTATTGTTCTAATTTACCAGCCAAGAAGAGCCCCTCTGCCTGCTTCAATTTCTATTTTTAAAGTGAGCTTTTGGCTCTTCTTTAGAAAATCAACTTCACAGTACCTGGACTGGTGAAAATTATGATGAATCTCAGCAAGAATGAATGGTTTCTAAGCAGATATAAGAGGATTTTGGAGCCAGATGGAAAGAAATGTGGGTGATCCTGAAATGAACCCAGGGCCTCGATCAAGTTTGGCAAACACAAAGTCAATAGTGACCAGTCAGTTAACATAAAAGAAAGAATCAGTTTGGGAAGTAAACATGTGCATGTCAAGAAGAGAACTGTTTTTCACCTTCTATCAATTCTTGCCATCCAGCAATCCATGCCCAATATTGACAGCTCTCCTGATTTTTCAAAAAAGGCAGAAATCTGAATCTTATGTGAAACCTCAATTTTTTTGCAACAAATTTTAATTAAAAAAAATACTGTGTGGGCAATAAAAAATACATCTGTTATCTGAATTTGGACCACTATGTGTGGTTTGCAAAGATATTCTCTTGGAATATAAGACTCTTCATGATCTAGCCCCAGACTACCATATTGCTAATAGTCCTACTTGTTTATACTCTTGATCATAGTGAATTACATACACTTCCTCCTAATTTTTAAAATCTCTTTCTTTGCCTAGGATTCTTGTTGTATTCTCATAACATCAACTAACCTACTCCCTTTTTTGAAAAAGAATTTGCTCAGGCATTATTTCCTTTGTGAATCTCTTCCTAAAACATTTCTCTTTTGCCTACATGGTAGATTTGCCACTTTCTCCTCTGTATACCAGTAATGCATTAAAGTGCTTCTAACACAGCTGCATGGCTTGTATTGAAAGCACAATCTTACATACCTATCTTGTATCACATATTTAATATGCAATGTTTACACATCCTGCAAATCTGCCTGTCAGATGGATCCAGACTGGTAGCTGTTTTGCTGCCTGTAACTCCTCTATTCCCTGAAGATCATTGTATAATCATCTTTTACTTGGTTTCTTCATTCTGTTTACTTGGCTCACTTCTCCCCAAATCTGTTTCTATATTATGTGAACATTCCAAGACAAAATTAAGACCAGGTCATCAAAGGCAAGAAAATTCAAGGCAGTTTCACTGATGATCTGAGGATGATGGAAGAAAATTAGAAGGCAAGAAATCAAACCTACTATCAATAGTTACTACTAGATATAACTATTACTAGAGTGACAACCGTACTCCAAACAAAAATGTCCCTTACCAGCTACTTATTTGCTTTGACTAGTTGTTTTCATGTCTGGCAGGGTGGTATGCCTTCTCCTAACATGTGTGCCTCCAACTATGTTCCCTTTCCCAGAGTTTGAGCTTCCCCTCTCCCACTTCTCTGAGGATCATTGAGAAGGGAGAAAAATACATTTTGACCCCCTTTTTTTCTCTCAGTCTCTTTCTCAGTCTCTCACAAGGACAAGCAAATCTTTTACATTTTTATGCTTACTATCATTGATATACTCTGCTTTATTCTGTTCTCTCTTTTGTTTTTCTTCCAGGTTTATTCAGATATAATTGGCATACAGCACTGTATAAGTCTAAGGTATACTGCATAATGATTTGACTTACCTACATCATGAAATGATTACCACAATAAGTTTAGTGAACATCCATCATCTCAAATAGGTACAAAATTAAAAAAAAACATTTTCTTATGATGAGAACTCTTAGGGTTTACTTTCTTAACAACTTTCACATATAGCATACAGCTATGTTAATTGTATTTAACATGTTATACATTACATGCCTCATACTTATTTACCTTATAACTGGAGATTTGTACATTTTGACTACCTTCATCCAATTCTCTGTATATTTTTTACAGAGAAATTTTACTACTTATTTTCTAGAATTTCCCAATTTGAAAAAGAAGTTCCTTCTTCCTTGCATACATAAAGGACTCATTTAAGTTACTTACCGTTCACCTTATCAGGGGAATAACTCAAGTTCACAGATGACTCTAAACTCTTATATAGAGGAACTAAACATTGCTACAGTTTTAAATAGCAATTTTAGCCCCACCTTAACTGACCACCTCTCTGCCAGTTCAGATCATAAGCTTTCCAAAACATCAGAGTTCAGATTTAGTTATAAGGTCCCATTAAAATCATATAACCTGTGTTTAACAGGGAGAAACAATCAACTACTGATCTGAAACACTGAGAAAAGGAGAACATAGAACTGTCAGCCTAATGTTTAACACTATGTGAAAATAAGATTTCCGATTTTGCTAGAGGTGGGAGAAAGTTGAAAATAATATTTTGTTTTATTTTAAGTTACTTTCAAGTGTTCGCTACAGTGATTTTAGGTATTATTCCTGAAGATGATCTCCAAGGAGACTATGATTTCAAATACACCACCAATGATTTCCCCATTTCACAGCCACCATCGACATGGTATTATTCCAAAAACCCACTTGCAAATTAACAATAAGGTACTGACCAGAGCTGAATCCTCAAATGTTCCAGGAAGAAAACTTATCTTAGACTACATTTGAAGTATCAAACTATTTAAAAGTAATTGACGTAGGCAGTGAACCGTGGAGCCACAGGCTCATGAATAACACAGATAGGGAAATGAATGTGCAGGTGAGTTTTCTCCAAGGCAAGCACTGTAGGTCAAATGCTGCTCTGTAGTTTCTAGTTACAATTCATAATTTTTGGAGGTTCAAACTCTGTTAACATCCTATTTCTAGACAATGGGCTAAATGGCTCTGGAAATGGTATTATAATGACACTGGAAACAGTAACTATTTATATATATTTGCATGTTATTCATGGAAAAACTCATAGTAACATGATGAGCAGTTACAAATAATCATAATACAATGTGACATTATTACTATATCATAAAATTTTATCAGACTGTTGATTTGTATGTCTTATCTTTGACAATGAATACTAAACTTTGCATGATTTACAATCAGTAGCACAACTGTCACTTGTATATTAAAATAGAGGACTTGTAGCAAAATTAAAAAAAAAAAACAACACCTGTTTCTTCTCACATCATTTCTCCAGAATAGTTATGTAATCTTTACCACTAAAATACAAATATGGTAGTCACGAGATCACACATAAAACTAACTAGGAGGAAGTATACAGAAATTGCATTCCTCTTCTTAAAATATTTTTCTATTATAAAAATAATCTGTTTTCCTAGGAAACCTGGAAAAATTTACAAATGAAGAAAGAAAAAAAAATCCAGAAGCAATGAATGTTAAAAAATTGGTACACTTCATTACAATAACATTTATGCTTTATTGTTTGCACTTGAGAGTAAACTGACTATTTTGTTTGATAACAAGGAATTTATAGATAAGACTTTGAATGAGACATCATCTATGGTTATTATTCTATAATTTTTTTAAATCATAGAATGTCTTAGGTCATTCAGTATTCATTTTGAAAACCTCTAAATAATTTCTTAAGTTCCTCAGCATGTGTGGAGATAAAAATTATGTTTTTTTCTTTGGAATTTTCCTGCTAAAAGAAACACATTTCTTATTCTGGGAAAGTATCAAAAGGATTAACCTGAAGTACCACACTTTTCCCTGTGGCTATGGAAACTACCTTATAATCTATAGTATAATTCAAGTGAAATTCCAAGTTGAGAATCACAAAGATTACAAATAGACATGCAGAGTTTTATACCTCAAGAGCCTTGATCTTGAGCTCTCCATCTTGTTTCATTTTCAGTCAATTTAATAATTACTGAGTTAAGTTTAAAAACCATTCTATTATTAGCCTTTAATTATCTTACAATATTTATCTATTATCTTATAATTTTGAAATATAAAGTTGTCATGAATTGATGAAGTGTAATCTTTATTCTGCTGTATTCCAGAATTTGAGATTGAAGAGGAGAAGTCTGAGGCAAAGCCATTATCCCCTTTGGTATTCCTTTTTTTTTTAATTCTACATGTCTATTTGTACAAATATTTTTATATTTTTTCAACTAAAACCATTGTCAGAATCTATGAAAGAGAGGTTTCTTGTCATTAATTTCTTGGAGCTATGGTTAAAACTCTTTGATCTAAATCTAAAAAATAACCCCTTTCCTCTGATTCAGGGAAATTTCTTTCACTTGAAAAAAATGATTTTTTTACCTATTTACTTCTTTATTTTATATTTTATTGTACATTGTGAGATTTTCTAGTTCATCCTATTCATGAATTATATTAGTATCTTCTATGAATGTTCTTATTTTTTCTTGAATTATTTGTTTATTTTACATCTTTAAAACACCTTTTTCTTACTTTTAATTTTATTCCAGTTTTTTTAACCTCAAGAGTTATTTTCTTATACATTTTGTTTACATTTCATGGAGGCCAAATAATCCTTACAATCTTTTGAAATTTTCAGAATTTTCTACATTTTTTTCTGATTCCTGTAATAGATCAGTTTAGGGGTCTGTTTTAGTTAACAACTGTATATTCAAACTACCTCAAAACTTAATGAATCAAACAAAAATGTTTCATCATCACTCATGTGTCTGTGGGCTGCCTGTGGGTATTGGATGATCTAGACTAGGTTCAACTGGGTTAGAGTGGACAGAGAGGCTCTATCCTACTTGTCCTTTATCCTATTTCTGACCAACTGGCTAGCTCAGACATTCTTTTCACCTGATGATGATGGATATGCACAAGGGTAAGCCAAAGCATGCAAGCCCTTATAGGTGTAGGCTCAGAACTGGCACACCATCATGTTTACCTCATTCTACTAGCCAAATCAAAGGATGGGGAAATATACTTTGACCCAGACCAAAGTCAAGGAGTGGGGAAGTATATTCTGCCTTAGTGAAAGGAATTCTAAAATCATACGGCAAAGGGAATGTATAAAAGTAGAGGTGAAAAACTGGGGTCAATAATACAATCCACCAAGGGTCTACTATTTTCTAAGTGTTTGTATGTGGTTCCTCTATCCTTATAGTACAGCACATCTTCTATTACTCTTTTTTTTTTCTTATTTAACTCATATTTGAGCAAATTACAATGTAAAGAGTGTCAGTGATTTTCAACAGATAGATTGTATGAATTTGCCTTAACTATGGTTATGTCAATTTGTTTGTTGGTATAATACCCTTCTTTTACCTACTGAAGGATTTCAGATTGCATGCTACAGTCTCTAAGTCAATTCCTGGTGTCTATCAGGCATGTATGTAATGTGGTTTTGTGGAAATGAATAGCAATGATCCCCATCCTTCTATTACCTGGCTCTTTGTCTTTTAGGGTAGATGGGGTTCATGAGATATTGCAGTACTCAGAATACTCTGACTCAGGGACTTTCTCTGTTGCTCTCCTCCTATAGTGTGTTTAAGGACACATCTTCCAGAATGTAATATACCTCTATCACTTCTCTATGCTTCATGCTCATCACATTATTACTTGCTCTTTTGTTTTCCATGACTTGCACTTTTAAACCAGTAAATCTTCATGGTCTTAGATTTGGTAATGTATTGTTAGATATGATGCCAAAACCATAAGCAACAAAAGAAAAATAGATAAATTGAACTTCATCATTTGGACTTCATTAAAGCCAAAATTTTATTCACCAAATACATTATCAAGAAAAGGAAAAGTACAACTAACAGAATGGGAGAAAATAGCTGCAGATCATATATTTGATAAGGATTTAGTGTTCAAAATATATAAAGAAATCTTACAACTGAACAACAAAATAAACTGACAGTACAATTAAAAAATAGAAAAATGACTTGAGTAGGTATTTCTCCAAATAAAATATACAAATTATAAAGATGCTCAAGATCACTAATTACCAGAGAAATGCAGATTAAAAGTGTAACGAGATACCATTTTACACTTACTAAGATGACTATAATAAAGGAACTAAAAAGGAAAATAACAAGTGTTGGCAAGGATATGGAGATATTGGAATATTTGTGCATTGCTGATGGGAATGTAAAATGATACCACCACTGAATAAAAGTTTGGTAGTTCCTGAAAAAAAGAATCATAGAATTCTCATGTGAGCCAACAGTTTCACTCTATATATACCCCAAATAATTGTAAACAGAGATTCAAACAGATACTTGTACACCAGTGTCCATTGCACAATAGTCAAAAAATCAAAACAACCTAAAGGTTCATCAACAGATGAATGGATAAACAAAATGTAGTATATAAAATATTATTCATTCATAGAAAGAAATTAAATTTGGATACATGCTACAACATTGATGAACTTTAAAAATATTTTGCTATTATACTATGTGAAAAAAAGCAGAAACAAAGGAAAAATGATGTATGATTCCACTTATATAGCCAAATTCATAGATACAAAAATAGGATTAGAGTTTACCAGGGATGGGGTGTGGGGAAGGGAAATAGCTTTTGTTTGGGGGGATGAAAAAGTCTGGAAATAGATATTATTAGTGCTGGATTAACATTATGAATGTAATTAATGGCACTGAATTAAACATTTAAAATAGTTAAAATTTGTTTTTTCTTATATATGTTTCATCACCATTTAAAAAGTAAGAGATAGGGGGAGCATGATAGCCTCTAAAATTCTGCCCAGGCTTAGACTTGAAGAATAACCATGAATGTTTCTAAATCTGTCCTCCATTTTAAGTGGTGCTAAAAATAGAAATGTCTCTTCCTTTACTTCACTCTGTTTCCATTGTTTTATATGTGTATTTAAATGAAATTACTTATTAGATTTAATTGTAATAATTTTCTACTTTACAGACTAGATACTCCTGGATAACAAGAACTTTACAAAGTAGCTGGTTCCAGGAATGTCCTGAATTGGGTAAATGTAAATTAGTGACTGTCTAGTTGTTAAATAAATGAATGACTCTCTATGTGTGGAAATGAAGACATTTCTACTGAAGCAAAGTGGGTAGGACTATATGGATGGCTGGTATCTATCATTCCAAGGACTGAATCTGACACCATGTGTTTTGTATATTTCCTTACCTAACATATTTGAAAGTTAAATTATACTGTGATAATTTGCAATATTATGTAATATGTATATTCTACAACAAAACAATAGAGATATTAATATATAAAGATTCTTAATCTGATAATATTAATCATAAGACCCTATACTAGTGTATTTTCTATACCTTGCTATAAGAAACTTTCACATATTTATCTAATTCAATACTACAAATAACTCCATTGGATTAGTAGATTATGAGTTATTATTATATCCATCCATAAAAGGAGTGACCTAAAGTCAAAATAAATTTAGTGATTTATCAAATTCATCCAGTGAATTAACGGCAGAGGTAGGGCAAGAACTCATATAGTTGACATTAAGATAATGTGCTGAGAGTTTCTGTACTTCAACAGACGTGCTGGAGTGTTTCTGACGAGAAAGTTGCTGTGAGAGGGAAGATGTTGCTGTGCACGTGGACCCTCTCTCTGCGGAGATACCTTATGAATGACCTGTGCAGCCATCAGGAAAGAGGATGATCAAGGGATGGCCATGGCACACAGCACATATGGAGCATAGACACAGCAGGCTTCTCTGCAGCTAGCATCAATTACAGTGAAAAGTGAGGTATTAATTGGTGTCCCCTGAGCAGTCTAACACTCCTCTTTGAGATCTGAGGCATATTTAGGAAGAGGGGAAATAAAAGAGTGATGTGAATATAACCCCCATTGGGGAAATCAAAGAACGCTTATGCAAATGGTTTTCAGTTTCGTGGGTTTAAGGTAGGGAAATCTGTCAAATCACTTAAAGCTAGGTACCAGGGCTCGAATTCCAGGATGGAGGTTTAGGAACCTCATCTTTATCTCTTACTCTATTCACTAAGGTAAGGAACAGAGACAATAATGAAATCACAACACTTCCAGAACCCAACTGGATAGGATTCCATGTTGCCCCAAATGATTGACAATGGTACGAACAGCTGCTCTTTTTCAATGTCATTGATATTTGACTCCTTCCGCTTTTTGTTTTTCTCTCCCAAATCTTCTCTTACAACCATGCAGCCCCAGCAGTAATCTTCTCCCACTCTGTTTTATTTCGTTCCTTTATTCTTCTCCCTTCCAGACACTAATCCATGCAACCTTATCTTGCCTAGGTTTCACTTTCAGCATTAACTCTAATCTGTCATTCAGTGTCTCATGACACTCCATCTTTTTTCACCTTTGCATACAAGTGTGGTTGCATAGGCTCTGAGCATTTACACTGGGATTATACACCAATGAATATGGTTCTCTCCACATGGTCAGGAGCATTTGGAACTACAAGTGAAAACGAAAAAACAAAACATTTGTATGTCTTGTGTATATTATGTCCTAGTATGGAATTGTTTCTAACCTGATGCTCATTGCCGTTTAGTCACAGACAAAATCTCATAGGACTCCAGGTTAAATTATCATGTGCTTCTCTCTCCAGGGTGTTGCCTGCTATAAGCTAACTATTCTAATATTTATGTCAAATTAGGGAAAGTATTGTCTAAGCCTGGGCCAATAGGAAGAAAGCGTTACTGGAAGATGAAGCTGGAAGACGCTGAGTTAATGACACTGAAATACCCCTCTGATGCTGTTGTCCTCAAATAAGAAGTAGAAGGTATATGGCTAAGAAGAGCACACCTGAGCAAAGGGACATTTTCTTTAGTCAGTTTCCTCACAATTTAATGATATAAGTTATAGCAAGTAGCTGCCTCTCTCTAGGTTTTGATTTTAGCATCTGTAAAATGAAATAACTAGATCAGGGGTCTTTGCACTGTGTTCTGTAGGGTGCCAGAGTTCCTCAGGGGTGACTCAAGGTGCCAGGGTGAGTGAAGGAAGGGAGACAGGGTGCGGGGACACAGCTAAAAACCAAGTTGCACTGCAGCGTCACTACAGCAGGTTTTATATATTCTAGTCCCCAATAAAATCTCCTTTGAGAAGGATTTCTATAAAGCAAAGTTTGTACTCCTAAGGCAAAATAGTTCATGAGGTCTTGCCGAAGTTTATGAACTGAAATAAATTATTTTATATAAAAATGTTAATTTATATATATATTTTTCAAAAGGTGCTTCCAGGTGTCTCTTTTTTCTGCAGTATTCCAGAGTATTAAACCTTTACTTAACTTCCCTCTCTTGCCTATGTTCAGGTTTATTATGAAGGAGAAAGATAAACCAATTCCAGTTCATCTAACCCAATCTTATTCATGGCCAAGCAATAACAATTATCTCTGTCTTTACATTTTATCCCATCTCTTGCTATTTCTTGTACAGTAATGAATTGTAACAGCTGCTTCTTGCTGACTTCTCTCCCATATAATTAATGTCCTAAGATATTCTATTTACTGGTGAAGCAGTTTGAATCAAGAAGTGATTACTTTTAGAGTAAACAGAGCTGCTAAACCCTCTCCACAAACAAAGCTGACAGCAGTTTTATTTTTAAAGTAATCAAATTGAAATCCCCAAAAGCTTCAAGTTTGGGACTTCTTACTTATTATGTGTATGTAGGTATTTTGCATGTGAAAACTATATTAATATTTAGAGCAGAAGATAGGAAAGTACATAGATCAAAAAGAATTGCTTAAATAAAAAAAAAAAAAAACTGATAACAATGTCACCAGCCCTTGTTTCCTTGTTTGGTCTAAACTATAAGCCTTCATATCAGCTGAAAATAACAGAGAAGAGAAACTGTATATTTAAGAGCATAGATTCAATTCCAGAAAACATTAAAATTAGATAGTGAACTTTCTGAGTACAAAATCCCAATAATGACTGAATAGAAAGGAAGAAAAAGAAAAATGTTATTGCCACTAATGTCACAGTGTGGATTTTTCAGTTTCAGTGTTTGCGGTGGTTCTTGCATTTTTGTAATATTTTGAAATGTTGTGGTGTGGACTCAGGCTTCCCTCTACATTGAAAGGAGTATTACTCACAGTTATCAATCGATCCATGCATATTAACTAAGTGACAGGTTGATTAACCTGATGACCTTCACATCTTAAAGTCTGGCCCTTACCTATATAAGCACTATAGGGTCCCAACCCCAGCCACCTCCTCAATCTACCACCACAGCTTCAACACCTTTCCCTGAGTGCATCCTCTTTTAAGATTTCAGGCGTCTGCCTCCAGCCACTACTTGTGACTCATTCCTTCGAATATCTGCTTCCTTAGGAATCTCTTCATGGTGTCAATTTAATTCTTCAAACTTAAAAACTAATTGTGTATTTCTTCCTTTCTTGCTCTCTTCTTCTCCAATAGCTAATTCATGTGGATTCTTTAACATATTCTTTTCCATTTCCAATCTATCTGCCCGTATTCATCTTTTCATTACCTCAAATGTGGATATGGAAATAACCTTCTAAATGGTCTCTGTGTCACTCTGCATTGCCCTCTTCACTTCATGCAATTCCTCACTGCTAAATTAATCTTAAATCTTCTTTAATCAAGCATCATAACTAGTGACATTCAGATAATCAAGAGATCATTGAGGGTCGAGCAGGTAGGGATGGTGATGCTGAGGAGATGGGCCTTAAAGTATGAGCAGAGAGGATGTAGATAATCAGAGCAGAGGTTGGAAACAATTCCCCAAAAAAGAAAGAGCATCAAGAAAGCCATGGATGGCGAGCTTCAATCGCATGCATTGGATTGTTTCCAAGTCTCCTGTCTGCCTAGACTTAACATGAATTCAACTCATTTACAACTCTCTGACAGACATGCTCTTTTGCAAGGACAGAGAAATGGTTTGACAGCTTGGCTTTTTTGAATGCCATCATTGCCCCCACATATGACCTTGTCATATTTGCATATTGTTTCACAGGGAATCTGAACTTATCTTCTAAGCTGTATCAGTTACACTAGTTTATTCACACTCCCCAAAACATAATTCTAACCTTTGGAGCATGCTTTTTCTTTATCTAGAAGTCCCCCTTTTCCAAATTCTAATCTCTATCTTATAAACTATCCCAAGCTGTAACCTCCTTTGCCTTAGCTATACTTCATATTGCTTTCAACACTCATCAGGCACACTGCCTGAGTTTCTCTGTATTGTTAGTATCTTTTTAATGTGGTTTTATACCATATAATTTTTTAAAATATATAAGACCTCTTAGTTCATTGGTTTTTGTAGTATTTAAAATGAAGTACAAACTTTCATATTCTATAACGTGTGTTGCTAAAAACTAAAAGTCTCCAAAGCCTGTCCTTAAAGCAAAAGGTTAATCGTTGAATTAATCAGGATGGAATACTGTTGTGTCTGGAATACTGTACATGGGTGACAAAGAATTCTGGCATTTCAATTGTCCCGATCAGTTGACACAAACAAGCATTTTCCTACCAGAAACGTCATTGTTTGTCACAGATTTGAATCAATTTATATCTTTTAATACTGTAGCCTAGGTCACTAATCCTGACCCAACATGGCGGCGGGGTCCAGGGGCGGATTCCAGAGGCGGCACAGGCTGAAGGGGCGTGAGGAGGAGGCGCTTCTCCACATGGAAAGCAGGCCCACAGCGCCCCCTCCCCACGCGCGGAACCTGCGGCTCGGCTGCCGCAGAAGATAGGGTGCCTCAGCTTTTCTCCTTTTCCCTCGCCCCACTCTCTGTAGTGCCGAGGGCTTTGTTTTCGTGAGGGAGTACAGGAGTTTGGGGGGTTGGCTGTTTGCTCTTCAGTACTATGCTTCTGCACCCTTTGTCGTGGATAGTAAAATCTCAGCCCAGCCAGGGGTGTGTTACTAACATCCTCATCACCAGCCTGATCGCCGTCCAGAAGCGCTCGCGTCTGGCCTCCTTCCGATCCAGGGATCCTGTCTCAGTCCCAGGAGCTTCCTGTTGACTGTAAGTCGAACCAGCCTTGCTGGGAGAGGGAACCGAAGCCGAGTTTTGTTGACTACTTTCCCAGTAATGGTGACTTTGGCTTGTCTTGGGACAGCGTGTTCTTAGAAGATGCTGGCAACGTCCCAGCAGAGGAACTGGGACAGGTATTATTGTCCCATTTGACAGCTGTGGAAACTGAGGCTGCCACCCCAACGAACATGGAGCAGCCACAACTAGAATCCTGCTCATCTGAATCCAAGCACCTTTCCTACTGGCCTTGCAGCCAGTCACTGAAGCAGAAGGAAGAGGGTCCAGAAGGTCCAGAAGGAACTGGGAAATGATGAGGGTCAGTCAGTGTCCAGAAGGGCTGAATATTGAGTGTCTTCTGCTGAAATCACTTCTGCCCTGACAAACTCACAGATTAACTTCCTCTTCGTATTTCCTCTTTGGTGGGGTTATCAGAACTATTAATGTTGGGACTGTTGGTTTCCTTTGTGGTTTTTAGCGAAATTCAGAATCATCTTTGACAAATATGAAATGGTACAATCATATGTGTCAGTATTCTGGTAATCTAGAAACTTAGGAAATGCATATAAGGGTTTGAAAAAAAATTTTTTTTTCAGCTCACTAAATGAGCCAAAGTTAGGAATAGGCATTCACATTAACTAAAAGGTAACATTGTGCTTTATATGATTTAGCTGCTTAAACTTCATTTGCTCTTGACTGTCTTGGGCATTAAAATTTTCATGTAAATTTATATTTAGCTTTTTTTTTAAAACTAGAAAGTAAATTCCTTGAGCTGCTACTTTTCTAAACTTCTATGTAAAATAAAGACAGTATTTTTTTGTACTAAACTCTCACCCTCAAAAAAATCAACTCAAAAATACTACTTTACTCCAATTCAAGGGATGAAGTAGCTTTGAAGATGTTCTGTATGGAGTTTTAAAGATGAGAGAGGGTGTCAAAATCCTACATGTTTTGTTATACTCACTTCACTTTCCTTCCCTTAACCCTCATTTTAATTCTTTTTATTACTTCATTCCCTGTTTTCTCTTTTGGAATATTTATTTAACAAGGTCAAGCTTCAGTCTGTAAATATTCTGGAGACTTTTCAATCTGGAGTCTCACTTATCTCCAGGCGTATTTAAAACAAACGGGACAAAGAGAATCTCTAAAGCCTCACTGAGTTTGGTATAATAGAAATAGCTTTCAAGTGAAAATCTGTTTATTTGTGAAAAGGACAAATGAAGAAGCACACCCATGTGTCCCTCCCACACAGCAGGAAGGTCTGGTATGTATGGGTTAAGGAGGGATAAGGAACCTAAATCATGGAATCCCTGGGTGAGTCTGCTGGATGAAAAAGCTAGGGGAAAACTTGAACTAAATTAATTAAATAGGTTAAGTCCCTACAAAAGTGAAGCACATTGTTTATTTAAGTTTATTAATGCTTACAATTGTTTGACTGATGGAAAGTCTGAAGGATTTGGAGTTTTGTTGGGGCCCACTCCCTCTCACCCTGGAACATGTGATTTTGCCAGGAAGTGGTTGTGTGTGGAATAAACCTCTCCTGCCTGTGTCAAAAAAAAAAAAGAAAAAAGACTGTAGCCTAACTAGAAGTCAAACTTTTATTAAAAAAACAAAAAGAAAATAGTGACAAAGACACCAAAAGTACACAATGGGGAAAGGATAGTCTCTCTATTAAAGCTCTCTTAAAATTGTTACTTGGTACTACTATTATTGGAAATAGTATGGAAAGTCCTCAAAAAATTGAAAATAGAACTATCATATAATTTAGCAGTCCCACTTCTGGGTGTATATCTAAAGGAAATGAAATCAAGATCTCTAAGAGATATCTGCACTTCTATGTTTATTGCAGCAGTATTCACAAAGCCAAGATATGGAAACATCCTATAATGCTCACCAACAGATGAATGAAAAAAATAATGTGGTATATATACACAATGGGATATTATTCAGATATAAGCAAGAAGGAAATCTTGCCATTTGCAACCACATTGATGAAGCTTGAGGGAATTATGCTGAGTGAAATAAACCACACACAGAAAGACAATTACTGTGTGATTTCACTTATATGTGGAATCTAAAAAAAACAAAGATTGAACTCATAGAAACAGAGAGTAGAATGGTAGTTACAGTGTTTGTTGTTGACTGAGGTAAATTAGGAGATGCTGGTGAAAAGGTTCATGCTTTCATTTATAAGATGAATAAGTTCTGGAGGTCTAACATAAAGCATGGTGACTATAGCTAATAGAGTATTGTATAATTGAAATTTGTGAGGAAGGTAAATCTTAAATGTTCTTACCACAAAAAAAGAAAAAATAAATAAAAAGGTAACTATGTGAGGTGATGGATACATTAATTAGTTTGATGGGGTAATTTCACAATGTATAAGGATATCAAAACATCACGTCATGTACCTTAAACATATGTAATTTTTAGTTGTCAACTATACCTCATTATAGCTGGGAAAGTTTTTAAAATGAGTACCAAAATGAAATTATTTCTGAAAAAAATGTTCTGCAGGTAAAATTTTATAGCCTTTATAAGAGTGGGGCAGCTAGTAGGATCAGTCGTTGGCTGATCTCTACACGTATGCAATTGCTCCTCCAAGTCTTAGCAAATTGTAGGGAACAGGATGAAAAAAATTGATGGCCTAAACTTTGGGCAGTATCTACAAGTGGGTATAGCAATTATCAGTGATGGTTGTGACAGGAATTGACATTATATAAAGAGAAATGAAAATATGTAGAGGCTAGAGACAAGACTTCATGAAGAAAGACAAGAAATGGACTTTAGTCTTTCTCTTAGGCTATATGTCTTTAATCTTGAGAATAGAATTGTTTCTCTGGTTATAGTGTTTCCCTTCCTGGGTTGGAGGAAGCATATAATCATTGTGAGTGTCCAGAAGACAAGTTGTGAGCTTGGTTGTGGATATGTGTGTGTGTGCCTGTGTAGTAAGCTGAATCAGGGGGATTACACACACTAGAATATATGAGGGACTTGTCTTTTATCCTTCTTCGTTTCTCCTCTTATTCTGATGACTAACATGGTATCTTGTCCATAGACATAAAGATAAATACATAAATTGTTTTTATTGTCATACCATGATATCTTTTGCTAAGCTCTTCTTAATTATCATATCCATCCCTGATAAAGGAAAGAGTTCAGGAGTCATCTGTGTGGTTTGTGTTGGGCTCATGAAACTATCACTGGCTTTAATAACCTCCATCAAATGATCAGGACTGGGGAATATTGACCTGGACTATAAAACATAAAATGTGGGTTGTGGTTGCTACTCTGTCACTTGGCCAGTGTGTGAATCTTCATGAAATCATTGAACTTTTTTGAACCACAGTTTCCTTATTGTGTTTAGAATGACTTGATCCAAGAAATTTCTCCCAATTCCTTCCATTTCAGCAATTCCATTAATCCATAAAAAATATGTGTGGTTTCAGGAGCCCTTTTTCTCATGAGGAAATAATATGGGCAGTTTTGTAGCATGTTATGCCACCTTTGTTTTCCTTATTGATCTTTTGTGTGCCGAATCTACATAACACAATTAAACTCTTTAGTATTGAAATCAATTCACAGTTCTTCACAATCTGGTTCTAGCCTATTTTTACCTCTTCTTAGAATCCCTAGTCTTCATTGTAAATTCTGTTTCCAGTCAATTTGGTTCTATTACCATCCTTAAGTTAAATACCTATAGTACTTCATTACACCCAAGCCTTAACAAGTGCTAGGTCAGTCCCCTGAAACAGTCATCACACATATCACCTAGCTTACCTGTAAGAATGGTTACATAATAACCATTAAAGTGGTTAAATAAATAACATTATTTTAAATTTTTGAATTAATTATTTTATTTTTCAAACACTTATATAGTGCTTACTCTCTATCAAGTACTGTTATGAGCTCTTTGTGAATATTTCAGATATTAATTTCCTCATTTTATTTCTCAACACACTGACTACATGGTTCCTCAGCTAAGGAGATTCTCTTTTGAGAATGATGGACACCTCTGATTTGTTAGGTAACTGGTAAATTCCATAACCTTAATTCTTCATTTGTACTTACCTAATGATTAGTTATGTGGAACCATAAAACTATGGAATATTCCCTTTACTAGCTTTTCCTTCATGTTTTCTCACTGAGTGTTCATATAAAGAGGACCTCCATAGCACACAGTGTAGAACTTGCCTCATATCTTGGAAGAGCAAGAAGTCACTCATAATACGACTTTCTCAAATCCAAAATGGAAAAACATAAATAGTCCCAAAATAGTTCCCTTACCTAAAACATATGAAATTCTATTATTAGGATTTTATTTATCAAATAAGTGTTGACTACTCTAAGATAAAATTTAAATAATTCTGAATTCTCACTAAAATTTAGTCAAGCTCTAATTATGGTCAAGCCACTATATTAATCTTCAAGTACATACAAATAAGTAGTACCATCTTCTGTAAATTTAAAATATAGTGGGTTTATATATCTACATAACTATAACTCAAGTCAATAAATTAAGAGTGTCATATAGAAAAGTGCTTTGGGAGAGAAGAAAAAGGAACCATTCTATGATCCTAAGGAAAGAGGAGGGAAGTCTATTAAAAGGTGCAAGCATTTGTGCTGAATTTAGAAGTATTAACTTTGAGGAAAGACTGAGGGTAGAAATGTGAGTACTGACGGAATAAAACATCAAAACATGTGCCCATGAGGTAACCATCTCTTTCAAGGAATGAGAATTGCACAGGGTGCTTGGTCAGTAGAGTTGTAAAAGAGGCATTTTGGGAGATAAGACTGAAGAACTTTCCTTTGGCCAATTTATTGAGTGCTCTGGGCTTTATTCCTTGAGCACAAGGATGTCATTCTGCATTTGGATTAGAAACTGAGTCAGAGGTTATCCTTGGACTAGGAGCTTCAGGGCACAGGAAAGAATGTGCCCACAAGGTTAGAACTTTAAGCGTTGCTCACTAATTCTCAAATGTGTACGAATTTCTCATCACATGGCAGGCTGAGATCAGGCCCTATAAGTAGAATGGGAGATGATTTTGGAAAGGAAAGCACCGCATACATTGATCATATCTGAAACGGGGCAGCATGGGGCTTCCGGAGAGGCCCAGGAAAGGAACAATTCAGTGAAAGATGACAGAGGCAGGGAGAGGCAGGGAAGCTGGTGGGACTCTGCTTATAATGCTGACCATTTTGACTGGTCGCAATCCTGTGCATGTGAGCTAAAAGAGCATTTGCAAAAGACTTGAGTGAACTATTAGTGCTCTCTCAGAATTGATGTTCATTAAATTATATAAAAGATCAAACATCAAGCCACAAGGAATAATTAAAATAGGACTTGCCATTGCATTAGTATATTCAAGTTTTTGTGTGTTTTTGACTCACTGTGTGGGTGACTGAGATAGAGGGAACTTCTGGAGGATCGTTCATTCCATGAAGGAGAAAGTTCTGTATTTTCATTTTCAAATTGAATTTGCATGCAGAGACTGATTGAAGGCAAAGGAATATGCCTAAATCTTTCCCATTGAGGGTCAGCTTTCCAATGCTCTCATTTGGATTGTTGCTAGTAAACAAGCTGAAAGAACTTCACCTGTATGACACATGGAAGAATCTATTTAACATCCAAAAATTAAACTTTTTTATGTAAGTAGATTTGTAATTTCATTGAATAATAAAAAAAGCATGCATTCATCATCCTCCCTCAAAGATCTCCATCTGTGGATTATGTATCTCCTAGACTGTATACACATAATGCCTACAAGAGAGAAAAGCAAGTAGCAGACCCACTGACATTTCCAAACTGACTGCATTTTGATTTTTGATTTGATGCTTTTTCTTAATTATGGCTGTAAAAGGGAAAACTGTTTATATCACTACAAACATTTTTTTTCTTAATTTTTAACTTTCTTTTCTCTGATTTAACAGAATAATACGTGTTTCTTTTAGAAAATTTGGAAAACACAGAATGACAGTAATCAGGAGAAACAAAGAAAATTGCATAAAATCATATCAGCCAAAGGAAAAATAAATACATTTTGGAAAAACTTCCACAGACCTATTTAACTGTCTCACTTTCACTAAAGTAATTCTTGGTCAATATTTTATGCATTTACTAAATATTTATTGCTCACATTATATGTGCCAAACATTGTACAAAGATGGTTATGACAGAGTCACTTAGATGTCTAGATAGAAAGATATCTAAATAATCAATTATTATACAACATAATAAGTGTTATAAGGATGCCCATTGTCAGGACACTATGTGCATTATGGAGTATAGGTCTTGCAGATGCCATGTGGGTTGTGATCCAGTCTCAGAAATGATGACATGTAAGTGATTAATGCCAATTTATAAATCCTAACCATGTTTTAAAAAGTAAACTCAGTTTTTGACTCAGAATTACATTATTTCACTAGATTCTGTATACCATGCTTGACCATACATAATTATTTAACAGTTCTAAAGGTGAAGTTCCGACTATTGTAGGATATTCAAAAGAACATTCTGCAGGCCCTGTACACCATGTGTCCTTTGCAGTGGTACAATCAGGACAGGGATTGCTTAACTTACATATAACCAGACATTTAAGAACAATTCAGAGCATAGCTGTAATATCTTCACTTCTTTAAGGATAGGTCAGAGAGAAATTTTAAAAGCACTCTACAAAGAACCAAATTTTTGGAGATTTAGAAACAAGCTTTCCCAGGGGAATGGCACTTTCAGAAGTTGCCTTTGCTGAAGAGAAAGAGGGGGCTTGGAAGTAGGTGGGGGAGAAACCAGGTGTTTGGTGGGGGGCTTGCCTTGGTAATAGGAAGAGGGAGAGAAGCATCCATTTTCCTCAGGGTTCCTTAGGCCTCCTCCATCAGCAGACCAGTAATAATTCCACATCACCTACTGCCAACTGAAGAAGATCTGATTAGAGATTAGATTGGCCTAATGAAGACCCCTTCCATCTCCCAGCTTCAGCAGTTCTGCAGGTCACATTGATTTCTTCATGGGCATGTCAAGCAAAGAGATATCACCTCAATAGGGAAGAGGCCAACTCATCTTGAAAGACTTGCATCTGAGGTCAAAGAGAGAGATCCCTCTCTCAACTCTAAAACGTTCTATTAGTTTTCAAATCCAATTAAGTGATATTCACAAATGCAGTTACAATAGTATTTGATTTATAAGGAATCAACTTGCATACAACCCCTGAATAAAGCCCCTGTTTCAGGGCAAGATTAATAGACAAGGGCAAAGTCCTAAACAGTCAGCCAAACCCACAGCCATGAGTCTCAAGTAGAGAAAGTGAAATCAAAGGCCAAGGGAACTCACATTTAGCCGAGTTAAGGGTAGAAGCTGTTTCAGGGCAAGGCAATCTAAACACAATCTGGAGACACAGGCACAGACTGAAATCATGGCCCATGTGATGGCTGCCAAACTTTGCACCACAAGTCCTGCTTGTAAAACAGAGGGAATGATGCCAGTGCACAAATAAACTCAAGAGAATTGTAAACACTGAGTGCTTATTGGAGCTATATATCCCACTGTAGCAAAGGTGCTATCCAGGGATAAGGGGAAAACAAATAAACGAGGGAGAAATTGTAGAAAACACAGACAGCACTTAGTAGTTATTCATACATTAGCAAGCTACTGAAGTCAGCTACAATGACAAATTGAATTTTCCTAATAGTATTAGAAATATCTTCCACAGTGTGGAGTCATTATATATTTCCAATCTGATTTTCCATAATTTCCTCTACAGACCACATGGTGACCTAATAAACCCTCCATAAGGTCTAACTAGTTCTCTTCAGAAACACTAAATTTCTCTCCAGGTTCCAAATGTTTTAGATCCAACCCAATCCCTGCCCCCTCTGTGAAGCCTTCTTTATTAAACCAGCCAATAATAGCCCTCTTTCTTGAATATCTTTGATATGTATTATTTGAACAAGTCACTTGATGATTATTAAATTAATATATATTTTGCTCTACCCAATTATATGTCCCTTGGTGGCCAGATCCATGTCGTATGTAAGCCCTTGTAAAATCTATGACACAGAAACAGTGTATTAAAAAGAGAAAATGTGATTTATTAGCAACTTACCACAGTATTTTAATTTTGTTCTATATTCTTCAAATAAATTATATTCAGATGTGAATGTATATGAAATTTTACGTTAAATGCTATTTAAGAATTTGCTTTATGTATTAATCTCATTTAATTATTACTGATGCAAAGTAGAATTATAAATCTTAAGATTGGATGTAACTTCAAGAGATTTCCTGGCTGACCAATTTTCTTGTTAACTTGGAACCTGTGATGTACTTAGCGTAATGCCTTGCTCAAAGTGTGTGCTCAGGAAACATCAGTAAAGGAAGTGTTGGTTCAGTGAAGTGTAGCTCCTTCAATGAGCAATCCTTGCTTGTTCTGATTGCATTTGAAGGGTCCAATTTTCTCCTTGTCCTTTGAGCAGGATTTAGTTACCTGAACAGTCTCCTCTCCATCCTTGGCTGGATCTCTCTGAACCTATCTCTACGTTGCATTCTTTCCTTATACCTTACCTCTTTACCTCATGTCCTATATTATGGTTTCCAACTTCAATCTTGGCTTTCTTCACCACCCTGATTCCCAGTGCTGCTTCTTTTCATCAGCCCTCCATCCAGAGTGGAGGACCTAGAACTGAGGAGGTCTGTGAGAGAGTGATCACTGGTCCAGGCTGGAGCGGCAAGGTTGCTGAGAAACTACTCCTTCCAAGTCCATGGTCATGGCAGAGGACCATAGGCTGTCCTCACACCTACACAGTTGACCAAACTTAGTCTGCCAAAAATCCACAACAGAGCCCTTTTCTCCTTCAATAGTCCTCTAGCACCTGCTCAGGAGAAAGTTTAACATTGTCCTACTGTAAAGGAGAAATTCTTGAGGCACTCCATTCATTGTTGCAGAGCATGTATTGAAGAGTGAATTTGGAGCTAAGAGAAAATATTTTCATAACTGGAACATTCTTGCATAGGATGTTAAAATAGGTTTCTGTCCCAAATGCAAGAGGGGTTTTACTCAGGAGTTGTATGCCAGTTGATTTCTTATAAATCAAATACTATTGTAACCACATTTGTGAATATCTATCATTTAATTGGATTCAAAAACTAATACAATGTTTTAGAGTTGAGAGAAGGATCTCTCCATCTTCTCTCTATCATACTATGTATTATCAAATTATATATTATATATAATTATACATATTCTAGTATGTGAATCATATATATATATATATATATATATATATATATATATATGTACAACCATATTTACAAAGTATATATAAATATATAATATATGAGAGAGGAGGGGGAGTGAGAAAAAAGAGAGATTCTGACTGAATAACTATTTTCCTGTCTCCAGAAATATACTTTTTTTCAAATTAAGTTAATAATTAAATTTGTCTGATTACAAATAAGCTGGATATATTACCCTTTAAATGATTTTATTTGTACAATATAAGATATATAGGTAATGAGAATAATTTCCATTGTTTATCAACACAAATATTTTATTATTTGAAGAGAGTGTAAACATTTTAGCATAACATAAGATTTGAGATTTAGTATATTAAATGTAAAAACCAAAACATTTTTTCAAAATACAAGTGACTATACTAGAACTATGAGAAGCATAAATGCTCAGGTCTAGAAAGACCCTCCTTTATGAGGAAGTCAATGTACAAAAATGTAATATTGGAGAATACATAAAGAAATACAATTCTTTAAGCAGTACTAATATACATGCAATGAGAAAGTGGACTGATTCCATCTTGGCCAATAGTTTTTTACCCACAAGCCTTGGCTCTTTGATCAGGGCTAATCTAACTCACAATGCTTTGTCCTCAACTCAGAACATACTTGCGGAAGCCTAGCACAGCTTCCCCTGGGTTTTAGGTAATTATGGACTTTGTCTTAGGAATCAGAATTTTTGGCTTACTCCAAATTTCTCTTATCCAAGGAAACATTAGAATAAACAACCAATATTGCTTCTTTCTATGTACAATTGTGAAATAACATGGTGACTTGGGATCTCTCTTATTGTTCTAGAATTGTAAGTAGGCCCCAAAGCTGGGGACAAATAGGGGTGATTAGTCAATACTAATCTCACAAGAGCTGCAGCAAAAATTCAGGGCCAAGTGCTCTCTGGAGCTCATTAAAAGGTGGCAGAGTGTATTCTGCTACCACCAACCCTCTCAGGAAGTCTCCTGATTTCCTGTTAACATCAGAAGATTGTGGAAGTAAGTTAAGGAAGTAGGAGGTGCTGGAAGTGCAATATTTATGGTGAGGTTATATGCCCCACTCTTGGTGAAGAGATTCTAAGTGAAGGGGTACCTCAGAAGTATTACCTGTAAAGAAATAGTGACATTTTAATTAGAAATGGCCCTTCTGAGCTAAGGAAACTGCAGCCCAAATGCCTAGTGCAGAGCAGTGTGATGACCCCCAGGGTTTGGAGGTCTATGAGCGTATAGAGGCGGATGCTAGATTCTCGTTTGCAGATTTCTGAAGGCAGTTGTTTACTAGACCAATTTCAATGGCAGTATGACTTGAAACTGTGGCATAGTTTTCCCTGAAACCACTGAAGTTACAGAAGAGAACTCCAGAGCATACAGGGTTTCATGTGAAGGATCACAGAGCTTAGAGGAGAACACAGAGTCATCATGACAAGAGTAAAGTGTGCCAAGACTGCCCCTCTTTAATGGGTGTCCTTGGTGACAAAGGGGGCCAGGATGAGGCTTAGCACAATTCCAAAACTCAAGCAGACCACCCACATTTACATGGAGTCCATAGCTGTAGGCTAGGAGCTATTGATAGAACCATTTCTGGCTGAAGCTAGACACAAATGGCTTTCTTCCTTTCTAAGAGGATGAGAAATCAAATTGTATACAAAAAAAAATCTCTACTTAATTCTCAATTACAGCATCCAAGCACAATAAAATTTTGTTCCTGAAACGGAGGGAGAAGGGTGTCCCAAATTAAGATCATGCCCCTACTCCACAGACTCCATCTGGAGTGAGAAGAGTGTAAAGACAGACACCAACCTCCACTGCTACTCCCTTGAGTCACAAACCCACCTGCCCCTGGCAGAGGGAAAGAGAATAATTTAAATCAGATCTGAGTTTCGACCTTTTTTTTTTTTTTTTTTTGACAGTCTGGTTCCAGAGTCTGTATTCATTTTTAACACCTTTATTGGAGTATAATTGCTTTACAATGGTGTGTTATTTTCTGCTGTATAACAAAATGAATCAGCTATATATGTACATATATTCTCATATCTCTTCCCTCTTGCACCTTCTTCCCACCCTCCCTATCCCACCCCTCTAGATGTACACAAAGCACTGAGCTGATGTCTCTGTGCATTGCAGCTGCTTCCCACTATCTATCTATTTTAAATTTGGTAATACATATATATATATGTCAATGCCACTCTCTCACTTCGTCCCAGCTTACCCTTCCCCCTTCCTGGGTCCTCAAGTCCATTCTCTACATCTGCGTATTTATTCCTGTTCTGCCCCTAGGTTCTTCATAACCATTTTTTTTTTTTAGATTCCATATATATGTGTTAGCATACGGTATTTGTTTTTCTCTTTCTGACTTACTCTGTATGACAGACTCTAGGTCCATCCACATCACTACAAATAACTCAATTTTGTTTCTTTTTATGGCTGAGCAATATTCCATTGTATATATGTGCCCATCTTCTTTATCCATTCATCTGTCACTTGACACGTAGGTTGTTTCCATGTCCTGGTTTTTGTAAATAGAGCTGCAATGAATATTGTGGTGCATGACTCTTTTTGAATTATGGTTTTCTTAGGGTATATGCCCAGTAGTGGGATTTCTGAGTCATATGGTGGTTCTATTTTTAGTTTTTTATGGAACCTCCATACTGTCCTCCATAGTGGCTGTATCAAATTACATTCCCACCAAGAGTGCAAGAGGGTTCCCTTTTCTCCACACCCTCTCCAGCGTTTATTGTTTGTAGATTTTTTGATAATGGCCATTCTGACTGGTGTGAGGTGACACCTCACTGTAATTTTGACTTGCATTTCTCTAATGATTAGTGATGTTGAGCATCCTTACATGTGTCTGTTGTCAATCTGTATATCTTCTTTGGAGACATGTCTATTTAGGTCTTCTGCCATTTTTGGATTGACCAGTTTTTTTTTGTTTTTTGTTTTTTTTTTGATATTGAGCTGCATGACCTGCCTGTATATTTTGGAGATTAATCATTTGTCAGTTGCTTCATTTGAAAATCTTTTCTCCCATTCTGAGGGTTGTGTTTTCATCTTGCTTATGGTTTCCCTTGTTGTGTAAAAGCTTTTACGTTTCATTAGGTCTCACTTGTTTATTTTTGTTTTTGTTTCCATTTCTCTAGTAGGTGGGTCAAAAAGGATCTTGCTGTGATTTATGTCATAGAGTGTTCTGCCTATGTTTTCCTCTAAGAGTTTGATAGTGTCTGGTCTTACATTTAGGTCTTTAATCCATTTTGAGTTTATTTTTGTGTATGGTGTTAGGGAGTGTTCTAATTTCATTATTTTTATAGCAATACAATCCTACCTCAAGAAACAAGAAACATCTCAAATGAATAACATAATCTTACACCTAAAGCAATTAGAGAATGAAGAACAAAAAATCTCCAGAGTTAGCAGAAGGAAAGAAATCATAAAGATCATATTAGAAATAAATGAAAAAGAAATGAAGGAAATGGAGTTTAGAACTTTTAACTGGACTGCATGTTTAATGTTTGAAAGTGATGAAAAAGTTTGAACAAAAGCCCTGAGATCCAGTTGAGGTCTTAGGAAGGGATGGGGCAGTGGACAGAACATAGTAGAAAGCAGTGACTAGAGAAAAATAGCACTTCACATTTACTCTCCACTGAATTGAAGCTTCTTAATAAACTGGTACACAGCTCTGCTGAGAATACAAAAGAAACAGAAACACATAGAGTACAGTTCCAATCTAGAGACAGCTACAGGAGAAGGAACAGGTGAGCTGTGAGTGTGGGGGCTGAGCAGGAGGGGGCAGGCATTGGATATACAGAGTAAAGATATAAAACTCTTGCCCATCCAAAGTTATTTATGTAGGTGTAAATCTTGAACCAAGGTTTTGAAATCAGCCTCAAACCTTTCTGAATGCCATCCCTCAGTAGAATGGGGGAAGGATACTTCGAGAGCTCACTTCTACTACTGCTACTCACAGGCATTAGCACTACCAAAGGAGGCAGTTATACCTATGATATAGTTGTCACAGCAGATACACACAAAGCTGAATGACTACAGGTTCACTTCCAGGAAAACTCCTGAAGCATCAGTAGAAGAGGAACTAGTTCAGCATGTTTCTCTAGTCATACCAATGATCTTTCCATACCAATTACATGGGAACTGGGCTAGACACCAGGCAGCTTTCTGATTTGTTTTGAAATGAAAGGTAGAGGATATCAGAATGCATGCCTTTACTCCAGTGGGATAAGAGGCACTCGACCAACCTGTGTACCTTATCTTGAGCAGCTATGCCAAGTACTCACCTGACCCCAAAGTATTGCTCCACACTTAGATCTTCTGAAGGCATCTCTTCTGAAAGGTCAGTGGTGTTCCCAGAAAAGATGTATGATCTGAACATTAGCTGGCTCTCTAATTACTGCCATCAACACAGCCTGTATCTAGCAAAAAAAACTTTTCTCTCAACTTTTTCTCTATTCAACCCAAGCATCATTTGGATTTGTTCAACACTCATTAATTTTGGATATCCTGAAATTACCCTGGAAAATCCAAAGCCCTCTTTAAAGAAAGACGGTTGAGATATATAAATAGTAAAAGTATTAGAGAAAAATGAATGGAAAACAGTCTTCCAGAGAGAAGTGTTTCCAACTATGTGAGTCATTGGTAATGCTGGAGGAAGTCGTCAAATGGACATGACTGACTGTTGGCCCCAGAACTGGACCTGGGCAAAAGGAGGCTCCTCACCTCTCCCCCATCCTTGGAATGCACCCTCTGCCCACTGTTCCCATGGTGGGAGATGGCTTCAAGGATGCAGCCTTGAGAGAGTAATGGTTTGGTGAGACCATCTGGACAGTGTAGGAGACTGAACCCCATTAAGGCCTCTCTATAAACTCTTAAGGTTCTGGCAGGTGGGGGCAGGATCTACTAGTCTTGAGGCACACAAGACAAGCCTCCAGTGTAACTTCTCTTCTTAATACCACCAGCTACGAATCTGGAGTGGCTGCCTCTGTATTTGGGGCCTGTTTGCAAACCAAGAGGTAATGTTAGTGTTTACTTGTTATTTCCCTGGATTTAGCCACTAGATTATATTTGGAACCCTGAAGAATTGTTGAACAAAAAACCCCAAAACAAATGAAATATACTTTTTCCTGGCTTTTATCCTCACGTATTTGAAAGATCTCCCAGTTTTATACGGTTTGTGGCAATACTTCCTCATGTCAAATTAAAAAAAATAATAACTTTCAAGGGCTCATTTTTCTCATATTTAGCACAAGAAACATAATGCCAGCCTAGTATCTGTCACTGAGTTGTTGTGTGGGCCAAATAGAACAGTGTAACTGAAAGTATATTTTAAACTATGAAGTAGTTTACATATTTTAGTATCTACTAAAGTATGTGAGGGTGAAATTGCTCATAGTATGTTTTTGTTTTATAATTTAATTTGTTCATGTGTGATTCACATTTTGTACAGTAAGGGCAAAATGAATGAGAAAATAATATTTTACTTTTTTAATGCAAACATTTAACTCAGTCCTTGCAAGTTCTGCTTCAACAGAAGAAAGTCTTGAAAGAGCCAAACAGGCTGCTATTGCTGGAATTCTTCTTGCTCTCTGTTCTTTAAAGGAACTAATATTAGTTCAACCTTCAAGGATGAATGAACAAAATCTTTAGGATCTACTTCTTTGCTACACAGGCATATAAGCACAATAATGAGGATGAAAGGGACTACTCAACTTAAGACATTCAACTTGAGAATTTGGGGTATTATTGAGATAACTGAGATATTATTGAGATAAGTACATATTATTGAGATAAATGGCTAAACAAGATTCTGTTATACCAAGATTAAATCACAATGCCCAGCACAATTATGTCTTCAATGTGGGCTTGAAATAAAATTATTCAACTTTTATGAAATAAGAAAATGCCATAAAAAATGCACCAATGTTGTTTTCCATCCAAATATTGGTCATATATTCCTTGGAATCAGTTAAGCCATTGGAAAAGAGATCATGCAAAACATTGGTGTTGGAAAGTCAAGTATTTAGTTACATGGATATGGCAATATTTCTTCTTATCTCCATACCTGCATAAAATTAATCTATCTCCCTCAGAGCATCACCACATTTCCCTCTTTTCCTTGTACAGGTGGCCTTTCTCTCTTTCTATTCCCTTTGCCTGAGATCTCTTCCTCCTTCCTTTCTATCATGTCCTCATTTTCTATACCATTATATAGAACTTTAAGTACTTTGTGCGATTTATGGCATTGTCTTTTTTTTTAATTTTATAATTGTGTTATCATAATTTATTAATATATATATATATTTCAAAATATTTTACATAATTTTTCTCTCAGTGTTATATGTTTGAGATTTAACCATGTTTCATATATAGCTGTATTCAATTCATTTTAACAGTTTATTCTGTCCTTTTAATTTACATAATTTATTTATCTGTTTTGCTTTTGTTTCTGTGATTCATCTATGTTGAAAAATATACCTAGAGTTCATTTGGTTTCACCTCTGTAAATTATTTTATTTAGAAATGGCCAACAATTTACTTATCCATCATGCTGATATTGGGTCTTTTTGTTGTTTCCAGGTTTTTAATTTAATTTTTTTATTACTAATCATGATGCAATAACCACACATGAACACGTCTCATTTATTGAATAGCCCATATCCATTCTCTGATTAATGAGAATTAAATTTTTTCTACAGTACCATATTTCAAAACTCATAATATACATATTTTTCATATTTTAACATCTCTACAATTAAGACACACCTTAAAATTGATGGCATCTTACAATCAGTCTAAGCCAGAGGACATCTGTGATGGGAAATTTGCTATGTGCCTACTTATGCATTAATTTAGTTGTTATTCCTGGTGGCATGAAAGGATAATCATAATTCCTCAATGTTTCAGTCAACAAATCATTCAATAATTATTCAAGGAAAAAATACGTGTCCTAAAAGTTGCCTGAAATGTTTTATTGATAACTTTTGGTAGCATCAACAAAGTGCCAGCATTAAAACTTAAAGAATAGGTATCTGCAGCTTGGGTGAAAATTCTGGAGATAATAATGAAGCACTTTTTAAGGAAATGAGAATCACCAGCACTTTTAATGATACAAAGAATGGTAATATAAGAAAAAACATAAACATTGATAACTCTGAGTGGAAAAATAATTCAGAAGATTCAGACTCTGAATGAGAAAATATTTCCATAATATCTTAGTCAGTTTATTGCACTTATAATTTTCTTTATATGTACGCACAGGTATATGTTTGTGTGTATGTATATATGTATATACATACACACATACACATGTACATGTAAGCCTAAGAGTTCTTTTTTTTTTTTTTTTTTTTTTGTGGTATGCGGGCCTCTCACTGTTGTGGCCTCTCCCGTTGCAGAGAACAGGCTCCGGATGCGCAGGCTCAGCGGCCATGGCTCACGGGCCTAGCCGCTCGGTGGCATGTGGGATCTTCCCAGACCGGGGCACGAACCTGTGTCCCCTGCATCGGCAAGCGGACTCTCAACCACTGCGCCACCAGGGAAGCCCCTAAGAGTTCTTTTAGTAAGTATAAAAGTAACTGTTTATGCACGTTTGATATTAGTAAACATTTAGGTATATAGTTTAATTGACAGTCATAGTATATATATTTAGATGTAATGAAATTGGGTATATTATTTTAAGTGTTGATATCTGGTATCAGCCTTGTTCTTCAAAATTGTCATGTGTATTCAAGGCCCTTAGTTTTACCACACGAATTTTATGATAAATTTACAATCTTGTTGGATTTCTTTTGGAAGTCTATCAATGCATAGTTATGGGGGAAATTCAATCTTACAATATATGTTTTCTTCAATAAAGCTTTATAATTTTCTCTATGAAGTTCTGACATATTTTCGGATAAGTTTAATCATTGTTATCATAGATAATTTTTATTTTAAAAGCCATCAATTTAAAATAATATTTTCTAATTGCTGGTATATATAAATGACATTGATTTTTATATATTGAATTAGAGACAAGTAGTCTTATATTTTCAGATTTATTTATTATTTATTGCTTCATTTATTAAATGCTATACAGAAATTTATTAATGACCTCCCCCATATAATTCTGTATTATTTTCTAAACAAATTTTATAATTTTGCCAATAGCAGTTATGTTATTTCTTCTGGAACAAATTCTTTATTAACATCTTTATTGGAGTATAATTGCTTTACAATGGTGTGTTGGTTTCTGGTGTATAACAAAGTGAATCAGCTATATGTGTACTTATATCCTCATATCTCCTCCCTTTTGCATTGCCCTCCCACCCTCCATATCCCACCCCTCTAGTTGGACACAAAGCACAGAGCTGATTTCCCTGTGCTAAACAGCTGCTTCCCACTAGCTATCTATCTAAAATTTGGTAGTGTACATATGTCCATGCCACTCTCTCACTTCATCCCAGCTTACCCTTCCCCATTCTTGGGTCCTCAAGTCCATTCTCTACATCTGTGTCTTTATTCCTGTCCTGCCCCTAGGTTCTTCAGAATCATTTTTTAATTTTTATTATTATTATTTTCTTAGATTCCATATATATGTGTTAGCATATGGTATTTGTTTTTCTCTTGCTGACTTATTTCATTCTGTATGACAGACTCTACCTCTATTCACCTCACTACAAATAACTCAATTTTGTTTCTTTTATGGCTGAGTAATATTCCATTGTATATATGTGCCCATCTTCTTTATCCACTCATCTGTCAATGGACACTTAGGTTGCTTCCATGTCCTGGCTTTTGTAAATAGTGCTGCAATGGACATTGGGGTGCATGTGTCTTTCTGAATTATGGTTTTCTCTGGGTATATGCCCAGTAGTGGGATTGCTGGGTCATATGGTAATTCTATTTTTAGTTTTTTAAGGAACCTCCATACTATTCTCCATAGTGGCTGTATCATTTTACATTCTCACCAATAGTGCAAGAGGGTTCCCTTTTCTCCAACCCTCTCCAGCATTTGTTGTTTGTAGATTTTCTGATGATGCCCATCCTAACAGGTGTGCAGTGATACCTCATTGTAGTTTCGATTTGCATTTCTCTAATGATTAGTGATGTTGAGCAACTTTTCATTTGTTTGTTGGCAATCTGTATGTCTTCTTTGGAGAAATGTCTACTGAGGTCTGTCCATTTTTGGATTAGATTGTTTGTTTTTTTGATATTGAGCTGCATGAGCTGCTTGTATATTTTTGAGATTAATCATTGTCAGTTGCTTCATTTGCAAATATTTTCTCCTATTCTGAGGGTTGTCTTCTCATCTTATTTATGGTTTCCTTTGCTGTGCAAAAGCTTTTATGTTTCAGTAAGTCCCATTTGTTTATTTGTGTTTTTATTTCCATTTCTCTAGGAGGTGTGTCAAAAAGGATCTTGCTGTGATTTATGTCATGGAGTGTTCAGCCTATGTTTTCCTCTAAGAGTTTTATAGTTTCTGGACTTACATTTAGGTCTTTAACCAGAAACAAGCAGTCCTGATGAATTCTCTTTTTGAATTTTATTTTATGTATTTTTTTATACAGCGGGTTCTTATTAGTTATCTATTTTATATATATATTGGTGTATATATGTCAATCCCAATCTCCCAATTCAACCCACCATCACCATCCAGCTTTGCCACTTTTCCCCTATTTTTCACCCTTAAGTTTAATATTAAAAAAAAATGGAGATACTCTTCATGAGGAAAGGGTTTGTTAAAAGATCATAGATTATTTTTTCAATCGTGAAAGGTTGTTGAATAATATCAAATGTTTTTATAATTTCAGATGATTATATAGGATTTTTTTCCTTTGATCTGCTAAGTAGTGAATTCCATTAATATATTTTAATTTGTAAAATATCTTCATATTCTTGGGATATTCTCAAATTGACATATGTGTATGTTTGAACACACTGCAGGATTCCATTTTCTGTTGTAACACAGGCTATATATTTTAATGGCTATATAAAAGTACTCTAAAGTCCAACTATCATGTTTCAATACGAGATTTATCACTTACCAGCTAATTGACCTTGAGTCAGTTTCTTAATCACTCCATATTTCAGTTTCCTCATGTATAAAAATAAGTATGATGAAAATAATAGTCCATCTTTCATAAGAGTAATTTGATTCATGTGACAATATTTCGTACCTTATAAGATGACCTGCATAATAATTAACATATAATTATTTCTTATGTAAAAGTAAACAACATTTGGGGGGACTTTAGTTAGATATGCCTATTGTTATTTCTTTTTAAATACTATCTATCTTTTTTTCTGATTTAAGTAAGAGATAACACTAAATTTTCAAATGATTTAAGAAGTAGCCACTTTTTTTAAACAACTCTATAGAGTTATTATTTGCATACAACAAGCTGCACATATTTAAAATGTACTATTTGATGATTTAAAATATGTATCCAAAATCAAAATTATCACCACAATCAAGATATATCACTCCCTCAAATTTTCTTGTGCTCATATGTAATTCCTTTTTCCTGCCCCACTGGGTTCATCTATTCCTCAAGTAAGAATCGATCTGCTTTACCTCATTGTAGATTAGTTTGCATTTTCTGAAATCTTATCTAAGTGCAATACTACAGTAAGTATTCTTTATTATTTGGCTTCTTTCATTCAGCACAATTACTTTGAGATCCATTGATGCTGTTGCCTGCATCAATACCTCATCTTTTTTTATTCCCAAGTGGTATACCATTGTGTAGAGATACCACAATTGGTTTCACCATTCACCTTTTGAGGAACATATGGATTGCTTAAGTTTTTTGTTTGTTACAAATAAAGATGATATGAATATTCATGTGCAAGTCCCTGTGTGGACATATGATTTCACCACTTCTCGTGGGTAGATACCTGGGAGTGGGATGTCTTGGTCATATGGTAGATGAATGTTTAACTCTTTTGAAAACTGCCAAACAATTTCCCAAATAGTTGTACTGTTCTATATCCTCACAAGCAGTGTATGAGAGTTCACTTCTATCACATGATCAACCTCTTCCTAATTTTAGACATTCTAATACAGGTGTATAGAGGTTTCTCACTGTGGTTTTAAATTGCATTTTCCTAATGGCAAATGGTATTAAGCATTTTTTTTTCCTATACTCATTTGTCATCTGTGCATCTTCTTTGGTGAAGTTTGTGTTCAAATCATTTGTCCATATTTTTACTTGATTGTTTCCATTCTTATTATTGAATTCCAAGAGTTATTTTTCGTATTTTAAATAAAAGTCTTGTACTAGAGATATGTCTTGCAATTATTTTCTGCCAACAGAAATTTAGGCTTGTGTTTTAATTCTCTTAGCAGTATGTATCAAGAAGCCTAGGTTCCTAATTTTGATCAGTTCCAATTTACCAATTTGTCTTTTATATTCTGTTCTTTTGTAATGAATCTAACTGTTTGCCTAATCTCAGATCACAAAGGAGCTCTATGTTGTAAATATTTCATACTTTTCAGGTATTTTTTTAACTCTATAATTAATTTTGAGTTAGCTTTTGTATATGGTATAAGATAAGAATCAACATTCATTTCTTTGTAAATAATATCCAATTTTTCTAGCACCATTTGTTGAAAGAGCTATCTGTTGTCCACTGAATTGCCTTCGTGCCTTGTATGAAAATCAGTTCTCCATATATGTGTAGGTCTACTTCCAGACTCTCTTTTGATCATTAAATCTATGTGTCTATCTCTTCATCAAGACCACATTATCTTGATAATTGTAGATTTATAATAAGCCTTGAATTCAGGTAGTTTTTGTCCTTTAAATTTACTCTTCTTTTTGAAAGTTGTTTTGGGTATTCTAGGGCTTTTGCATTTCTATGAAATTTTAGGTTTTGCTTGTCAATTATTACAGCAATTCTGGAATTTTTATTTGGATTGTATTAAATCTATACATTAATTTGTGGGAAGTTTTCTGACTTATCGGCAAAGCATCTCTCCATTTGTCTATGTGTTCTTTAATTTTACTCAGGATTTTTTAGTTTTTAGCATACAGGTGTTATAGATCTCTTGCCACATTTAACCCTAAGTATTTTACATTTTTGGAAATATAGTAAATGATAATTTAAATTTTAAATTTCTCAATTTTTGTTGCCAGTATGTAAAAGTAAAATTGTTTCTTGGACATGATTCTTCTGCGTGGCAACCTTATTAAATATACATATTTGCTTTAGTAACATTTTGTAGATCTTATCAGACTTTTTACATATTTATATTTTATCTGCAAATAAAAAAAAAACGGTTTAACATTTTTTTTCTTTTTAATTAGGTGCATTTATTTCTTTTACTTGTGTTGTTGTACTGGCTAGAACTTCCAGTACAATGTGGAATAGAAATTCTGAGAGGTGGCATCCCTATTTTTTTTTTTATCCTACGAGAAAAGTGTTTAGTCTTTTACTGTTAAGTATGCAATTTTTCATAGATACCTTTTATTAAGTTGAGGAAGTTTCCTTCGATTCCTAGTTTTCTCACTGTCTTTTTTTTTTTTTTTTTTTTTTCAGTACATGGGCCTCTCACTGTTGTGGCCTCTCCCATTGTGGAGCACAGGCTCCGGACGCACAGGCCCAGTGGCCATGGTTCATGGGCCTAGCCGCTCTGCAGCATGAAACCCTGTCCCCTGCATCAGCAGGTGGACTCTCAACCACTGCGCCACAGTGAAGCCCTCTCACAGTCTTTATCAAGAATAGATGTTGAAAATTTTCAGGTGTGTCTACTTAGATGCTTATATGAGTTTACTTTTTTAGTTTCTTAATTTTGTGAATTAAATGATTTATTTTCAAATATTAAACCAACCATCAATACATGAGATAAAATTCACTTGATCATGGTATATTTTCATTCTCATTTCATATATTATAGGAATTGCTAAAACTTTATCTTGAATATTTACATTGAGAGATATTTATTTGTAGTTTTCTACTTTGTCAGTCTTTGTCTCATTTTAGCATCAAAGTAATGCTAGTCTTGCTGAGCAGGAGACACCCTCAATTTTTTACATGAGTTGTGTAAAATTAGCATTAATTCTTTCTTAAATATTTTGTAGAATTTACCAAAGTGGTTATCTGGGCCTGTAGTTTTCTTTGTTGGAAAGTTTCAAACTACAAAATTAATATTTTTATTATAAATAAGATTATTTAATTTATTAGCTATAGAGAACAATTTTGGTAGTTCTTTTTATTCAACAAAACTTTCCACTTAATCTGAGTTGTCTAGTTTACAGGCATGAAGTTGTTTACAATATATCTTTATTATCCTTTAACTATCTGTAGAATGTATACTGATGTTACCTCTCTTACTCCTGATATTGGTAATTTTTGTCTCCCTGCCCCATCTTGTTCTTATTACTAATAAAACTAGAATGTTATCCATTTTATTTATAGTCTCAAATAATCCACTTTGGTTTATGTCCCGTTGATCAACTCATTTTTCATTATGCTTCTCTCGGTAACATTATTGCTTTGAAATATACTTTGTGTGATATAAAAATGAACACTCCAGGGTTTCTCTGGTGGCACAGGGGTTGAGAGTCCACCTGCCGATGCAGGGGACACGGGTTCATGCCCCGGTCTGGGAGGATCCCACATGCTGCAGAGTTGTTGGGCCTGTGAGCCATGACTGCTAAGCCTGCACTCCCGAAGCCTGTGCTCTGCAATGGGAGAGGCCACAAGAGTGAGAGGTCCATGTATGGCAAAAAAAAAAAAAAAAAAAGAACACTCCAGGTTTCTTTTGACAAGTGTTAATGTGAAAGACCTTTTTTTATATACATAAAGAAGGTATATATACATACACACACACACATATATATATATATGTCTTATGTCTATATGTGTATCTATATATGTCTTTTTGTTTATAGAGCAGTTTTATATTTTATTGTTTTTTTATTTTTAACATCTTTATTGGAGTATAATTGCTTTACAATGATGTGTTAGTTTCTGCTTTATAAGAAAGTGAATCAGTTATACATATACATATGTTCCCATATCTCTTCCCTCTTGCATCTTCCTCCCTCCCATTCTCCCTATCCTACCCTATAGGTGGTCACAAAGCACCGAGCTGATCTCCCTGTGCTATGCGGCTGCTTCCCACTAGCTATCTATTTTACGTTTGGTAGTGTATATATGTCCATGCCACTCTTTCAGTATGTCACAGCTTACCCTTAACCTTCCCCATATCCTCAAGTCCATTCTCTAGTACTTCTGTGTCTTTATTCCCGTCTTACTCCTAGGTTCTTCATGACTTTTTTTTTTCTTAAATTCCATATATATGTGTTAGTATATGACATTTGTTTTACACTTTCTGACTTACTTCACTCTGTATGACAGACTCTAAGTCCATCCACCTCACTACAAATAACTCAATTTCATTTCCTTTTATGGCTGAGTAATATTCCATTGTATATATGTACCACATCTTCTTTATCAATTCATCTGATGATGGACACTTAGGTTGCTTCCATCTCCTGGCTATTGTAATAGAGCTGCAATGAACATTTTGGTAAATGACTCTTTTTGAATTATGGTTTCCTCAGGGTATATGCCCAGTAGGGGGACTGCTGGGTGGTATGGTAGTTCTATTTGTAGTTTTTTAAGGAACCTCCATACTGTTCTCCATAGTGGTTTTATCAATTTACATTCGCACCAGCAGTGCAACAGTGTTCCCTTTTCTCCACACCCTCTCCAGCATTTATTGTTTCGAGATTTTTTGATGATGGCCATTCTGACATGTGTGAGATGATATCTCACTGTAGTCTTGATTTGCATTTCTCTAATGACTAAAGATGTTGAGCATTCTTTCATGTGTTTGTTGGCAATCTGTATATCTTCTTTGGAGAAATGTCTATTTAGGTCTTCTGCCCATTTTTGGATTGGGTTGTTTGTTTTTTTTGTTATTGAGCTGCATGCGCTGCTTGTAAATTTTGGAGATTAATCCTTTGTCAGTTGCTTCATTTGCAAATATTGTCTCCCTTTCTGAAGGTTGTCTTTTGGTCTTGTTTATGGTTTCCTTTGCTGTGCAAAAGCTTTTAGGTTTCATTAGGTCCCATTTGTTTATTTTTGTCTTTATTTCCATTTCTCTAGGATGTGGGTCATAAAGGATCTTGGTGTAATTTATGTCATAGAGTGTTCTGCCTATATTTTCCTCTAAGAGTTTGATAGTTTTTGGCCTTACATTTAGGTCTTTAATCCATTTTGAGCTTATTTTTGTGTGTGGTGTGAGGGAGTGTTCTAATGTCATACTTTTACATGTACCTGTCCAGTTTTCCCAGCACCACTTATTGAAAAGGCTGTCTTTTCTCTACTCTATATCCTTGCCTCCACTGTCAAAGATAAGTTGACCACATGTGTGTGGGTTTATCTCTGGGCTTTCTATCCTGTTCCATTGATTTATCTTTCTGTTTTTGTGCCAGTACCATACTGTCTTGATTACTGTAGCTTTGTAGTATAGTCTGAAGTCAGCGAGCCTGATTCCTCCAGCTCCATTTTTCATTCTCAAGATTGCTTTGTCTATTCAGGGTCTTTTGTGTTTCCATACAAATTGTGAATTTTTTTTTCTAGTTCTGTGAAAAATGCCAGTGGTATTTTGATATGCATTGTATTGAATCTGTAGATTTCTTTGGGTAGTAGAGTCATTTTCACAATGTTTATTCTTCCAATCCAAGAACATGGCATATCTCTCCATCTGTTTGTATCATTTTTAATTTCTTTCATCAATGTCTTATATTTTTCTGCATACAGGTCTTTCATCTCCTTAGGTCGATTTATTGCTAGATATTTTATTCTTTTTGTTGAAATGGTAAATGGGAGTGTTTTCTTAATTTCACTTTTAGATATTTCATCATTAGTGTATAGGAATGCCAGAGATTTCTGTGCATTAATTTTGTATCCTGCTACTTTACCATATTCATTGATGAGCTCTAGTAGTTTTCTGATAGCATCTTTAGGACTCTCTATGTATAGCATCATGTCATGTGCAAACAGTGACAGCTTTACTTCTTCTTTTCCATTTTGGATTCCTTTTATTTCCTTTTCTTCTCTGATTGATCTGGCTAAAAGTTCCAAAATTATGTTGAATAAGAGTGTTGAGAGTGGGCAACCTTGTCTTGTTCCTGATCTTAGTGGAAATGCTTTCAGTTTTTCACCAGTGAGGATGATGTTGGCTGTGGGTTTGTCATATATGGCCTTTATTATGTTGAGGAAAGTTCCCTCAATGCCTACTTTCTGCAGGGTTTTTATCATAAATGGGTGTTAAATTTTGTCAAAAGCTTACTGTGCATCTATTGAGATGATCATATGTTTTTTCTCCTTCAGTTGTTAATATGGTGTATCACATTGATTGATTTGTGTATATTGAAGAATCCTTGCATTCCTGGAATAAAGCCAACTTGAGCATGGTGTATGATCCTTTTAATGTGCTGTTGGATTCTGTTTGCTAGTATTTTGTTGAGGATTTTTTCCATCTATGTTCATCAGTGATATTGGCCTGTAATTTTCTTTCTTTGTGACATCTTTGTCTGGTTTTGTTATCAGGGTGATGGTAGCCTCGTAGAATGAGTTTAGTAGTGTTCCTCCCTCTGCTATATTTTGGAAGATTTTGAGAATGATAGGTGTTAGCTCTTCTCTAAATGTTTGATAGAATTCACCTCTGAAGCCATCTGGTCCTGGGCTTCTGTTTGTTGGAATATTTTTAATCACGTTTTCTATTTCAGTGCTTTTGATTGGTCTGTTCATATTTTCTATTTCGAACAGTAGCAAAGATCATTAAAACTAAAAGCTTGTTCTTTGAGAAAATAAACAAAATTGATAAACCATTAACCATATTCATCAAGAAAAAAGAGGGAAGACTCAAATCAATAGAATTTGAAATGAAAAAGGAGAAGTAACAACTGACCCTGCAGAGATACAAAAGATCTTGAGAGATTACTATATGCAACTCTATGCCAATAAAATGGACAACCTGGAAGAAATGGACAAATTCTTAGAAATGCACAACCTGCCAATACTGAATCAGGAAGAAATAGAGCCATTTTAGATTCACAGCAATATTGTTTGGAGGATACAGAGATTTCCCATATACCTGCTGCTCCCAGACAGTCATAGCCTCCCCTATTAGCAACATCCTCACCAGAGTGGTACATTTGTTACATTTAATGAGCCTACACTGTCACAGCATAATCACTAAAGTCCATACTTTAGGGCTAACTCTTGGTGGTGTACTTTCTATGTGTTTTGACAAGTGGCACGTGACACTTGTATAGTATTACACAGAGAATTTTACTGCCCTAAAAGTCCTCTGTGCTCTGTTGTCCTTCCCTCCCTCCCTCCACTACTTCCAGCAACCACTGATCTTCTTATGGTGTCTCCATGGTTTTGCCTTCTTCAATATATCATACAGTTGTAATCATATGAGTATGTAGCCTTTCAGTTAGGCTTTTTTTCATATAGTAAAATGCTTTTAAGATTCTTCCATGTCTTTTCGTGAATTGATAGCTTATTTTTAGCTCTGAATACTAGTTTGTTGTCTGAATGTACCACTTTATTCATTCGCCATAGTTGCTTCCAAGTTTTTATAATTATTCATAAATTTTCTCTAAATATCTGTGTGCAGCTTGTTGTATCTGCTTAAGTGTTCAACTCTTTTGGGTAAATACCAAGGTGTGAGATTAGTGTGAGACTGATGAATTGTATGGGATCCTGTTTAGTGTTGTAAGACTTCATCAAACTGTGCTTGAAAGTGCCTGTTCCATTTAACAGGATTTTTCATTCATGAAAACTGCTGTTGCTCTACACAGTCACTAGCATTTGGTTTTATCAGTATACTGGATTTTGGCCATTCTAATAAGTTTGTAGTGGTATCTCATTGCTTCAGTTTATAGTTCGCTAATGACATACCATGTAGAGCATCTTTTCTTATAATTTTTGCCATTTGTATATCTTTGATTAAGTGTCTGATAAGGTATTTGATTAATTTATTTAATAGGGTTGTTTGTTTTCTTACTGTGGACTTTTAAGAATTTTATGTTAATAAGAAATATTGGTATGTAGATTTCTTTTCTTGTAATGTCTATGTGTATTTCAGCATAAGAGTAATGCGGGTCTCATAGAATGTATTAAGATGTATTCTTTCTGCATCTCTGCTCTGAAAGAGATTATAGAGAATTAGAACAATTTCTTCCTGAAATGGTGAACACATTTGGAACTGGTGCTTTCTCTTTTAGAAGGTTATTATTGATTCAGTTTCTTTAATAGAATAGACCCATTCAGATTGTCTATTTCTCCTTGTGTAAGTTTTGACAAATTGTGTCTTTCAAGGAATTGGACCATTTCATTCAGGTTATCAAATTTGTGGGCATAGAAGTGTTCATAATACTCCTTTATTAACCTTTTAATGTCCACAGTGATGTAGCGATGTCCCCTCTTTCATTTCTAATATTAGTAATTTGTGTCTTCTCTCTCTCTCTTCCTTTTTTTTTTTTTTTCTTTTTTTCCTCTGGTTAGCCTGGCTACAGGCTTTTTGATTTTACTGATGTTTTCAAAGATCCAGACTTCAGTTCCACATATTTTCTCTATTGATTAACTATTTTCAATTTAATTGATTTCTGCTCTATTTATTTCTTTTCTTATGCATATTTTTTATTTAGTTTGTTCTTCTTTCTTCAGTTTCCTAAGGTGGAGACTTACCTTATTAACTCTAGAGCTTTCTTTTTTTTTTCTAATATATGCATTCAATGCTACAAATTTCCCTCCAAGCACAGCTTACACTGCAACCCATAAATTTTGATAAGTTGTTTTCATTTTCATTTAGTTCAAAATATTTGTTAACTTCTCTTAAGGTTTCTTCTTTGATTTATGTATTATTTAGAAGTGTGATGTTTATTCTCCCTGTATTTTGAGATTTTCCATGAATCTATTACTGATTTCTGGTTTAGTTCTATTCTGATCTGAGAGTACACATTGTATGATTTCTAATCTTTCAAATTTGTTAGGATGAGTTTTATTTTTTGATTTGTTCTGACAATCTCTGTATTTTTACTGGTGTATTTACCACTGATGGTCAAAATGATTATTGTTATATTTGGACACATGTGCACCATATTTGTTACTATTTTTCTGTTTGGTGCCCTGGTTCTTTGTTCCTATTTTTTATTCCACTTTTTATTCCCATTATTTTTGAATTCTCAGAATGTAGTAGCAATAATCTCAGTGGAAATGTGCATCTTGTGATCACAGAATAAAAGATTTCATTAAGGATTGTGGAACAGAGAAATACAAGGAGCAAGTTTTCTTGGTGAGGTGCTTGAACGTCTCCACTAGCCCTGGATTCCTTAATCCCCCATGTTTTATTACACGAGTAATAGGAAACTTTTTCTGGCTTATTCTCTCTATTCAGCTTTCTGTTGTTCAAATAAAGGTAGAACCCATTCTTAAATGACATTTTCTAAGTTTTGGGGGTTGTTTTTTTGGTTTATGTAGGATTTGTTTTCTCTACTTTGTTTATATTTCCAACTAAAAAACTATCTTTATAAATAGCATATATAGAACTTTTGTGTCTTATAGCATTTAGAACTTATTTCTTGATACTTTGCTATAAAGAATGTGGGAGAAATACTCCTATTAAAAAAATAACTGGGGCTTCCCTGGTGGCGCAGTGGTTGAGAATCCGCCTGCCGATGCAGGGGATACGGGTTCGTGCCCCGGTCTGGGAGGATCCCACATGCCGCGGAGAGGCTGGGCCCATGAACCATGGCCGCTGAGCCTGCGCGGCCGAAGCCTGTGCTCTGCAATGGGAGAGGCCACAACAGTGAGAGGCCCACGTATCGGAAAAAAAAAAAAAAAAAAAAAAAAAAATAACTATCTTCTCTGAAATCTGACCCTCAAATTCAGTAGTGTCTCCAATCATTGTGTCAATCAAAAACACCATCATAAACATCTGAAGTGTCTCAGGGGATATCAGTGTATCTTTTAGAAATTACTGGTTTAAATTTTCCTTGGTATCTTTTAATAACATTTTGTTAATTTATCCACATACATCCTGTACCTCTTCTGTTTGTTTTATAAAAATAGATTATGCATTTCTATTGGTCTTCTAAAAGCTATTTTTTGTATGTGTGAACTTTTAAAAACTGTTGTATCCAGCAATTTCCTAAACTTTCTTATTACTTCTATTAAAAATTTATAGTTTCTTTCAGTTTTTTATGCAGTCACATTCCCTGTAATTAATTATTTTATTTCCCCTTCTCTCTCGTTTACTGTCTCTTCAACTGGTTAGGATCACCAATACAACAGTGAATAGACGTAATTGTAACAGTATCAACTTCCTGAAATTAAAGAGAACTGTTCTAAGTGACTCACTGGAAAGTAAGATGTTAATGAGAAATTTTTTATACTATTTATCAGGTTAAGGAATCTCCTTTCTAGTTGAATTGCAACTAGGTGAAAAGTATTGTTAAGTGCTTTAAAAAATTGTCTGTTGAAAGAGTCATGTTATTTTTCTTCTTTATTAATGTGGTGAAATATATTAATACATTATTGTCCTTAACCCCAATATCATACATTAGCTTTATGATTTTATACTATACTAACATTTAAAACAATATTCCTTATTTAGCCAATTTTGTTGTTTACCATTTTTTTCTTTAGTCATGATTTTGACAAACCTTAATTTATTTAATATATTTAAATATATTTCTAAGAATTAGAATTCAGAAGTTTTTCGGGATAAAGATACATGGTTTATCTTTTTGTTGATTCTCAGTCTTGTTGACTATATTTTTTCTATCAATGAATATTTAGCTAAATTTCATATGTGGAAATTTTGATTGGTCTCAATTGAAGACACGTTTTCCCAGAGAGAATTTATCTTCTTTTCAGAGTGTAAAGTGGTGCTACCAACCATGTAACTCTATACTCTTAACTTGCATTTTCCATGTGGGTTCTGTAAATGTGAATTCTAGAATCATTTAATAGCAAGATTTTTATTACAAATTATTAGATAAAATTTATATATTAAATTTTAATATAATAAATTATGAGTCTTCTCTGAGTGTATTTTATTAATATAATAATTATTTTATTATTCTTAAAACGTTTTCATCTAGAAGGACCATGGAAATATATAGGCTTTACTTCTGACATATTTTCCTAATGTGGATTTTTTTCTAACTTATAGTGTCACTGAAAGTGTAACTCCTTCAAAATTCTGCATTTGTGCAGGACAGAGAGTATACATCAAGTTCAACCCACTCTTATGGACATAAAGCCTAATTTAGTTTTATCAAAGTGTTATTAATTCCCAAGTCTCCAGGTATCAGGAAACAATACTTGTTCCAATAATACTCCCAGCCTCTCTGATCACTTACCACTCTGGCTTCAATACAATAGGAAAATTTTTTATTTTAGCCTAAGTAGTTTTATGAATTGTATGTTAATATAATTAATGCATTCAAAAGGATCTCTTTTTAATGATTCCTCCAGCCCCCAGGTGTTTTCCAATGGGTAGGTTTTCAATATATTCTGCAGATTTTTTTAAAAAAAATAAATACTTTTCTATTTTCTTTAGGACATCTGTTTCATTGAACTTGAATTCTTATGTTCTATTATTTTGATATGATTATCTTCTCTCTGGCTTATTATCTCTTTCAGATGGGCTAATATTAAGATCTGTTGGATTTGTAGAAATCATATCTGGAGATTGTCGTGGGGACGCTGCAGGTGGTGAAGGGCCAAGTAACAAGAACTATTCCTTGAGGTCATGTGGATAAAAAAATACAAATAAAATCTAGTCTTACACATGAATAAATGATAGTGTAGTAAAAGAGAAAAACATGTAAACTATTATTGCAGTATAGTATATAAGAAATATAGGACTTTATGAGAAAATTATATAATACAGTAAAAATTTAGAGGTTTGCATAGAGTGCAGCAAGGAACAGTGGATCCAGTGACCAACACTGCCTAGGAAATGCAGGAGAATTTCCTCCACACCCAGGTGTGGAGTAATGAATGTACAGGCTCAAGAGTTTCAGACCATGGGGGCCCATTTAGCAGGTATTGGATTAATGCCTTGCTTTCAACTTAAAGGTATGAAATTGGAGAAATTTTGGAAGAAGTGGCAAACATCAGTTATAAACAATAAAACACATTTGACAAATAACTTGACTGAAAGGAAACTGCTCTTTGTTTACAATGTAGTCCAACCCTAAGTCATGGGTATATTTATTATATTTTATCTTTCATTTAATTATTCCTATATTTAATTTTGATTTTCACTTCTGACTTTTACTTTCTGTTCATCACATATATGTTGTTAGTTATTCCTGTCAGTTTTTTTCATCTTATCTCCACATTTAGCACACTCTTTCTTTTTTTTTTTTTACATCAGGCCAGTCAGAGAAGTTGAAAAATCACATTTGTTACTCTACACAGATTGAATCTCTAAACCTAACTGGCTGGTCGTTTCAGAATATGTTGATTTTTCATTAAAGGAGTCTGTTAGACAGCATAAATTAATATTTCTACTATAAAGAAAATGAAAGATGCAAGGCATAAGCTTCACCCATCCATCCACTCAGCCAGTCAGGCCTTCTAGATCATTTGCTTTCATGGTCGCTTTCACATGGAAAAGAGTGTTGCACATAGGTATCTGGAGAGTGAATGAGGGGAGTTACCTAAGATTCAGTATTCACTTACATAAAAAGAGGTAGCCAGAAGTCATGTTCACCAAAGTCAATTTTAGCTCTAACATGTAACATTACAAGCAATTATATGATTGATTGTGGTCTGATGACTAATACTCTTACTAAACCATAAATAAATTACTAAAATAGTCTTCCTCTATGTACGAGGTGAAACAAAACGTGAGAGAATTAGGTAAGCAACCCTACTGCTCTCAGCATTATAAATATATATATATATATATATATATATATATATATATATATATATATATATATATATATATTATTATTATTATTAGAGAAATAAAGGGCACCTAGCTGACAGTGATTAATGCCTGGCCAATCATGTGCTCATATTCTAGGCGACACTCTCACTATCATAGAAAAAGGGTGGCAGGGCTCTCAAAGACCAGTTTTCACCACTGTATTCTATTGAAAGAGTTTATGTATCAACCAAAATGTAAGTATATTCGGAGGGAGTATGCCTTGAGGAATTTTTACCTATTAGAGACATAAGGAACATTAAGAATATATCCAGAGAGCTTCCCTGGTGGCACAGTGGTTGAGAGTCCGCCTGCTGATGCAGGGGACACGGGTTCGTGCCCCGGTCCGTGAAGATCCCACATGTTGCAGAGCGGCTGGGCCCGTGAGCAATGGCTGCTGAGCCTGCACATCTGGAGCCTGTGCTCCACAACGGTAGAGGCCATAACAGTGAGAAGCCTGCGTACCACAAAAAAAAAAAGAATATATCCAGAATAGAAGTTAAGAAATGGGTAAGGTATGTACTCTAAGAGAAGAAACATTGGACAGTAATCAGGAGACATTATTTAATATTGGGTATATCTTTAACTGGATTAAAAGCATTGGACAATCATTAATTTTTCTGGGTTTTGATTTCTTCATCTGTAAAATAATTTGATTGTCAGATAATTAAGATCTCTTTGTCAAATATAACCAGAACCAGACTCTAGTTAAAGCAATAGACACAGATTTTATTCAGAAGCTATTTCAACAGGAAAACAAGAGACCTCAGTATGGAACTGGGTTTAACTCCATGTACATGAAGGACAGGTGGGATATAAAGCCAATAAGCAGAATGGGGGCTGGGTCAGTGGATGAAAAATTACTAAGAAAAATATCCCCAAAGGATAGGAGATTCTTGCTGAAGTAACTTAACAAGATTTTGCTGAAGGCAGGCCAAGATGACCAGATATCAAGAGTGTGTGTAGGGGCGTGAATTCTCATTAAACTGACTTAGCAGGATTCCTGTTAAAACTGAGGTAGACAGGCCCAGCAGGGCCATGATGGCCTAGGCATAGTTGAAAATAGGTTGCAGAGAAGCCCAACAAAAATTTGGTCAAGGAAACTTTCTTTGTTGCCTTCCATACTTAACAAGGTACTATTCCATGATGTTTAGGTTAATAGGCCAGAATTTATTTTGATCTGAGAGTATAATCTTGCAGAAGCAGAGCAAGGAGGGAGAGGTCAGTGTTTGACATTCAACTTGTCCTTTAGAGCTGGACAGGCTCAGGCTTCAGAAGTTGCTGGGGAGGTAGAATTGGCTGAGGAAGCATTGTACGGTGTGTGCTGGTGAAAATCTAGGCATAAGAGTCTGCATGAGATTCCCAATTGAGTGTCAACATTTGCTAAAAACAAGATGAGACAGAGAAGGAATAGTCAACTTATAAAATTATAAACTCACAGAATTGTAGAGATGGGATCTAAGGATTAATATTCTGATTATATTACCTCAATAAGTTAACTGAAGCCCAAAGAGATTAAATAACTTGGCCAAATTTACTAGACAAAGAGTGGAAGATTAAATAGCCTACCATATAATGTTCCATCAGTTCATTTTTACAGCATATTCCAAATTTTAAAAGAATGCTAATTACCAGAAAGAGGAGGTATCTCAGGAACTAATATGCAATTTACAATGCATACAAATTTACATAATCTTAAGAAATCAACAATGAATTACAGTGCCTCTGTAGGTCTATCTGATCTGTGTTTGGTGCTGCTGATGTAAGAAGATTAAAAAAAAAAAAAAACTTCAGAGAAATAGTATTTCATATCTGTGTTTTTTGTATCTTGCAATATCCTTTCTGGTCAAGTACCCTATCTCGGGAGCAGGTATTGATATTTTTTTCCAGCTACAGTACAATCCTTCACCCTTACCCACCACATCCCAACTGTTTCTAGCTTGTAATTATAAAATATTAAAAGCACAGTAAATCATGTAGTTTCCCATACTTGTTGGAATATTAAAAAGCTAGCTGCAGTTTAGTAATAAAATAAAATTATTGGCAATAATGAGTTTCTGGAAAAAAAGCAGCACTCTTGTTTGCCTAAGCCATTCAGAGCAGGGAGTTTGAAGAAAACAGCTGGCAGTTACTCATTGCTCAATTCATAAAACCATATTTTTTTCTGCACTGCTGAGATTCCCCAAGCTGGATTCAAGTTGGGAAAGGCAGTCTACTTAAGAAGAATCCTGGTATTTGTGTCAGAGTATCTGTTTTCTAGTCCTGGCTCTGTCAGTAAATAACACCATTACTGTTGATTTAGCTTCAGGGGGAGATGAGAGGGGTACTCTTTTTGTTAGATGTGATACAGGGAAAAGTACTTTCTCTAATCATTTCACAAATGTTTTATGGGATTTTATATATATATATATATATATATATATATATATATATATAGAGAGAGAGAGAGAGAGAGAGAGAGCGAGAGAGAGAGAGAGAGAGAGAAAGAATGTGGAATTTCATATTGTTTTTTCTTCTAGGACATTAATTCGAAAAATATTATTTTTTATTTTGTAGAGGGTTATTTTACAAATAACTTTTTTAAAAGTATAAATATTATTTATATTTCTGTATTTGGGTGAGAAAAATGGACGCCATTTTTACATTATTGGTAAGGTGCACTTTGAGGGTTAAGACTCGTGAATGAGAAGAGTAGGTGACAGCATCGTGGGCTGGACTCTGGTACGTTTACTACATCTGCTGCCATCCTCTCCTTGCCCCAGTATCTGGACTGAGCCTTACTTTCCCCATCCTCTCCCGTTCATTGCCACAAATTGCACCCTGAAGTCTCCAGCGAGTCTTGTTTCCCTTTGTGGGAAACCTCATATTTCACCTACTGAGACCAGGCCCTGGGAGCATCCCATGTGGTGTTCACAAGAAGAAAGCATTTCCTGATTGAGGGACTTGGTGAAGAAGCCAGATGCCCCATCACAGCATGCTGGCACTTGGGCTGGGTCAGAAAGAGAGAGCAATGCTCTGAAGCTGTTCTTCAGTGGAGAGGTGCCAGGTACTGGTAGTGAAGGTCTCCTGGGAAGATTTCTGGGTCCTGGCTGCTGCCAGGAAGGACAGCTGAACCCTGTGACAAAGAAATGGCGTGTTTTGAGTTACTCTGACCTTGTACCATGGCTGACATGGGATTGACACCTCAGGAGCCTGCGTATAGCCTCTAAAAAAAAAAGGGACAGATCCTTATGCACAGAGAACTGTAACCGTGCCACAGGTCTGAGGGCTGGGACTTCCTGCCTGATCCTGCTCTTCTGGAAATAAAACACTGCATGAAAGAGGCAAAGACCCTACTCACCTACTTTACAGTGAAGGATGCAGTCAATACATAAAGATATTAGGCCCTGAACCAAGATGGCAGAGTAGAAGGACGTGTTCTCACTCCCTGCTGTGAGAACACCAGAATCACAACTAGCTGTTGGACAATCATCTACAGGAATACACTGGAACTCACAAAACAGATACCCTACATCCAAAGACAAAAGAGAAGCCACAATGAGAGGGTAGGAGGGGCACAATCACAATAAAATCAAATCCCATAACTGCTGGGGAGGTGACTTACAGACTGGAGAACAATTATACCACAGAAGTCCACCCACTGGAGTGAAGGTTCTGAGCTCCCTGTCAGGCTTCCCAACCTGGGGGTCCGGCAACAGTGGGAGGAATTCCTAGAGAATCAGATGTTGAAGGCTAGTGGGATTTGACTGCAGGACATCGACAGGAGTAGGGGAAAGAGAGACTCCGCTCTTGGAGGGCACACACAAAGTAGTGTGTGCATCGGGACCCAGGGGAAGGAGCAGTGACCCCATAGGAGACAGAATCAGACCTACCTGTTAGTGTTGGAGGGTCTCCTCCAGAGGCAGGGGGTGGCTGCGTGTCACCATAAGGACAAGGACACTGGCAGCAGAAGTTCTGGGATATACTCCTTGGTGTGAGCCTTCCCAGAGTCTGCCACTAGCCCCAGCAAAAAGCCAGAGTAGGCTCCAGTGTTGGGTTGCCTCAGGCCAAAAAACAACAGGGAGAGACACCAGCCCCACCCATCAGCAGAAGTGGATTAAAGTTTTACTGAGCTCCACCCACCTGAGCAACAGACAGCTCTATCCTCCACCAGTCCCTCCCAGCAGGAAACTTGCAGAAGCCTCTTAGATAGCCTCATCCACCAGAGGGCAGACAGCAGAAGCAAGAGGAACTACAATCCTGCAGCCTGTGGAAAAAAAACCACATTCACAGAAAGATAGACAAGATGAAAAGGAAGAGGGTTATGTACCAGATGAAAGAACAAGATAAAACCCCAGAAAAACAATTAAATGAAATGGAGATAGGCAACCTTCCAGAAAAAGAATTCAGAATAATGATAGTGAAGATGATCCAGGACCTCGGAAAAAGAATGGAGGCAAAGATTGAGAAGATGCAAGAAATGTTTAACAAAGACCTAGAAGAATTAAAAAACAAGCAAACAGAGATGAGCAATACAATAACTGAAATGAAAACTACCATAGAAGGAACCAATAGCAGAATAACTGAGGCAGAAGAACAGACAAGTGATCTGGAAGACAGAATGGTGGAATTCACTGCTGTGGAACAGAATAAAGAAAAAATAATGAAAAGAAATGAAGACAGCCTAAGAGACCTCTGGGACAAGTTTAAATGCAATGACATGTGCATTATAGGGGTCCCAGAGGAAGGAGAGAGAGGAAGGTCCCAAGAAAATGTTTGAAGAGATTATAGTCAAAAACTTCCCTAACATGAGAAAGGAAATAGTCACTCAAGTCCAGGAGGCACAGTGAGTCCCAAACAGGTTAAACCCAAGGAGAAACATGCCGAGACACATAGTAATCAAATTGACAAAAATTAAAGACAAAGTAAAATTATTGAAAACAGCAAGGGGAAAATGACAAATAATATACAATGGAACTCCCATAAGGTTAACAGCTGATTTCTCAGCAGAAACTCTACAAGCCAGAAGGCAGTGGCATGATATACTTAAAGTGATGAAAGGGAAGGACCTACAACCAAGATTACTCTTCCCAGTAAGGATCTCATTCAGATTCGATGGAGAAATAAAAGCTTTACAGACAAGCAAAAGCTAAGAGAATTCAGCACCACAAAACCAGATCTACAAAAAATGCTAAAGGAACTTTAGGAACTAAAGGAATTAAAGGAACTAAAGTTAAAGGAACTCTAAGTGGGAAAGAGAAGAGAAGGAAAGGACCTACAAAACAAACCCAAAATAATTAAGAAAATGGTCATAGGAACGTACATATCAATAATTACCTTAAACGTGAATGGATTAAATGCTCCGACCAAAAGACACAGGCTTGCTGAATGGACACAGAAATAAGACCCATATATATGCTGTCTACAAGAAACCCACTACAGACTTAGGGACACATATAGACTGAAAGTGATGGGATGCAAAACGATATTCCATGCAAATGGAAATCAAAAGAAAGCTGGAGTAGCAATACTCATATCAGAAAAAAATAGACTTTAAAATAAAGTTACAATAGACTACATAATGATCAAAGGATCAATCCAAGAAGATATATCACCTATAAATGTATATGCACCCAACAAGGAGTACCTCAATACATAAGGCAAATGCTAAAAGCTATAAAAGAGGAAATTGATAGTAACACAATAATAGTGGGAGACTTTAACACCTCACTTACACCAATGGACAGATCATCCAAACAGAAAATTAATGAGACACAAGCTTTAAATGACACAATAGACCAGATACATTTAATTGATATTTATAGGACCTTCCATCCAAAAACAGCAGATTACAATTTCTTCTCAATTGCGCACGGAACATTCTCCAGGATAGATCACAGCTTGGATCACAAATCAAGCCTGAGTAAATTAAGAACATTGACATCATATCAAGCATTTTTATGACCAAAACGCTATGAGATTAGAAATAAAATACAGGGGAGAAAAACGTAAAAAACACAACCACAGGGAAGTTAAACAATACATTACTAAATAACTAAGAGATCACTGAAGAAATCAAAGAGGAAATCAAAAAAATACCTAGAGATGAATGACAATGAAAACACGATGATCCGAAACCTATGGGATGCAGCAAAAGCAGTTCTAAGAGGGAAGTTTATAGCTGTACAAGCCTACCTCAAGAAACAAGAAAAATCTCAAATAAAATATCTAAACTTACACCTAAAGGAAGTAGAGAAAGAAAAACAAACAAAACCCAAAGTTAGCAGAAGTAAAGAAATCATAAAGATCAGAGCAGAAATAAAAGAAATAGAAACAAAGAAAACAATAGCAAAGATCAATAAAACTAAAAGCGGGTTCTTTGAGAAGATAAACAAAAGTGATAAACCATTAGCTAGACTCATCAAGAAAAAGAGGGAGAGGACACAAATCAATAAAATTAGAAATGAAAAAGGAGAAATTACAACAGACACCTCAGAAATACAAAGCATCTTAAGAGACTACTAAAAGCAACTCCATGCCAATAAAATGGACAAGCTGGAAGAAATGGACAAATTCTTAGAAAGGTATAACCTTCCAAGACAGAACCAGGAAGAAATAGAAAATATGAACAGAACAATTACAGGTAATTAAATTGAAATTGTGATTAAAAATCTTCCAACAAACGAAAGTCCAGGACCAGATGGCTTCACAGGTGAATTCTATCAAATATTTAGAGAAGACATAACACCCATCCTTCTCAGACACTTCCAAAAATTTTCGGAGGAAGAAACACTCCCAAACTCATTCTATGAGACCACCATCGCCCGGACACAAAGACCAGACAAAGATACTACAAAAAAAAAAAAGGAATTCACAGACCAATATCACCTCTGTATAGAGATGCAAAAATCCTCAACAAAATACTAGCAAACAGAATCCAACAACACATTAAAAGGATCAGACACCATGATCAAGTGGGAGGTATCCAAGGGATGCAATGATTCTTCAATATATGCAAATCCATCAATGTGATATACCATATTCACAAATTGAAGAATTAAAACTGTATGATCATCTCAATAGATGCAGAAAAAGTTTTTCACAAAATTCAACACCCATTTATGATAGAAACTCTCCAGAAAGTGGACATAGAGGGAACCTACCTCAACATAATAAACATATATGAAAAACCCACAGCAAACATCATTCTCAATGGTGAAAAACTGAAAGAATTTCCCCTAAGATCAGGAACAACACAAGGATGTCCACTCTCACCACTATTATTCAACATAGCTTTGGAAGTCCTAGACATGGCCCACAGAGAAGAAAAAGAAATAAAAGGAATACAAATTGGAAAAGAAGAAGTAAAACTATCACTGTTTGCAGATGACATGTTACTATACATAGAGAATCCTAAAGATGCCACCAGAATACTACTAGAGCTAGTCAATGAATTTGGTAATGTTGCAGGATACAAAATTAATGCACAGAAATCTCTTGCATTCCTATACACAAATGATGAAAAATCTGAAAGATAAATTAAGGAAACACTCCCATTTACCATTGCAACAAAAAGAATAAAACACCTATTTATAAACCTACCTAGGGAGATAAAAGACCTGTATGCAGAAAACTATATGACACTGATGAAAGAAATTAAAGATGATACCAACAGATGGAGAGATATACCATGTTCTTGGATTGGCAGAATCAACATTGTGAAAAATGACTATAAAGCCCAAAGCAATCTACAGATTCAATGCAAGGCCTATCAAATTACCAATGACATTTTTTCCAGAAGAAGAACAAAAAAATCTTAAAATTTGTATAGACACACAAAAGACTCTGAATAACAAAAGAAGTCTTGAGGGAAAAAAATGGAGCTGAAGGAATCAGACTCCCTTACTTCAGACTATACTACAAAGCTACAGGAATCAGATGATATGATACTGGCACAAAAACAAAACTATAGATCAATGCAACAAGATAGAAAGCCCAGAGATAAACCCAAAGACATATGGTCAACTATTCTATGACAAAGGAGGCAATGATATACAATGGAGAAAAGACAGTCTCTTCAATAAGTGGTGCTGGGAAAACTGGACAGCTACATGTAAAAGAATGAAATTAGAACACCCCCTAACAACATACACAAAAATAAACTCAAGATGGTTTAGAGAACTAAATGTAAGACCGGACACTATAAAACTCTTAGAGGAAAACATAGGAAGAACACTCTTTGACATAAATCACAGCAAGATCTTTTTTGATCCACCTCCTAGAGTAATGGAAATAAAAAAAAAATAAACAAATGGGACCTAATGAAACTTCAAAGCTTTTGCACAGCAAAGGAAACCATAAACAAGATGAAAAGACAGCACTCAGAATTGGAGAAAATATTTGCAAACAAATCAATGGACAAGGATTAATCTCCAAAATATACAAACATCTTGTACAGCTCAATATTAAAAGAATCAAACAACCCAATCCAAAAATGGTCAGAAGACCTAAGTAGACATTTCTCCAAAGAAGGCATACAGATGTCCAAGAAGCACATGAAAAGCTGCTCAACATCACTAATTATTAGAGAAATGCAAATCAAAAGTTCATTGTGGTATCACCTCTCACCAGTTAGAATGGGCATCATCAGAATATCTACAAACAACAAATGCTGGAGAGGCTGTGGAGAAAAGGGAAGCCTCTTGCACTGTTGGTGGGAATGTAAATTGATACAGCCACTGTGGAGAACAGTATGGAGGTTCTCTAGAAAACTAAAAATATAATTACCATATGACACAGCAATCCCAGTACTGGGCATATACCCAGAGAAAACCGTAATTCAAAAAGACACATGCACCCCAATGTTCAATGAAACACTATTTACAGTAGCCAGGTCATGGAAGCCACCTAAATGCCCATCGACAGATGAATGGATAGAGAAGATGTGGTACATATATACAATGGAATACTATGCAGCCTTAAAAAGGAAAGAAATTTGGTCATTTGTTGAGACGTGGATGGATTTAGAGACTGTCATACAGAGTGAAATAAATCAGAAAGAGAAATACAAATATTGCATATTAACACATATATGCCTAGAATATATATTTTTTAAACATACCTAGAAATATATACCTAGAAATATATAAAATATATATTAACCATACCTAGAAAATTGGTACAGATGAACTGGTTTGCAGGGTAGAAATAGAGACACAGATGTAGAGCACAAACTTATGGACACCAAGGGGGAAAGCCGGGGGAGGATGGGGGTGGTGGTGTGATGAATTGGGTGATTGGAATTTACATGTATACACTCATGTGTATAAAGTTGATGACTAATAAAAACCTGCTGTATAAAAATATAAAAAGAAAAAGAAAGTAAAGACTTCTGAATGACATGACTTAGAAATTATAAGAGTGTATCTTTCCCAACTAAAATGTCAGTACCCTGGCCTCTTTATAGGGAACAGTAAAGTGGTTTTCTGTGTGTGCATTTCCATTCTGCTGAGAACATCAACAACTAAGCTCCAAACCTGGTTTTACTAATAATGATGCTCATTTGCATTCCAAAGGAACCTGTATTCTGGGCATTTTAGTGGGAAAACATCATTTACAAATCATGGCAAGCAAAGAGAAAATAAACATCTAATTCCACACAATAAAATGAAATTTTTTTCTATGTCATGAAAAGATCTGCATAAAAAGTGAAAAAAATGCCTTTAATCATCCAGATATTTATTCTACTTGTCAACATATGTGAGGAAATCAGAAACATAGAGGTAATTTTTTTTTTTCTCTCTCTTTTCATCCAGGGCTGTCCATTAGAACTTTCTGCTATGATGGAAATATTCTGTATCTGAATTGTCTAATAAAGCAGTCACTCATCACATGTGACTGTTGAACACTTAAAATGTGGCTACTACAACTAAGGAACTGACCCTTTAATTTTATTATTTGATTTGCATTTGAATATCCTCATGTGACTAGTGACTACCATATTGTACAGTGTGGTTCTAGATGTTTGTTTTTATCTTTTATTACAATTTCAGAGAAACTTATTGTAAATAATCCTACTTGATGGCTGACTAGACAATTGTAATTTTCTCCTATGCTCCTTTTTAATCTCAAGTTCAGGAAACAAACAACTGTTAGACTGAACCCCTCTCTGATGTTAGTTCTATCATCTAATCCAATTATGGGAAATTAATCCCTTTGACAGAAGCTGTTTTATTTACTTAATAATTATAATTTTTATTATTTTTGGTGTAAAATTATTGCACTTCACTAATAAAAATACAAGTTGGCAAAAAGCCTCTGTTGGCTCACACATAATCTTATCCTTGAATATTTTGTGATGTGTAATGGTAAAACCACCCATGACTCCCACAGACATAGGAACTACCTTTTTTGCCACATCAGATGCCTTTCAAAGCCAGCCTCTGTTCAGGATGCAATGCATCACAGTTATCCCAGGTCACCACGTGTTCCTCTGTGTCATTTCACACAGGGACACAACATGACATGATGTAATTAAAGGAACACAATGTGGTGGCTCCCATTAGAAAGAAAAGACTCTTTCCGGATCAGCTTATAGGTCTCCACTCCAGCTGCCACAGAGAAGCTCTGAAACTTCTGCTATAAAAGCTAGCTGAGGGGCCTCCCTGGTGGCGCAGTGGTTGAGAGTCCACCTGCCGATGCAGGGGATACGGGTTCGTGCCCCGGTCTGGGAGGATCCCATATGCCGCGGAGCGGCTGGGCCCGTGAGCCATGGCCTCTGGGCCTGCGCGTCCGGAGCCTGTGCTCCGCAACGGGAGAGGCCACAACAGTGAGAGGCCCGCATACCGAAAAAAGAAAAAAAAAAAAAAAAAAAAAAAAAAAAAAAAGCTAGCTGAGGACACCAGGAGGGCAAAGGGTAAGCTGGGACCAAGTGAGAGAATGGCATGGACTTATATATACTTCCAAATGTAAAATAGATAGCTGGTGGGAAGCAACTGCACAGCACAGGGAGATCACCTTCCTGCTTTGTGACCACCTAGAAGGTTGGGATAGGGAGGATGGGAGTGAGACACAAGAGGGAGGAGATTTGGGGATATATGTATATGTATAGCTGATTCACTTTGTTATAAAGCAGAAACTAACACACAATTGTAAAGCAATTACACTCCAATAAAGGTGTTAAAAAAAAACTAGCCAATCTTCTGTGTTCCAATGCACAAGGTCTCTACATTTCAGCCCATGTCTATTAAAAGCCAAGTCAAGCACTGTCAGAGAGTGTTACAGAGCTCCTCCCTCAAACTGTAATCTTATCATCTCATAAGCTAAACAGTGTTGGGGTTGGGTGTGTACTTAGATAAGAGGCTTAAAAATGAAGGTAGTCTCGTTGAATCAGGAACTCAATCCACCTTCCTAGTCCAAAAGAGGATCCCAATAATCAGTTCATCCCTGCTCCTAATGCCTTGTCCTGTGAGCCTAGACGGACAGCATGCTCACGTATCACACATTGTCTTCTTCTCAAAGTTGGGGAAAATCTGGTCCTACTTGCCTGGCTCTGTTCCAGTTCAACTAATTGCTTCCTCTGGCTTTAAATTCCCCCTGCAATGTCTATCGAAGGCTGACTCTTCATTTACAATTCTAAATGGTTATGCCCTGTTGCTGTGTGCTGGCAAGCAGCCGCTGCTCTCCATTCCAGCTGTGGTGGAATTTTGCAGTGGCCAGAGTAAATTGTACACATGCTATATTCAACCTAGGAAGGAGAAGTCGTAAAGTCCTAGAGTTCGTCCCAGTGATACGTGCCGTTTCAGTGAAAAATTATTCTATATAACCACATCGATGAAAATGCAGAAATATACTCCCACAGTCTAGACTTGTTAACTCACTACCATCTGTCTGAGACAAATTCTCCAAAGGAAACCAGGGTGGTGAGGCAAAGTGTGGGTTGGAAGTTGTGAAATTGGAAACCCTTAGTTTCATGATATTTATTTTTATTTTTTGCTTTAGCAGGAAGATGCTAATTTAAATCAGTCATTGAAAAAATGTATCCATGTCAGTTTACAGAGTTTTGTTTAAACACTATTTTTGTATTTTAAAAGAGGGATGATGTTTTGCTACCCATGAACATAATTTTTAATATTCCAGGAAATGGAGATCATAAAATGTTTGGCTTGGACACATATATGAGGACCTGAGTAATCATTTGAAATGACTCTGTTTTGGACAAAGATTTTCCCTTGCTCCCTTCTAATTCCTTTTTATTCCCCATTTCCATAATAACTATGAAATATTTTGATCATTGGGAGTTTCCCTCTATGACACTTCTCATTCTAATCTACATTTGTCCTTCATAGTATCTTATACACCTAAACAATACCTTTTTTCATATAGTTTCCATATTTTTTAAATTAATTTTAATTTTTTAACAACTTTATTGGAGTATAATTGCTTTACAATCGTGTGTTAGTTTCTGCTGTATAACAAAGTGAATCAGCCATATATATATACATATATCCCCTTATCTTCTCTCTCTTGCATCTCCATCTCACCCTCCCTATTCCAACCCTCTAGGTGGTCACAAGAAACCTAGCTGATCTCCCTGTGCTATGAGGCTGCTTCCCACTAGCTATCTATTTTACATTTGGTAGTATATATTTTTCCATGCCACTTTCTCACTTTGTCCCAGCGTACCCTTCCCCCTTCCCGTGTCCTCAAGTCCATTCTCTATGTCTCTGTCTTTATTCCTGTACTGCCCCTAGATTCTTCAGAACTTTTTTTTTTTTTAGATTCCACATATATGTGTTAGAATATGCTATTTTTTATCTCTTTCTGATTACTTAACTCTGTATGACAGACGTTATGTGCATCCACCTCACTACAAATAACTCAATTTCATTTCTTTTTTATGGCTGAGTAATATTCCATTGTATATATATGCCATATCTTCTCTATCCATTAATCTGTTAATGAACACTTAGGTTGCTTCCATGTCGTGGCTATTGTAAATAGAGCTTCAATGAACATTGTGGTACATGACTTTTTGGAATTATGGTTTTCTCAGGATATATGTCCAGCAGTGGGATTGTTCGGTCATATGGTAGTTCTAGTTTTAGTTTAGTATTTTTTTTAACATCTTTATTGAAGCATACTTACTTTACAATGGGGTGCTACTTTCTGATTTATAACAAAGTAAATCAGCTATACATATACATATATCCCCATATCTCCCCCCTCTTGTGGTTCCCACCCATGCCCCCTATCTCATCCCTTGAGATGGTCACATAGCACCAAGCTGATCTACTGGTGTTATGGGGCTGCTTCCCACTAGGTATCTATTTCACATTTGGTAGTGTATATATGTCCATGCCACTCTCTCACTTCATCCCAGCTTACCCTTCACACTCCCCATGTCCTCAAGTGCATTCTCTATGTATCGTCTTTATTCCTATCCTGACCCTAAATACTTCAGAACCATTTTTTTCTTTTAGATTCCATATATATTTGTTAGCATATGGTATTTGTTTTTTTTTCTCTTTCTGACTTACTTCACTCTGTATGACAGATTCTAGGTCCATCCACCTCACTACAAATAACTCAATTTCATTTATTTTTTTGGCTGAGTAATATTCCATTGTATATATATGCCCATCTTCTTTATCCATTCATCTGTCGATGGGCTTAGGTTGCTTCCATGTCCTGGCTATTGTAAATAGAGCTGCAATGAACCTTGTGGTACATGGTACATTAGGAATTATGATTTCTTAGGGTATATGCCTAGTCATGGAATTTCTGGGTCATATGGTGGTTCTATTTTTAGTTTTTTAAGGAACCTTCATACTGTCTCCATCGTGGCTGTATCAATTTACATTCCCACCAACAGTGCAAGAGTGTTCCCTTTTCTCCACACCCTCTCCAGCATTTATTGTTTGTAGATATTTTGATGATGCCCATTCTGACCTGTGTGAGGTGATACATCATTGTACTTTTGATTTGCATTTCTCTGATGATTAGTGATGTTGAGCAACCTTTCATGTGTTTGTTGGCAATTGGTATATCTTCTTTGGATAAATGTCTACTGAGGTCTTCTGCTGATTCTTAGATTAGGTTGTTTGTATTTTTGATATTGAACTGCATGAGCTGCTTGTATATTTTGGAGATTAATCATTGTCAGTTGCTACATTTGCAAATATTTTCTCCAATTCTGAGGGCTGTCTTTTTGTCTCATTTATGTTTTCCTTTGCTGTGCAAAAGCTTTTAAGTTTCATTAGATCCCATTTTTTTTAATTTTTGTTTTTATTTCCATTTCTCTAGGAGGGGTGCCATAAAGGATCTTGCTGTGGTTTATGTCATAGAGTGATCTGCCTATGTTTTCCTCTAAGAGTTTTATAGTTTGTGGCCTTACATTTAGATCTTTAATCCATTTTGAGTTTATTTTTGTGTATGGTGTTAGGGAGTATTGTAATTTCATTCTTTTACATGTAGCTGTCCAGTTTTCCCAGCACCTCTTATTGAAGAGGTTGTCTCTTCTCCATTGCATATCCTTGCCTCCTTTGTCAAAGATAAGGTGACCGTAGGTGTGTGGGTTTATCTCTGCGCTTTCTATCCTGTTCCATTGGTCTATATTTCTGCTTTTGTGCCAGTACCATACTGTCTTGATTACTGTAGCTTTGTAGTATAGTCTGAATTTAGGGAACCTGCTTCCTGCAGCTCCGTTTTCCTTTCTCAAGATTGCTTTGACTGTGTTTCCATACAAATTGTGAAATATTTTATTCTAGTTCAGTGAAAAATGCCCTTGTTATTTTGATAGGGTTTGCATTGAATCTGTAGATTGCTTTGGGCATTATAGTCATTTTTCACAATGTTGATTCTGCCAATCCAGGAACATGGTATATAGCTCCATCTTTTGTATCATCTTTAATTCCCTTCATCGGTGTCTTATAGTTTTCTGCATAGAGGTCTTTTATCTCCTTAGGTAGGTTTATTCCTAGGTATTTTATTCTTTTTGTCGCAGTGGTAAATGGGAGTGTTTCCTTAGTTTCTCTTTCAGATATTTCATCATTTGTGTATAGGAATGCAAGAGATTTCTGTGCATTAATTTTGTGTTATGCTACTTTACCAAATTCATTGATTAGCTCTAGTAGTTTTCTGGTAGCATCCTTAGGATTCTCTATGTATAGTATCATGTCATCTGCAAACAGTGAGAGTTTACTTCTTTTCTGATTTGGATTCCTTTTATTTGTTTTTCATCCTTGATTTCTGTGGCTAAAACTTCCAAATCTATGCTGAATAATAGTGGTAAGAATGGGGAACTTTGTGTTGTTCCTGATCTTAGAGGCAATGATTTCAGGTTTTCACAATTAAGAATGATATTGGCTGTGGGTTTGTCATTTATGGCCCTTATTATGTTGAGGTAAGCTCCCTCTATGCCTACTTTCCGGAGAGTTTTTATCATAAACGGTATTGAATTTTGTCAAAAGCTTTTTCTGCATCTATTGAGATTATCATAGGGTTTTTCTCCTTCAATTGGTTAATATGGTTTATCACATTTATTGATTTGCCATATTGAAGAATCCTTGCATTCCTGGGATAAACCCCACTTGAATGGTATATGATCCTTTTAATGTGCTGTTGGATTGTCTTTGCTAGTATTTTGTTGAGGATTTTTGCATCCAATTTCATCAGTGATATTGGCCTGTAGTTTTCTTTCTTGGTGACATCTTTGTCTGGTTTTGGTAACAGGGTGGTGGTGGCCTCATTGAATGAGTTTGGCAGTGTTCCTCCCTCTGCTATATGTTGGAAGATTTTGAGAAGTGTATGTGTTAGCTATTCTCTAAAAGTTTGATAGAATTTGCCTGTGAAGCCCTCTTGTCCTGGGCTTTTGTTTGTTGAAAACTTTTTAATCACAGTTTCCATTTCAGTGCTTGTGATTGGTCTGTTTATATTTTCTTTTTTTCCCTGGCTCAGTCTTGGAAGGTTGTGTTTTTCTAAGAATTTGTCCCTTTCTTCCAGGTTGTGCGTTTTATTGGCACATAGTTGCTTGTAGTAATCTCTCATGATACTTTGTATTTCTGCAGTGTCAGTTGTTACATCTTTTTCATTTCCAATTTTATTGATTTGTGTCTTCTCCCTTTTTTTTGTGATGAGTCTGGCAGTTGGTATATCAATTTCTTTTATCTTCTCAAAGATCCAGCTTTTAGTTTTATTGATATTTTCTGTTTCCTTCATTTCCTTTTCATTTATTTCTTATCTGATCTTAATGGTTTCTTTCCTTCTGTTAACTTTTCGTTGTTGTTGTTGTTGTTGTTCTTCTTCTTCTTCTTCTTTAACTAATTGCTTTAGGTGTAAGATTATGTTGTTTATGTGATATGTTTCTTGCTTCTTGAAGTACGACTCTATGCTATAAACTTCCCTCTTAAAACTGCTTTCGCTGCATCCCATAGATTTTGGGTTGTCCTGTTTTCATTGTCATTTGTTTCTAGTCATATTTTGATTCCTCTTTGACTTCATCAATTATCCCTTGTTTATTTAGTAGTGTACTGCTTAGCCTCCATGTATTTACAATTTTTATAGTTTATTTTTTTCTGTAATTGAGATCTAGTCTCATAGCATTGTGGTCAGATAATGTACTTGATACAATTTCAGTTTTCTTAAAGTTACCATGGCTTGATCTACCCTGGAGAATCTACCATGAGCCCTTCAGAAGAAAGTGTAATCTGTTTTTTTTTTTTTGGATAGCATGTCCTATAAATATAAATTAAGTACATCTTTTTAATGTGTCATTTAAAGCTTGTTTTTCCTTATTTATTTTTATTTTTATTGAACTGTCCATTGCTGAAAGTGGGGTGTTAAAATCCCCTACTATGATTGTGTTACCATCAATTTCTTCTTTTATGATTGTTAGCATTTGCCTTATGTATTGAGGTGCTCCTATTTTGGGTGCATAAATATTTACAATTATTATATCTTCTTCTTGGATTGATCCCTTGATCATTATGTAGTGTCCTTCTTTGTCTCCTGTAATAGTCTTTATTTTGTATGATATGAGAGTTGCTACTCCAGCTTTCTTTTGATTTCCATTTGCATGGAATATCTTTTTCCATCCCCTCCCTTTCAGTCTGTATGTGTCCCTTGGCCAGGAGTGGGTCTCTTGTAGACAGCATATGAATGGGTCTTGTTTTTGTATCCATTCAGCCAATCTATGTCATTTGTTTGGAGCATTTAATCCATTTACAATTAGGGTAGCTATCGACGTGTATATTCCTATTACCATTTTCTTAATTGTCTTGGGTTTGTTATTGTAGGTCTTTTCCTTCTCTTGTGTTTCCTGCCTAGAGAAGTTCCTTTAGCATTTGTTTTAGATCTGGTTTGATGGTGATGAATTCTCTTAGCTTTCGCTTGTCTGTAAAGGTTGTAATTTCTCTGTCAAATCTGAATGAGATCCTAGCTGGGTAGAGTAACTTTGGTTGTAGGTTTTTCCATTTCATCACTTTAAATATGTCCTGCCACTCCCTTATGGCTTGCAGAGTTTCTGCTGAAACATCAGCTGCTAACCTTATGGGGATTCCCTTGTATGTTAATTGTTGCTTTTCCCTTGCTGCTTTTAATATTTTTTTCTTTGCATTTAATTTTTGATAGTTTGATTAATATGTGTCTTGGGATGTTTCTCATTGGGTTTACCCTGTATGGGACTCTCTGTGCTTCCTGGACTTGATTGACTATTTCCTTACTCATATTAGGAAAGTTTTCAACTATAATTTTTTCAAATATTTTCTCAGTCCCTTTTTTGTTTCTTCTTTTTATGGTACCCCTGTAATTCAAATATTGGTGCATTTAATGTTGTCTCAGAGGTCTCTGAGTTTGTCCTCAATTCTTTTCATTCATTTTTATTTATTCTGCTCTGCAGTGGTTATTTCCACTATTTTTATCTTCCAGGTTACTTATTCGTTCTTCTGCCTAAGTTATTCTTCTATTGATTCCTTCTGGAGTAGTTTTAATTTCATTTATTGTGTTGTTCATCATTGTTTGTTTGCTCTTTTGTTCTTCTAGGTCTTTGTTAAATGTTTCTTGTATTTTCTCCATTCTATTTCCAATATTTTGGATCATCTTTACTATCATTATTCTAAATTATTTTTCAGGTAGATTCCCTATTTCCTCTTCATGTTTTTGGTCTGGTGAGTGTTTACCTTGTTCTTTCATCTGCTGTGTATTTCTCTGACTTCTCATTTTGCTTAACTTACTGTGTTTGTGGTCTCCTTTTTGCAATCTGCAGGGTCATAGTTCCCGTTGTTTTTTGTGTCTGCTCCCAGTGGGTAATGTTGGCTGTGTTTTGTAAGCTTCCTGGTGGAGGGGACTGGTGCCTGTGTTCTGTTGGATCAGGCTGGACCTTGTCTTTCTGGTGGGCAGGACCACGTCCAGTGGTATGTTTTGGGGTGTCTGTGAGCTTATTATAATTTTAGGCATCCTATCTGCTAATGGGTGGGGTTGTGTTCCTGTCTTCCTAATTGTTTGGCATAGGGTGTCCAGCACTGTAGCTTGCTGGTTGTTGAGTGGAGCTAGATTTTAGCATTGAGATGGAGATCTCTGGGAGAGCTTTTGCCATTTGATATTATGTGGGGCTGGGATGTCTCTGGTGGACCAATATCCTGAACTCTGCTCTCCCACCTCATAGGCTCAGGTGTGACAACTGACCAGAGCACCATGACCCTGTCAGCCATATGGCTCAGAATAAAAGGGAGGGAAAAAAAAAGAAAAAAGAAAGAAAGAAAGAAGGAAAGAAAGAAAGAAAATAATATACAGTTATTAAAATTGAAAAAAATATTAAAAATTTAAAAGTAATAAGAAAAAGAGAGAAAGAAACACAGCAACCAAACCAAAAAAACAATCCACCAATGATAACAAGTGCTAAAAAAAATACCAAAACAAAAGGAGCATACACATACACATTCACAGAAAGAGAAAAAGAAAAATTATATATATATATAATATATTATATATATATATATTTTATACATATATATATTATATATTATATATATATATAAGAAGAGAGCAACTGAGTCAATAATCAAATCTACCAATGATAATTAGATCTAAATACTAAACTAAGATAAGCATAAAACCAGAAACAATTTAGATGCAGAAAGCAAACTCCAAGTCTACAGTTGCTCCCAGAGTCCACTGTCTCAATTTTGGGATGATTTGTTGTCTATTCAGGTATTCCAGAGATGCAGGGTACTTCATGTTGATTATGAAGATTTAATCCGCTGTTCCTGAGGCTGCTGTGAGAAATGTCCATTTCTCTTCTTTGTTCACACAGCTCCTGGGGTTTAGCTTTGGATTTGGCCCCACCTCTGCATGTAGGTCACCTAAGGGCCTCTGTTTCCAAACCAGACAGGATGGTTTAATGGAGAAGCTGATTAGGGGGCTCTGGCTTACTCAGGCCAGGGGAGGTAGGGGTATGAAATGCAGGGCAAGCCTACAGTGATAGAGGCTGGTGTGATGTTACACCAGCCTGAGACGTGCTGCTTTCTCCCAGGGAAGTTGTCCCTGGATCACGGGACCCTGGCAGTGGCTAGCCGCATAGGCTCCTGGTGGGGAGGTGTGGATAGTGACCTATGCTTGCACACAGGGTTCCTGGTGGCTGCAGCAGCAACCTTAGCATCTCTTGCCCATCTCTGGTGTCTGTGCTGATAGCCGCAACTCATGCCCCTCTCTGGAGCTCACTTAGGTGGTTCTATGAATCCAGTTCCCTCAAGCACCCCAAAACAATTGTCTCTTGCCTCTTAGGCAGTTCCAGACTTTTTCCCAGACTCTCTCCTAAATAGTTTTGGTGCACTAACCCCCTCTAGGCTGTCTTCACGCAGCCAACCCCAGTCCTCTCCCTGGGGTCTGACCTCTGAAGCCCAAGCCTGAGCTACCAGCCCCCACCTGCCCTGGCAGATGAGCAGACAAGCCTCTCAGCCTGGTGAGTGCTGGTCGACACCGATCCTCTGTGCAGGAATCTCCACTTTGCCGTCTACACCCCTGTTGCAGCACTCTCCAACGAGGCTCTGAAGCTTTCCCCACCCCCACTTCCCCCATCTCCACCAGTGAAGGGGTTTCCTAGTGTGTGGAAACTTTTCCTCCTTCACAGCTCCCCCCCAGAGGTGCAGGTCACGTCCCTATTCTTTTGTCTCTGTTTTTCCTTTTTTCTTTTACCCTACCCAGGTACGTGGGGAGTTTCTTGCCTTTGGGGAAGACTGAGGTCTTCTGCCAGCATTCAGTTGGTGTTCTGTAGGAGTTGTTCCACATGTAAATGTATTTCTGATGTATTTGTGGGGAGGAAGGTGATCTCCATGTCTTATTCCTTCGCCACCTTGAAGGCGCCCCCCAGTTCCCCTATTTTAGATCCTCAGTTTTCTCATTAACAAGCAGTCTCCTTAGTTTAAGAGGAAACAGCCTGCTTAAAACAATTCCCATTAAAACAAGCATCACTGTGTTTGTTTGCCTGTTTTTGTGGTTCTTTAAACCAGTCGAACACATCCAGATATGGGCTTTAGGGGTCTTACTGAAGTTTCTTTGTTACCCCCTCATTTGTTCCAAACCTGCTCTTTTTCTAATCGAACCTCCACTAAACTTTGAAATCCTGCTGCGTGACCCACGTTGTAATTCGGCTCGAGGCAGTGTAGACTTGGCGTTCCACGTTCTTAACTTTTGATTCTGGGGTTTCCACTTGCTGAGGCTGGGCTTGATGAACTCCAACTCTCCTCACATCAAGAAAAGTTTTCTCAAGATAGAAACATGTCCTCTGCTGTAGACAGGCCACATCTGACAGCCTCCTACGGAGTGTAAGAGTTCAGGAGAGGGAGGACAGAGGACTCGATTCATAGAATTGCCTTTAACTCTCTTGTGCTTATTATATTTGGAAGAAGTATTTTGGATTAAAAGTCTAGAGATCTGACTTCTAATTCAAAAGTTGTAATTATTTTCTTTGTCTTTGGGTAAGTCAGCCAATCTTTTTAGATCAAGATATTGTACCAAATTAGATATTTTAAACTATATTAGTAGTTATTTAATAAAAGTACTCACTCCATGCAGCAATTTGGAAGCCAGATCCAAGATAGATTCCTGTCCAGATGAGAGTGTTTATTAGCACTCAGAAACTTCATGGCTTCAATTTTCTTGACTTTCAAGACACTCAGTCAGTTCTCTCTTTGACAGATTTCTAGGCTAAGTAGGAAGCTAGCTAATATTTAGGAAGCATCTATTATTGTTTGTTTACTTGTATATACTGTTTTACTTTACCTAAGTCTAATCTGCTACAATAGATGTTATCTGTAGTTGGTGAAGCTGAGGCAGAGATTTAAATAACTTGCCCATGAGACTACAGAAGTGTAGGTGGAATGTTTGACTCCCAGGCTGTGAGTCTGCTCTCCCTCCTCACTCAGATGTGTCACACCAGCTCTGGAACTTCCTTCTCTCTGTAGTTATGGAGTCTACAGAGAACTCTACACATGTCTTTATTGATATTTATTTGACAGTGTCAGTCATGAATTAAAGAATCAGAATTCCAGCATTGTAAAGTCCTTTCAGTGCTATTTGGTTCAGCTTCCTTAGCAGAGTTGTATGTTTGCTCTAGTTATTCTTGTCTTCAAGAATAAGGGATGTCCTGTTCATCAGGCCACCTAGCCAATGTGAAATGAAGAGCATGCTGCTATCACATACCCCAAACTGACAAAGAACCTCTTTCAAAAGGCTGTAGATTCTTTTCTAAAATTAAAGAATCATTAGAGATGGAAATAACAAATGCTAAAGAATAAATAATTCTGAAATAATTGTTTCTATTTCACTATAGAGATACGTGCATAGGAGCAAAGCCAAATTGTAAAACCAAAAAAGTTTGAGTTTCTGATTTCCACTGCCCTGTAATCAGGTAGCTATGATAGTATGACTTCTTCAGCATTCAGTTAAACCAGAGTGGAGAGATGAGACCCAAGTTCACTGCACTTTGGTAGGCTAAAGCTAATTCTCCAAACTCTTCACATACTTCAGCTTTGGCTGTTTTGAGTCACACCCAGGTTTTGGATGGTCACTTTAGGATTTAGATGGGAGTCTCCCAGGCTCACCTTATCCTCCAGTGGAGGACCACCTGAGTGTGCTTGTAATGACATTGCCTTATTTCTCAGGCTCATCAAGAGGTCTGGTATATACTATTTTATTCAAGGCCCAGTTTCTTCTATATATTCCTTTCTGACCACACCTACACAGGCTGCTATATCTTACTTGTGAAATCTTATTTAGACTCACATAACACTTAATTGCATTGTGTTAGTTCTCTGTTCTCTAGTCTTCCTTTTAACATGATATCCAAGGACAGCATCTATGTGGTGTGAGGGCTTATTACCAAGGAAAACAATAGAAGGTACTCAGTAAATTATTGCCAAATAAAAGCCACACATTTCACTTACATCTCTGTTATCTCTGAATGAAACTCAAAGAAAGATCTAAAATGGGGAGGCAAATTTGAATTAGACCAGAAGTTCTAACCACAAACCCACCTGCTTTGTTCAATGTGAGTGTATGCTGCATTTAATGAAATCCAGAAAAGCACTGCCCTGGTCTTTCAAAGCCTTGGGTGTGCATCTCACCAATAAATGCCCAGGTCACTGAGAGAAATGAATCCCAAGTATCTGAGTGGTATATTTCTTCCTGGATCAGGCTGTCTATTTAATCACTTTCCAACAGCCTCCTCTATTCACATGTCCACTTGATCTACATTAATTATTTTAACTGACATCCTTGTTAAGTGAAATTGTTTTTCCTAGGCAGACTATAAATAGCCTCCACCTTGTTCATCATTTATCTCTTTGGAGATCACACTGGCTGCATTTATAAAGAAAGAAAGTCATGACTTGGCCAAGATACAGGAAGCAGCCCTCTCTAGGGGCAAAGGAATTTCACAGTTATTGGAGAGACACAGCTTATTTTTTTCCCTGACAACACACCCAGGACAAGGCATCGGCTTTCCTTTAAGTGTGAAAGATTGCTTTTTGTAGTGTTCTTTCTCTGCTGTCCAAGGAGGAGGTGAAAGAGAAACACCAGTAATAAGGGAAAACAGCAGGAAAAACTAAAACGAATAAAACCTCATCTTCTGTCACCTCTCTTCATCCACACAACCATACACATACATTACAAAGAAAGGGTTCCAAGGTTAAAATTTATTTTAAAAGAGAAGAACAAGAAAGGAATAAGTTTTCTATGACTATATGTAAAATGGTTAAGATTAGTTAATTTCTTGATTTCTCTAGACCATTCAAATAACTGACTACTGAAAAGGAGATCACATTCAGTGTAGAATATATCTAAGAGATTCCAGCTCATATTACTGCTTTTCTGCTGAGATATTAGGACCCCCATATATCATTCAGCACTTGATTATATTACACTAACAAACAACCCCATAATTTCAATGGCTCATAAAATCAAAACTTTATTTCTTACTCATGCTATGTCTCCATCTACGGTCAGCAGGGTTTTCTGTTCCATGTCATCTTCAATCAGGCACCAGTGGAGACTTCATGATTTTGAACATTACTAGTCATCTGCAAAGGTACAAGTAGATAGCAAGTCACACATAGATTGTAAAGGCTTTTGCCTGGAAGTAACATGAAACTTCTGCTAATATTTTATTAGCCAATGTAAGGCACATGGCCTGGCCTGGCTTTAGGGGTACAGGAAAGTGCAGACTTGCTATGTATCTAGAAGGAGGATAGCAGACATATTGGTTAAATAGCATGGATGACTTCCTTGAATCACCTTTCTCAGTATTAACTATGAATTGATACGTTTTTCCTGCAGGCTTTCCTCTGATCTAGCGCAAAGTCTAGAATCTCTTGGAGATGCAGAGTATTCTCTATATTAGGTTTGGTTTTGCCTACTCTTGACTCAGACATATACAATTTAAAAAAATAAAATAAAAAAGTCACTTTGTATGGGCATCATATTGACTATTCAGAGGCTGACCAGCAAAAAATCAATTAGATTGTCACTTTCTCTGTTTAAAACAAGTCTGCTGTCATGTTGGTTATTTCAGTGATCTTAATTAACAATTAAATTCCATGGGCCATTCTATAGTCTACTCGGTTGTGTGGCAGTTAACTATTATGACTATTGGGAAGATGCAGTAAACAAAATAAATAAGGACAAAAACACTCTATTTTGACCAAAATTATATTACAGACAGTACCTGTGTATTGTTCCATATTATTCCAATTTTTCTTCCTTTTTTTGTTTTGTTTGTTTGTTTGTTTGTTTTACATTAGCTTTAATATTTCATTTTATTCTTTGCAAAGGTAGGGTGGGTGGAAAATTAATAATTTCTAGTCATATTTAAGTTTATGCTGTGAGTTTTAGAAATTTGGAGTCTGTAGCTAGAAATACTGATTTGCTACTGCTCTTCATTCTCTTATCTCATTCCCACTTCTCTCTTATTTTCTCAATACTTCCTATTCTCTCATTATTTATTCTCCAGTTCTTTTTACCTCTCTCTTATTTATTGCATCTAACATCGCAAAGTGAGACAGATCCTGGAATTTTCCCAATTATAAAAGCTCAGATTAACTATAAGTTTAAAGAAATGAACGTTTCCATATTAGTCAAAATTCATTCAGTAGCAAGGTAGAGATTCCTGATTCAAACTAAGTTATATTTTTTAAAGCATATGTATTGAGCTATTGGTCTAACAAACTACCCCAAAACTCAGTGACTTTAAGTAACAATCATTTATTTTCTTTCAAGAGTTAGTTGGTGAGCTGATCTCAATTGAACAGCTCATCTTTAAGGTGCAGATATAGCTAGGACATGATTCTTGCTATGGGTCATGTCCATTCCATGAATATAAATTATGAAGCTCAGGCTGAAGACAAGTAGCACTTTTCATGGAGATGAAAGGGGCACTAGAGGATAAGCTCAGTGGGACAAATACATTTTAAGCTTCTGTTTAACATCACATTTTTAAGCATCCCATTGGCAAAGCAAGTCGTAGGGAAGAACTCAACATCAAAGTAGAGGGGAGTATACACCTCCCATGGAGGTGGTAGCAAGGGAAGGAGAAATTTGAACAGTAATCTCATCCTCTACAATGAGCATTATATTGGTTTATGTATCTGGGAAGTCCAAGGGCAGTAATTAAACTGTGTGCATAGTCAGATCCAAATCAGGTCATTGCTTTGCTCCATCTCTCTTGCTCTCACTTCCTCCATCTCCATCCCTGATATCTCATTATGTTCATTTTATTCTCAGGCAAGTTTCCCAACATGACTAAAAATACAGCCTCTTGTACTTTGAGGCTTACATTCTTATGTGTTATTATCCAGCTGGAAAAGGGACTTTTCCTCCCTCAGAATCGAAACATCAAACCTCAGAAAAGCTTATGATTAGATTAACTGATTAGTTTAATATACCTAAAATCAGAGGAATAGTCTATAAACTATTGATTGATAAACTTAGATGAACCCATATGTTAAGAAAGTGGGGCATGATAATTGACAGTCTCAGTAGAATACTGTGGAATTAGGGTAAGATGGCACCACAAAGGAAAACTGGGTGGTTTTTAAAAGCAAAGAAGTGATTAATGCTGACCAGGATAAAACAAAATATGTCCATTACAGCAATACTGTATAATTAATATGCATACATATTATACAAAATAGTAATTATGTGATTCCAAGAAAATAAATAGATATGGAATGGAATTTAATGGAGTTTACCCATTTACAAAAGTTCAGGTTAACCCTTTATCTGAGTATTCAGAAAGGGAAACCATTCCCTCAGTTCCAGATTGCAAAGGTATCTTTTCACTTAAGACTTACATAAAAAGTGATTATTGTCACTTTACCTTTAAATATATAGAAAATAATATCTATATTTAATTGAAATGTTTATAATGAGATTCTGATAAAAAATTCTTGAGTGGCCAGGGAGCTTAGAGGTCCTATAATATAACACACTAATTTAAAGATAAGGAGATAGAGGCATCAAGATAACAAGTGATCCTGTCAAAGACATAGCTAGATATTGACAGGACCCAGCTGGATCAGACCATGTAAGTTAAAATAAACAAGTAAAAAGACTAATTTGGGATTAGATTCAACCAGACCTGTTGCTTAAAAAGATCAAATTAGTAGAGAAATGGGGAGTCTCCTCTTCATTCCTTAATTTATAGAAGAAAACCATCCCTGTCTAGACCACATTTCAATTAGAGAACACTAGAAGGTCCAGTCATACCAATTTTTTACAATTCAAAGATTGACAGGGATGTTGAAATGCATCCCCTACTGCCCCACACCCAAAGTTGTAAACAATTACATCTCTCTTCAGCTTTCCAAATTTCATCACTGATTTCTAGCCAAAGCCATGCACTTGGTTGTCCCTTGACAAAATGAACTTCCATCTTTAATTTCCTGGTTTTGTTCCTATATTTTGGGATAGTAAATGAATAAGATGTGCAAAATAGAGGGTCAGCATGAAGAATAAAGGATTTCAGTCGAAAAAGTAGTATATGTGTTTATGAGTGAGGAAATCACATTGGCAGCCATTACAATGGTGTCTGTTTCTTCTCTGGGAGGGCAGGCTTAACACCATATGTGTAGTGTACGTATGCCCACCTGACAACATTTAGAGGAGAAGAGGGAAAACAAAGACTTTTAGTTCAGTTAGAGTGTGAGCTGAATTGTGTTCTATTCTTTCTCACTTTGGCCAGAGCCAATTTAAACAAATCTTCATTTTCTTCTCATGCTCCATTTCCACCAAATGTCTTTTCAGTTCAGATGAAACCTCTCTAAGCCAGACTTTACTTCTGTCTTGCACTGTCATAATTACAGAAAATTGCACTGTTTGCTCAATTTCTGCAAATTGAGCTAATGCAAAGCTATGTAAATTATTTACCGAAAAGGAGAAAAATCAAACAAGTAAATGGGTTTGTATTGCACATTAAGGGATCGGAGTGGCACAGCCAGCATCTTAGTTACGGAGCCAGCTTGATTAACTCAACCTAGGGCTATATAGTGGGACTGTCCTTTTTTGGCTCCAGTGAGCATTAGAAGGGGTGCCCCTCACTGTACCCCCAAAACCCTAATCAGTTTTTTTTCCAAGTTCTGAGTCAGCTGGAGTATTTGGAGAAGTCAATATTTCATAGTCTGATTAAGGTCTTCTACTGCTTCTCTTCTTCATCATTATTTCCTTTCCCTTCTTTGTCATGAGTTTTAACTTTTCCTTTACTTTTCTCTTCTTCATCAAAAAGAAGTTGGCATTCTGGAGTAATGGCTAACTAACAGTGCAACTTTTAATTCCATGTTTTTTCCTCCTTTGTCCATCTTCTTCTGTAGCATGCTCACCCATGATTCCTTGAGAGTTTACATTCTCTATTTTTTTTTCTCTCCCCAAACACTTTCCCCAGACAATCTCATTGACTGTCATATCATCAACTGTTACCATCAAGGAAACAAATAACAAATCTTAGAACTTTTTACAATTTGACTAACTTTCTGCATCCCATCCCCCCCCCCTCCTTTCAGTCGGCTTTCTGAGTTGAATATTGCTGTCCAGATGCCCGACCCTCTGCAAAATTTTAAATAAGATTGTTCTTGCAGGCATTTGTCTTTCTGTTTTCCACTTTTTCTTAATAGAGAACCATTCTCTTAGTTACCTGGGCTCGAAGTCCCAGAATTATATTCTATTCTTTCTTCTCTTTTGTCAAGTTAAATCAATGCTATTTAAAAATCTTCCTTTGGGCTTCCCTGGTGGCGCAGTGGTTGAGAGTCCGCCTGCCGATGCAGGGGACACGGGTTCGTGCCCCGGTCTGGGAAGATCCCACATGCCGCGGAGCAGCTGGGCCCGTGAGCCATGGCTGTTGAGCCTGTGCGTCCGGAGCCTGTGCTCCGCAACGGGAGAGGCCACAACAGTGAGAGGCCCATGTAACGCAAAAAAAAAAAAAAATCTTCCTTTATAATGTTTTTTGTTCTTATCCAATATTATTTTCTTCCCTTGCTGTGCTCCTACTTCAAACTCTGAGTATCCCTGTCTTTGATATTCCCTGTTTTGTGCTCATTGCCCATTCTTCCCATCCCCCTTTTAAGGGACATTTCTCTAACATGAGACTCCACCTAACCCCTTGACCAGTGCTGATGATGTAAGAGATCAAGGTGGCTATGGCTGTTAGAAAGTTTATAACCAAATTCGGGAGCACCGCTAACCAATTTAAGGAAATTGCATCATGTGTTATGGACTGACCTCACATTTACATTCATTTTATCTTTCTACTTTTACTTTCTTGTTTACACTACTTTTATTTTTAAATTTTATTATGTTCTATGTTTTTTTTGAAAATTGCTATAAATAAAGATGTTCCAGCCATTGAATACCTCATAACAGACCATGCCAATCATTTTGACATTAAACTAAATCAGTCATTCATTATTATCTCTAACAGTTTTAGGGGACAGCTGACTGAGATCAGTTAGGTAGTTCTTGCTTAGGGCATCTTATGCAGTTGTAATCAATGGCTGGGGCTGGAGTCATCTCCACGTCTTCTTCACTCACATGTTTGGTATCTGATCTAGGAAGGCTCAGATGCCTGACAGAGGAACAGCCTGGGAGCCTCTGGCATCTCTTCTTATTGTTATGTGGTCTCTCTAGCATGACAGATTCAGCGTAGCTGGACCTCTTAAAGAGTGGCTCAGGGATCCAAAAGTGCAAATCCTGAGAAAGAGCTGGGTAGGATTTCTATCCTTTCTTAGGCCCTAAGAGAAGTCATATTAGGAAGTCATATGCCCTAACGTGTGTGGCATCCTATTGCTTGAGACAGCCACAAATGTTGACTGAGGTTCAAGGGGAAGAGATGTAGTCTCCACCTTTTGGTGGGGGAGTGGTAAGGTTCTGGAAGACCATGTGCAATGTAAGATGTTATTGCATCCATTGTTGGAAAATACAATCTGTCATCCTGGGTTAAGATATAACATAAGCAAAAATATTAAAAAAACATAATTTATCTTGCCACCTCCAGTGTTTGTCACCTACTAACACAACTTGCTAAAGATTAATGTCCCTACAGCATGAGCACTTATCCTATAACCCTCTTCCAATCAATAGACAACCATTCCCACTTTTTTGATGTTACTTTGTGCCCTGTGATAAAAAGGTTTCTGTGGTCAAAAATTGTTAAAACATTTAAATAAGTATCTACACTACAGGACTTGTAAGCATGCATTACAAATCTTTAAGAAGGATGTAAGTCATATACAATATTCTTACAACAGTTTAGAGAAGCCTTTTGTTCAGAGTCCCTATTAACATTTTTCAGTGCTTGTATTCTGTTGGATGCACTATGGAAAGCATTGGTCTACATAACACTGTCACAGCTCCTTATGTACAAGGTAATCATATATTCTGCTATCAAAACCAGGTACTTTTGAGGACTTCCCTGGCAGTCCAGTGGTTAAGACTACACACTTCCACTTCAGGGGACACGGGTTCAATCCCTGGTGAGGAAACTAAGATCCCACATGCCACAGGGCATAGACAGAAACAAACAAACAAAAAAAAAGTACTTTTTTTTTTTTTTTTTTTGCAGTACACGGGCCTCTCACTGTTGTGGCCTCTCCCGTTGTGGAGCACAGGCTCCGGATGTGCAGGCTCAGTGGCCATGGCTCATGGGCCCAGCCACTCTGCAGCATGTGGGATCTTCAAGGACCGGGACACAAACCCGTGTTCCCTGCCTCGGCAGGCGGACTCCCAACCACTGTGCCACCAGGGAAGCCCAAAAGGTACTTTTGAGAGACTGAAGGTTGCTATTAATAATCAGAGCTGTTAAGTATTCTGGACAACCCAGGATAAGGGTCATTCTATTAATGTAGCACTGTAGACTCTCCATGCTGGGTCCTAAACCAGCCTCACAACCTCATGCCTGTGTATTTATCAACATAGCCCCAATCTCCTGCACTTATAGGATTTTTGGACATAATGCATTCTTTCCACTCTCTATACCTGTATATTTTTTCACCTTGAAAATGCTCCAATTCCCATCGGAAAACTTTTAAAGTCCTCCAGTGAAATGTACCACCCCCTTGAATGAAGTACTTGCCCAAGGCAAACTGCTACCCTATACAGGTATTCCCCACTCTTCAAGAGTTTGCTTTATACCACTTCACTTTTACAAAAGACCTACATTAATACCTTTTTTCACTGACTAACAGAAATCTGAAGAAGATTTTCTCTTATGAAAAAAAGGCAAAACACAAAAATTATTCAGCGTTTCTTTTTTCCACATTATAGAGATAGTGGGCACCCAAAGAGTGAAAGCAGCATAGCCAAGCTCCTTCCCTGGGAACCACACTCAGCATCTCTCATCAAGCAGCCATGGCTTTGAACTATCTCTGGTAGCATATGTGCTTAATCTCAATTTATTTTTTGCCTCTGTTAGAAAGATCTATCCTGAGGTAATTGCTTCTCCACTTTAGGACATTTTGGCTTATGAAAGATTTCATAGGAACACTTTAATTTTGGATAGCAGAGGAAACATGTAATACAGCCACCTACATCCATGCCTCCTCTTTCCTTTACACTGTGAGATGCATGAGTGTTGCATTAATAATTTATTTTGTTTGAATTGATAGACATCAAACCATATCATATCTTGACTACAGACAGATAGGTATAACTTCCATATTAAAATGTTAAAGTAGAAGTCATTTTTACTCAAATATTATCAATTAAAAATGGTTTGGAGGACTAATGTATTAGCGTTTCCTAGTGCTGAGTATCAAAGGAGAAAGAAGACATTGCTCCAAATTTTGAAGAGGGGGCGGGATTCACACATGTCATATGGTGAGTTCAAATACATACAAAGGTTCAAAGCAACAAATTAGTGCAATAAAAATCAATTGATTTTATGACCATTGACAAAAAAAATCTATAATAATATGTTGGCATTATTATAGTCTTAATTTATCAAAAAGGTAAGGGGATGTGATTGACTAGAACTTTCAAAAGTGGTGTAAGAAGGAGAGGTTGGGCTTCCCTTAAATAGCACTTTTTTAATTGTCTTAACCATACTGCCTTCCATACAAATCTTAGTTGTGAGTTGGTTTTCAAATTGGAAAGGGGAAAACAGGGATGAAAGATACTCTACACTTAAGGTAAATTATAAGAAAACTGGAGGGCAGGAGCATTTATGTTTACCTATTTTTATGTATTCCCACTATGCATTGAACTAACTAATCATGTTTATCTTCAGAGCCTTGGGTGTAACTCTCAACCTCTGGAGGAAGATCTCACCTTTAAAAAAGAGCAATGAAAATGGGGAGATATAAGTTGTAGGAATGTCCAATGGATAAGATGTGAGCAGATGCAAGGAAGTGAACGAAACTAGAAAAAGAAAGAAAAGAATGACCTACATCAGCAGTACCCAACCTCTGGGCCATGAACCAATATTGGTCCACGGCCTGTTGGGAACCGGGCAGCACAGCAGGACATGAGCAGTGGGGAGCAAGCAAAGCCTCATCTGCTGCTCCCCATCCTTTACCATTGCTTGCATTACCGCTTAACCATCACCTCCCCAACCATCCGAAGAAAAATTTTCTTCCACAAAACTGGTCCCTGGTACCATAAATGTTGGGGACCACTGAACTACATAATTAAGTTGATTTGAAGGCAACAAAGATAGTGTGGAAGTGGGGGGCCTAGATATCTGAGGATAACAAATACACACATGAGCAAAGCAGGAAAGAGCTTTGAAGCCAAAGAAAATATATTTACATTTTAAAAAGATACTAAGGGTTTAGCTTGAGGGGAAGAATGACCTGATTATTGGATAGCAGGGAGAATTACCTTCTCAGAAACATTCTGAATTAGGTGAAAACAAAAGCTATGGAGAAAAATTGTCACTGAAGTTTTCATATCAGGGACATTGAGCAACATTATGAATGATATCTTTACTAGCACTATTTACTGGCAGAAAAGGTATAAAATTAACACATATAATTGGTTACTATTTTGATCTTCAGATTAAATTCAAGAGGTAATTATCAAAGTGTCAATCTATATATTTATATATCTATAGCTATATCTGTAATAAGAATAAATGACTATAGCTACTAGAAAATCTATGTTCTCAAATTCTCATGTATCTTTTATCCAGTTTCCCAGCTCTGCATCTAATTCAGTTTTAGGCTATCCTAGAAAGTGAATCATCAATTTATTGGGGAGCCCTGTCATTCATGGTACAAAACATTTTTCAAACTTTGAAAACTGAGTCCTCTTCCCATTTCTCTTATCACTCAGACTCCCTGTCTCAAAAGTTTATTCACTCCTACTTCTCGAGTTACCAATTATAAGAAGATAATGCACAAATACACACATTCAGGTGAGATATCTCTGAATTTCACATGTGTTTAGCCATCTGCTCACCTGACATCTCCTCCTAAAAATTTCAAATACTTAAATCTCGATATGTTTAAAATTAAATTTGATGTAATAATTTTACATGTTTCTTATCTTTGCACAAGGCCCTATCATATATCTAATTTATGCAATCTGGAAACTAGGAATCACCCTGACACTAACTATGCATGTTTAATTCCAAGTGTTACTCATATCACTGTCTAAATATCTTTTTATCCCATCTGTTTCTTTTCATATCCACATCTACAACTTTTATCCAGGTTGTCATCTTTTCTTTCTAGAATTTTGATGATAGCCACTTTACTGGTCCATCTTTATCTCTTCTCTTCTTTTTTTATCTCTTTTCCATATTGTAGCCAGTGTTATTTTCAAAATACAAGTTTGAATCATATTTTTTTCAGCTTAATATCATTCAAATCTCATTGTTCTTAAATTCTACTTCGTATTTCTTAACTTGGCCTTCAAGATCGGATATGATCTAACTCCTACCTACCTCTTTGGCTTTATCTTATTGTTTAATCTACCCCACTATTGCTGTTTCAGTCATTCCAATCTCTTCTCTTTGTTCCTTTCAGACTCTGTGATCAAACCTCCCTTGCATTTTGATAGTATGGAGTTTTCTCTGCCTCCAACTTGAAATGTTTTTCACTGTCATCAGTCATTACTCTCATAGTTCAATAGCCATTTCTTCAGGAAGAGGTCCCTAACTTCCCAGGCTGAATCTAATCCTACCAGTCATGGAACCATGTACTTCAACTTTAAAGCACTATAGCTGTTACAATTTTACATTGGTTTGTGTAGTTGATAATGTTTTTCTGTCTTATTAGAATGTGTTCTATGATATCAAGTGTTGCATTTGTTTTCATTATTGTATTTCCAGGATCTTGGACTGTACCTTGCACATATTAAGCATTCAATGAAGATGTTAGATGGGTACATTATCAATCAATGAATCAAAAGGTAAATGATAGCCCAGATTAATATAAATATCATATATTTTTGTTCTCACCAGATATATAATAGAGACTTGACTCCATATGAATGATAAAAGTACAGAAAGGTAATTAATTATTGAGATTATTTTATAGTAAACTCCAAAGTAATGCATTATTCCAGTGAGAGATCTTCTTGATGGCCAACGTTTGTATGTCAAGGTGCCTGGACTGTTTTTCGGCTGGTGTGAAAACTTAGAGTGAGGAGCAATAAAAGAATGAAGTACAGCAGGCTAAAGCCATTTGGCAGTAATGAGGAAAGGAGTGATTGCCAACAACTGCACTTTTCAGTGAGACAAGAATGTGATCAAAGCAATTAAAACCTCAGGGATCACGCATCAAGTCTGTGTACTTGCCAGCCAGCAATCAAATCTTCATCCAATGTACCAGAAAATGCACTGGCAGGAAACCAGAGCCAATTTGTATATTGTTATGAAGTGTCTTAGTTTTTATCTTTAGGAGTATGATAATTCATCTGCCTATTGTCCTAGAAAGGTTGTTCAACAGGAGTTCCAAGCAAAAGGCTCAGTCATCAGTCCTGAGATTATTAAGCCAGTTATACGGATCAGGGACTACAGATCACAGATACTACAGAATTCTTTCATATGCCCCAGTTTTGTTTTAGGCACTGAACTATGTTCCGAGGTGCATGTGTCTGTGTATGTATTTGGAGGGGACATTAAAGTCTTTGTATTCAAATAACTTATTTTAATTTAGCATTCAACAGTCTCAGCTTCCCTCTATAACCTGAAGTTGACCAATAAATTTACAAAAGGCTTACCGTGCCCCATGCATTGTTGTAGCTATCTCATGTGCCTTACTTAATTTAACCTTCACGACAAATCCATGCTATGGATTTCTATTATGATCTCCTTTGAGAAGATTAGGAAACTGAGACGTAGATATGTTACAAAACATGTCTGAGATGGGGATTGAACACAGGTCGTGTTACTGTAAAACCTGTGTGTTAATCGCTGCAGGGTTTAGCTCCCAACCTCTTTGCCAACTCCAAAATAATCCGTACTATTTGTTTAGTTGAACACTTGGGGGATATAATCTTAAAGCAGCAGTATCTCAATGTATTAATTCAATGACATGGCCAGAGAGAAGAAGGAGTCTAAACATTTGAGTCTTATGGGATTTGTCTATGACAATTTCCAGAAACACTGGTAAAACAAATGCAAACACCTTAGCTATCCATACTATTTTGCCAATAGTGGGACCTTAGGTAAAAGTTATTCACATAATTTCCACTTGGGAAGCATACATGGAGTTTGAGTCTGTCCCTGAAGAAGAAACTTAACTACAGTATAGTTGATAAGCTATGACCAGGCATGCCAGGTTAATCTCTCTTGGGCTTTTGTGATTTGAAAGAAAAAGGCAGCATGTGCCCATATTCTGGTCACCTGAACACACAGTTATGATGGGTTTGGACTAGATGCTAACCATTATTATATAACTATCATAATACAGTAATATGGAGAAAGAGGAATAATAATAATGAAATTAACCCAGATCAGGATTCTGGATATATGCTTTTCATCCAGAGAAATTTGGAAGATCTATTAGTTTGTTGTAATTTCTGGGGAATAAGGTTATGGTATCAAAACTCTATATCAGCTTATTGCCACTAGCCTCTGCATGTAGGGTCTCCTTTGAGGAACTTGAAGAGAAAAGGAAAAGCAAACACACCTAATCATCATCATCACCATTATCATCATCCTGCTTTACATAACTTATTATCCTTTTCTAAACATGTATCCCTTTGGCTCAGTTAAGTAAACTGTAACTTATATAATATCTGTAGGGCTTGATTGCATGCCTAGCAGAGTCTGTTTACTTCTTTTGGTTCCCTTCATTAACGGTGTTCATTTTCTCACAAGCCTTAAATGCCTACCTAAATAATACAGACAGTGAGTAATAGTGTGTGATAGGGAACCAACAGAAGTGTAACTTAGTGGCTGTAGGTATGAAATTTAAAAGAATATTTTTGTCTCTCCCCACCTCACCCCACTTTAGCTGCCTCATTCCCATAATGGTGCATAGCCCACACTGCATTTTTCTTTGAGAAACAGAAGTAACACCCATGATTTATACTGATATCTGTATAATGAGGATTTAAGTCAGCATGCATCCCTGCCTGCAATGTTTGCATCTTATCATTATGTTTCAGTTTCAGTACAGATTTTCCAGACTGTTAAAGGAGCCTCAGACAACTGTGAGGGCATAGATAGATAGTGTGTGGGTGGAGGTGAGGGGTGTGGAGGGTAATGAAAGGGCTTCCAGTGTCCCTGAAATCACACAGCAGAAAGACCTACTTGTCCGCCAATGAGAGACTAGCTGGCACTGTGGGGTGGGGGGGTGGGGTGACAGGCAGACAGATAAAGTGGCTCTTACTCGATGCACTTGTACCTAAGCCTCCAAATGGCAGTCACAACATCCTTTCCATACAGCAGTCTCCCTTGACATTAGAGAAAATATCACTGATACCAGCCTGCCATATGGGCTTCTCCAGGCAGGACATCTGCTGTGTGCTGTTGAGGCACATGGTGGAGACGAGAAAGGTTTAACATTTTTCATTAGTGTATGCCATAGACAGTTGAACTCCATTATAATGTCTGCAGGAAGAATCTGATCCATTCCATTATCACAGTGACAAAGAGAAAGGATGACTTGTGATTTCAGAAAGGTCACAGTGAACCCGTGTTCAGCTGTAAGCACTCAAGGTATGATGCTAATAATGGGAAAAAGGGTTTAAAAGATGAAGTTTACAGTCAGACAAAAATTAACATTTAAAAAGAAACACTTATCTATGAGATATTCCTATTCTTCTCTATTTCTGTCTCCTAGAAATTGCTGGTTGTTAGTGTATTTATATATAAATATGTTCTTCCTCCTTCAAGAATTCATATCTGTTGTCTGATTATTCCCATACTGAAGTGATAGAAAGAAATGTCAGTTACTATGGGAGTGACTGTGATGTCACAAACAGAAGACAATTGTTTCATTGTGCTATCAAACAAAAGAAGGAAATAAATTAGGAAGGGGAAAGCTGATGGTTTATCTGCATTTCAGGCTATAGATGGCTAATTATTATTAGTTCTGTTGGCAATCTTGGAAATAAGGTTAATCATTAGGGAATTCCTGGCATACAAATGTGTTTGAGGTGTGGCATGTAACTGCACTAGAATCCACATTTTATGGTGACATGTCTAAAATAGTGACAAAAATTAACTATTAGAACATCATCTGCAGAACTGATAATAAGATCAGGCAACTGGCTGCCCCCTCTGGAAAGCCTCTCTAATCTCTCTAATTAATGAAAATCTCTCTGATAGTTGTTTATCTCCTACCCATCCATTTATTTACTTGATAGAGTGTATATTATGCTAAAAAAGGAAACAAATCATATAAATTAATTAATTATAAATAACTCTTCTTCATTACATTGATTGTAGTCAGTAAATGTTCAGAATCACTGAGACCAATTTTTTTCCCCTCTCTTGACTTTGCCTCCCCAGTCCCTGGCTTTTGTTGTTGTTGTTTTTGTTTTTCATTATTTTTAATATTCAGTAAATACTATCTGAATTGAATCTAGTGTTAGGTATTCCAGACTCTGCAGCTTTAAGATGACTCATTTACATCTTTGTATATTTCAGCTTCTTCCCAATTAAAATCAACAAATACATGTTAGCACTGTTTGCTGCAATCAAATTAATTCTTTTTTTTAATCTTTATTGGAGTATAATTGCTTTACAATGGTGCATTCGTTTCTGCTTTATAACAAAGTGAATCAGTTATACATATACATATGTTCCCATATCTCTTCCCTCTTGCGTCTCCCTCCCTCCCACCCTCCCTATCCCACCCCTCTAGGTGGTCACAAATCACCGAGCTGATCTCCTTGTGCTATGTGGCTGCTTCCCACTAGCTATCTATTTTACGTTTGGTAGTGTATATATATCAAATTCATTCTTATACTGAATATTCAACCCTAAATTGAACTCTAGTATCAGCCTTAACTCTACCAGCCTATCTGACCGGGACCAAGTTTATTCTCGTTCACAATGACCAAGACTTGCATGCTAGACACGAGGATCTGATAGGCATAAAACTACTCCATCTTTTTGACTTTTGCCTCATACATCTAATAAATTCTGGATCTTACAGTTCTTGCCATCCACTCTTATATATAGCCAGATGACATCCCAAATTATCTAATGCTACTTTTGCTAAAATAATTGCCCAGTCACTGTATATTTCCTAGTACTTACTTCTCTGAGCCAGTATGCCAGTATATGATACTGTGGACAATTTCTCCCTTTTCAGTTTTTTCTTTCCCCAATCCCTCGGATTTTGCATGCCAGTCTCTCCTTTACATTTCTAACAATCCCTTCATGTATTCTCTTAGCATTATTGTATTCTACTCAGTCTCAAAATGTATACATGATTTTAATTCCTTCCTTGGCCTTTTGTCTCTTCTCACTCTAGACATTTATACCTAGGAAATGAAATTTATAGTTTGAGTATCAATGACTGATTCCCACTACTATGTATTTTCTTAAATTACATAGATAATGAAATCAATGTTTCAAGTTCAAATCTCTTAACTAAACTGACTTTATATTAACCATCATTCCTTGAATGTCCCATAGGTTGTTCCTATGCAATTTAATACAAATTAATTAATTGAGTAACACATTTACCCTCCCCATGTACAAAACTTCCTTGTCATAGGAATTTCCTGTTTCAGTCTATGGCCAAATTATATAAAGATTTCCAACATCCAATTAATTTCAGAACCTGTGGATTGTGCTTCAGAAATATTTCTGAAATCCCTCTCCCCTTTCTTGATTCTTATAGCAATACTTTAATTCAGAATCTCATCATTGTCATGCTGTTTGATTTTCTAACTGGAATTCTTGTTTCTAACCTCTCCTCCTCTCAAACATCAACAGCTGTTCACACAACTGTGAGCTTCTTCTTTCTCAAACACAAATATAACCATTTTATTCATTCTTCACAAATCACCAGAAGCTTGACCAAGTTGAGCAATTTAGTAATATGTGTTAAAAGTCTTAAAATTTGTTCTGCAATTACACTTTTAGAAACATTCCATTAGGAAAAGTTGGACAAATTAGCAGTTATGTACATGAGAAAATGTAAACCAAATTATTGTTAAAAATATCAAAAATTACTCACAAATCAAGACTGCTAAATAATGTATGCCAACTCCATATAATGAAATACAGTAGAAATCATTATTATATTTTTTAACAAATCTATGTTTTTTTCTAAAATAACATTGAAAATATATCTTTAAAAAGTTACTTATAGAAAATTTAGCTCTGGTCAAGATGAAGGAACAGGGAACATACTTATCCTCTTACCTGAAACAACTAAAAATTTAGACAAAGGATATGAAATTATGATTCTTAAGATATTGAATATCAGTCAAAGGACATTTATCCATGTGAAACAAGAAGCAAAAGAAGTGAACCCTACAACTGTCCCAGATCAGCCTGTGTAAGTTTTCCAGGATTGGGCATAAGGTAAGTGATCCAAGTTGGACCTTTGAAGTTTTCCTAAAGTAGATGATACAAAGCTGGGAGTGTGGGGAAGCCAAGAGAGGTATATTTTACAGGACAGGATACTAGAGAGAAGAAAGATGCACAAAGAAAACTTTGGAGTTCTGCAGTGGATCCTTATCATGTTTTCAGCTGAGTACTGAATACCTCATACATGTAAGGAAAGGAAAGTAGACTGAGGAAAGAGATGCACAAAAAGACTTTAGCAAACAGTTCTCAGAACTTTCACAGGACTGGAAATAGTTCATAGCACCACCAGCAGTGTAGAAAAACCTCATCATTCATCAGACAATAGTGTTGTAAGAGAAGGAATTTGTCTCAATAGTGAGGAGAAAATAAGATCTAGAAACTTAAAAGTGAGGCTTAAAGGATCAATTAAATTGCTTAAAACCAGTGATAAAGAGAAAATCTTAAAAGCAGCCAAATGAAATGGCACCTTATATAAAAAGAATATAGAATACAAAGATAACAAACTTCCCCTTGTAAGTGACTGGAGCCAAAAAACAGGAGAACAACATTTCACAAGTACTGAATGAAAAACTGTTAGCCTAGAATTCTATACCCAATAAAATGTTTTCCAAAAATGATAGTGAAAGAGAGACTATTTCAGACATGAGAATGTTAGAGAATTCATCAGCAGCAGACCTGCATTTCAAAAAAAAAAATATTAAAGAAATTCCCTCAGAGGGAAACAGTACTAGAAAGAAATCCAGATAAACCAAAAATAATTAAATAGTATTAAATAGTAACTATGTGATTAAATTTTTTAAATTGCCTATCTAAAACAAAAACAAAAATGCATTGTATAATCTATAGCATAAGTACAAATAAAATGTATAACAATAAGAATCCAAAGACTGGAAAAGGAGAAATTGATGTATACTGTCTTAAGTTTCTTAAACTATATATGAAGAGGTATAATATTACTTGAAAAAGATGGACTGTGACAAGTTAAAGGTATACACTATAAACCCTAAAGCAACTACAAAAATTTATAGTGAATGAGCTAATAAAGGGTATAACATGGAATTCTAAAATTTCTCAATCTGAAAGAAGGCAGAAAAAAAGAAAAAGAGAAGCAAAGAAAAAATAGACTACAACAAAAGCATATGGCAAGAGGACTGTTTTAAATGAAATGGTATCAGTAATAACATTAAATATAAATGACTTAAACATCTAAATTAAATGGCTTGGATTTTAATATTGAATGTAAAATTGTTGATTTAATTCCAGACTACCTAGAAGAAAGACACTTTATGTAAAATAACTAAAAAGTAAAAGAATAGAAGTAGATGCATCATGATAAGAATAAATAAAGGGAATCTGGAGAGGCAATATTAATAATTTATATTATATTTTATCTATATTTTAAAAATAATCTATAATATTTATGTTTATTTTTAATAAAATAAAAGGTTTGCCTCATTGACCTTATGCTCTGCTGGTCTAGAGGTCTTAGTACCAAAGGAAATAATGTTTTTCTCAGTGCACACAACAAATATTCTGTTGAACTGAAAGCTGAGATGGCCGCCTGGTCACTTTGAGCTCCTCATGCCTCTGAATCAATAGGCTAAGAACTGAGTTACTGTACTGGCAGGAGTACTTGATCCTAAGTGGGAGAAATTGGGTTGCCACTAAAAAAATACAGGTAAGGAAGAGTATGTTTGGAATATAGAAGATTCCTTGGAATGTCTTTTAGTATTATGATATCCTATGATTAAAGACATAGGAAAACTACAATAACTAAATTAAGGCAGGACTTCTAATGGCCCAGATCCTTCAGGAATGAAGGTTTGGGTAACCCCAACCAGCCTATAACCACCTGACATTTTGCAAAAATAAGAACTATAATGGTTATGGGTATTTATTCTTTATTTTCTATAAATGTGAGTATATGTATTAAGCAAAAATTTTCCTCTGATTTGCTTATCATCTAACATATGGTATATTAATAATAGTTTACATCAGAGTATTTAAGTTATGGGATATTGTGGAGAGTAAGGAATGTTGCTGAAGGACTTTGCATCCTTATCTGAGAAAAGGGTTAGTATGTTTTCAATATATGTAGGGTAGCTGTGTCATGTTAGACAGAAATATGACTTCATTATTTTCTTTATTTGGAGTTTAAGTATGGTTTAAAAAGATATGTGTCAGTACCAAGTTGACAAGAAGTGGACTATGAAGAGTTAGTTTTATGTATCAGCTTGGCTAGGCTATAGTCCTCAGTTATTCAATTAAACACTAAACTAGGTGTTGCTGCAAAGTTATCCTGTAGGTATGATTAGCATTTGCAAGCAGTTGACTTTAAAGGAGATTAGCCTAAATAACCTGGGTGGGCCTTATGCACAGAAATGAGGTTTCTTTGAAGAAGAAGAAATTCCATCTGTAAATTGCAGCTTCAGCTCATGCCCTAAAGGTCAAGCCTACCCTTTCTAATGACCTACCATATGGATTTTGGACTTGCCTATCCAGGCCTCATATTTGCATAATCCTTGCATATATATATATATATATATATATATATATATATATATATATATATATATATATATATATATATATATATATCCTACTGGTTCTATTTCTTTGGTAGAACCCTGACTGATACTATACATATGAAAATTTTACCGTTAGTTATCTCTTGATGATTCAATTTTCAGTAGTGTTTTTTTATAATTTTGAATAAAAATTGCAAAATAAATATGTTTCTTTTTAAAATGAATAAATGAATATTATCTTCTTTAAGTATTTTTTAAAATTCCCTACTTCAATATTCTCTATACTTTTTTCTTCTTTTTTTTTCTTTCTCTACACTTTTTTAACTTTGTGCTTGTGCTATTTTTGCTCTTTTCACTGTGCACTGCAACTATTTGTGCCTATTTTTTCTCTCTTACTATTTTGTTTGTTGTCATGTAAGGGTGTGTCTAAAATGAATATGGGTCAGTTACTTAATATTTTATAGAATTGAAATTTTAATAATAGTATTATTGTACATGTTCCCCATTCTGGTACCTGAGCTCTTGTCTGGTGATGGCCATGCAATCTTGCTGCCAGAGCTATCACTTATTTCTTGAGTACTATTTTTATTTATGAGGTCTTAGTGTGCATGAGGTCTTACCTGGTCTATTTCATGCATGATACTTAAAGAGAAAACATGTGCCCCATAGCAGACTAAGGGCTGGGGGAAAATCTTGAGAAAGAAAGTGAGAGGGAGATAGACAGAGTAAGTCAGGTTCAATTTTTTTCATAACCTGCTATACCTCATTTAAGCATGACCCAAACAAAGGCAGATGCTCCATCTCACTTCTGGAGTTGCTGTAGATCCGTACTTTGATATCAGGATATTCATTATTTACTACAACAGACAGAAGCATTGAGGATTGAGGACAACAACTAGATGGGGTGTTGGGAATAATCGTTTTAATTATTATAGTGTGAGATGGGGGAGCTTGACGTCATAGCAGCACCTTGATGCATAAAGTTGTTGCCTGAATATCTCAAAGTGCAGCATTTGCCTATACATGACCAACCTTTCAAAAAAAAAATGTTGCTTGTACACTAGTTTGCAAGGTTGGTTTGAAACACTTAACACTCACATCCACACATATGTAGGTGTGTGCAGACATATACATGTATGTCACCTGGCATTTTTCAATATAAACTATTGGATATGAAAGTCCATCTTTTCTTTGGATTTAGTTGATTGATATTTTTAGCCACATGAAAGATTTTTCCTTCAGCCTAAAGATATTCGGAGAAAATTAAGAATGAGGACTAACCTGGGTTAATTAACATTAGAATCATCTGGGGATTTTGAAAAACTAGCATTATCTGGGCTCCACATCTGGATATGAGATGTAGGCATGAGCATAAGCCATTCAGACTATAAACTGTATCTCCTTGTGCTTTTGTCCTGGTGCTAAATTAGGGTAGTTCTCTATCACCCCCTTCTAAGTCAGGATCCTGAGTTTTGTTGAATACAAGGAAGAATTTGTTTTCTCATAGGTAAACTGGATGTTCCAGAGCTCTAAGCAACAAGAACAAAACCGTACAAATAAGAATGAGAAGAAAAAAACAACATGGGATTTTCCAGTGATTTTTCAATGACAAAAATATCTGGGAAGAAAGCTTGATGGCATGAGTCTTAGATAGAGTATGCAACAAAATATGGGTACATTACTTTCAAGAAAAACATGATTATTAAGAGAAGAGAGTAATGTGGGTCAAGTAGATGTAGATAAGCATGGATATTCATGAACTGGGAGATAAGGATATTTGAGGTACATGGACACAAGTAAAGTTAAAAAAGGAACAGACATGCTATTGTGGGAGTGTGGCTTTGGCTGCCCATGCAGATGGAAGAAATGATTTTTTTTTTCATAACAATCTCAAATTTGGGATATAAAGTATGATTACAGAACATTAGTTCCTGGTTTCCTCTTCCAGTTAATAACTGGTGAGATAACTGCTTATATTTTCTGTCATGATTTTGTCTCCTAGAATGTAGAAGATGAGTTATAGAGTATTCCTATTTGGCCACACTAGATCCTGCTCTCTTTTATACCTTCCCTCTTCCCAACACCAAGGCTGATAATGACATGAGGTAGGATGTATTCAAGCCCTTTTACAATCCCTGAAGTCCATCCTGATGGTAGGATCCGATATTTTATTGACAAATCTCCTCTAATCCTGAGTCCCTTCTTGCTTGTATTTATTTGTTTCCCCATTTATGTGTTTCTCCCACTTTCTACTCCAGCTTTTGCTGTGCCTGACCCCTTAGTCCAGTAGTTATTAAATCTATGTGGTAAAGTGTGCTGTTATGATCTTCTCTGTTTATATCTTAAAATAGCATCAGTCTTTTTCCATCCATGCCTTTTATATTACCCTGTGGTACACCATAGGTACTACCTGGGGAAGCCTTGGCATCTTCCTCTGTACTGACAGGGTTAAATCAGAAACCAGATAAATTCTAGATTTAATCCTGAGAAACAAGAAAAATCAGCTTTTGGAATGGATCTGCTTTTATCTTTTGCATAGGTTAGGAGGTGAACAACCAGGATGGTGAAATAGTTCAGCATCAAACCAAATAAGAGTAATATAAAGAAGCATGTTTAGTGCTTAGTTTAAAAAAAAAAAAAGAAAAGGAAATTCCATATCTCCCCTCAAAAGTTTTTGACTTTAAGAATGAAAATAAAAGAAGCATATTTGTCTCAATCCAAATACAGACACCAGAAAGACAAACTGGGACTATGCAATGAAGTAGTTTGCAAGATAATACATTGAAAATGTAATCATGCATAAATCATGCACAAAGTAGAAACCACAAATTCTGTATTTGGCAAGGCTTCAGTTCCTTTGCATAATTCTTTATTTTCATCTTGCTGCTTCCATTCTCTTCTCATAGAAATAGCTACATAAAACAAAGACATAAACTGTGTGCAATTAAACTGGGAAAATAGCTGAAAGGAATGTATTGATAATTATGTTAAAATCTATACCGTAAGGATTCTTGCATTGTTAGTCATCTAATTTGTCATCTGTTGACATCAGCATCTCAGTTCTCCCCAACATCTGAAGCTTTGTTTTAGGCAACTTCTTTCAGAGTGAGCAAACTTATGTATCGAGTTGACAAAAATATAGCTGTATCTTATAGAAAGAGACCATTGAGTAACCTCTGGCACTTATATGGACTTTCATGAAGACAGAACAATCTGTGAGAGGCAAAGCTAAGGGAGAGAGTTTCCCTTGACTAAAGCAAGTGCTAAAATGGTACCCTCAGTAGCAAGGCTGGCTGTGGTTGACTGGAAGGAGAAGGAAAACATTGAGTCATTTTCTGTGTGCAGAGTCCTGTTTACCTTCATAACCTTGAGTGAAGTGAGTTTATTTGGGGAGATAGGGTGCACTGTCTTTACGTATAGGGAGGGCACTAGTTATTTATAACAGCCTTGGGGACACTCATTATAGCCTCCCATATATTTTCTCTTAATTATCATTGCTTGGTTCATGAAGCTCAGATATACATGATCTCTTCTTTCTGTCATGATCTATTAAAACATTAAAACTCTAAATCTCATTTCCATTGGAGTTTAAATGTTGCATTGTAACTTCAGATAAAATCTGGCTCTGATGTTAAAAATATTAAGGTGAGAAGCAGTATGATATACTGCTAATGAGCAGAACTATGTAATTCTCCCTGAATGCAAATCAGTGATAGTCCAGGTTAAACAAAGTTTTGTATCTCAATTTCCCTATTTGTAAAATTGTAATAATAACAGTACTAACCTATATGATTGCTTTTTGAGATTAAATTAGATAATACATAAAAATAATTTAGTAAATCATCTGACACAAACTACCATTTATTGAAATTTTATTGACAAGAAAAATAAAGAAAAGAAAAAAATAGAAAAAAAAGAAGAAAATAAAGAAAGAATGGTAAGATCCAATAAGTCAAGGCACATGATAATGTAGGAAACATTTTTTTAGCTCTTACTATGGGCCAGAAGACACTGTGTTCAGTGCTTTTAAAACTCATTGCTGTTCTTTGACATGGGTAATAATATCTCCATTTGAAAGGTGTGAAGGCTGGTGACTAGCTTATCAAGAATCACACTTCCAGTAAATGACAGAATTTGAAAGACACAATGGAAGCTGAATTCTCAGTCTTTATATTGTTATATTTAAAAATAAATTTTAAGTTTTTTCTTAAATACTAATAAATCAAATCAAAATAAAGCAAATCAAAATCAACAGTCATTTCTTTGTATTACTTATGCTGTGCTTTCCCTCTCCTTCCCCTAGTGAGATGTAGTGGGAAAACGTTTGGATAAGCAATTGGGATACTTGTGTTTTTGTCACTAATGCATCACATCGAGAGATCTGTGTGTAACATGTGAAAGTGTTCTGAAAACATATAAAACACCATATAGACGAAAGACATAGCAAAACAGATTTCACAGGGACTGCTGGGGAATTTGGTATACTGATGGTATCCAATCCCAATTACACTGCATAAGGCTGCTGGCCGAATCTTACATTTCAAAAACTTGAGAAAATGCAACTAAGACTTATGACATATTTCAAGCTTTTCAAATATATTCGTTAAAAGAATATACTCTTTCCTCTCCGCATTAACTAGTTTTTGACCTCACAGTGTTCCCTAGTTGGTGAGCCTTTCATCTTCGCACCCAGCTCTATTGTCCCATTTTCTCCAGGATTTGCAACACCCAGAAGAGTATGAGCACCAATGGAGACAAAAAAATCTAGTCCAAGGAGCCCTGCATATAATTGTTGGTAAGTTCATTACAGTGGCAATGGAGAGAAATAGAGCATTCATAATTTAGTTAAGAAGAAACAAACATCAAAGTGGACTGCTGTGGTATAAAGCAGTGTCAAAATGAGGCAGTTCATTCTGCTCTGGAATGACTCGTGCACCAATAACAAGCCCTTATTTAGAACTGCATGGAGCATGGCCAGGGCAGAAAGTGGCAATTCGATCAAAGTTTGGTCACATAGGGAGAAGTTAGGGTGGTGAATTAGGAAGTAGACATGGTTTCCTGGAATCCATTGCCTGTCCTTTGTTTTCCTCCCAGTGCTATTTCCCACCCTTCTCAATCCAGTGTCTCACATTGACTTCACAACCCAAAATTCTCCACAATTCAGTTTTAAAACCTTGCAGTAGCATCTACATTTTGCCTTTATTGTTTACCTTGCATTGTGTCATATACTGTCATCAAAGTTAGCAGGGTCCCCTCAATCAATGCAGGGAAGGTGGACCTCTTCTCTTCTGTATTAGCTCTTATTTATTAAGCACTGGTTTATATGTATCAGTATAGTGTTATGATTTATTGATCATATATTACAAACAAGAAAAGTGAGGTTAATAAAAGTGGAGTGACCTGCCTGAAATAACATAACTAATAAAAATCAGGATTCAAAACAACATCTAAATCCAAAATGCAAACTTTTTTCCTAACCCGAGGTTTCCTTGGTATAAATATGCTCTGTAGAAAAGAGACAATAGTGTTTTCTTTCTCCAAGCATTTTATGAAATGTTTATAATTCTATTCTGTTGATGGATGTAGCTCAGTTTCTGGAATTCATCATCGGCATAAGCAAAAATCAAACAAACACAAACAAAAAGGAAAGAAGGAAGAAACAAATAAGGACAGAAGAACCTATTTTACATCTTTCACATCTTTTAAATAATTAGAGCTTGTATATATACCAGGTTATGTTTTTTCTGGTCATTTCCAAAGTAATGTCTCTCCACTGAATCGCAATATTTATTTCCAATTACACAAGTTCAGTAAATATCTATACTATCCCACATTAAAGCATGGGTTAATATGGTAAAATACCCTTACAAGTACTCTGTTCTTTCTTACTGATGCTCCTTCCCTTTATGCTGGCATGTTTCACTAGTTTACCCTCTGAATTTCTTGAAATGTTATTTCAAATCCCTCCTGAAACTTTGAAAAGTATGCATCTATTTGAAACCTACAATTGTTTAGCTAATTCTTCCTTAAAATCAGGAACATGTTTGAGACAAAGATGGTTCTATCAAAAGAGGTTGCCTGCCACTCCTGTTCCCCTTTCTTCAGAAGACATGTGCAGTAAGGATGCATGTTGAAGCTTTGAGAAGACATCACCATTGGCAGAAGACCACACAGCGTTTAGATACAGAGTGTAGCAGAGTTAAGTGCCTCTCTTTACTATACCAACGTTACAAACAAAGAATGGAATTATCTTATGATGCATCAAAATTGAAATTCTAAGGGAAGTAACTTTTAGAAAAAGCACAGAACTTTTGAAGTTTTGCTGCATTTTTATTGGAAAAAAAATCCATTTTAATATTGAAATAATTTCTCCACAATCAACTGGAAGATTTTTTTAAAGAATGTTTATGCTAGGAGTTTTATTGTGCTAGCAAGATAGTATCTCTTTCATGGCTTATTGCAGTAGAACAAAGCAAATCCTACCTAGCAAAATGCTTCCACATGCCAAGTGACAATGTCTAAGGAGCTTTCAGGAAATCAAGAAGTCTGAACACTGCGGAGGGCATTTTAATATATTAAATTCAAAAATTATTTAAATTTGCTTTCTTACTACTGGTTCTCTACTAGAATGAGAGCTCAAAGAGTGTTTTAATTCTCATTTTTTTCTCAACCCATATTAACACTCAAAGAATCTTTGCTAATAAAGCAGTATCTCAAAAAATATTTATAAACCCTTCTTCTGTACAAAGCTCTTAGCAGGATATTAAAGGGTATACATAAACATAAGCATATTTGTCTTCTAGAATTGTGTGGCTCAACAAGGTATAAGTAATACAGTTTTAAAAAACTAAAGCAATAAACAGAGTGTCCAGAAATTGGTCCAGGGAAGGCATGCTATAGGAGTGCAGCCCAGGATGGGTACATATTTTCTGTCTCCCAAACTGGAACCTACAACAAAGAAACCTGGTGAGCTTGGAACAAGAAATATTTCAGTGGTCTCATTTGGATTACATACATAGGATAATGTTTTCAGGGATATGTTTTAAAAATCATTTTGCTTCAGTTCTCATAGCCTAAGTGATGGAATTATTTGCTCAAGCTCATGAACAGGATTAGAGACCAGGTCTTCTGACCCTGAGCCCTGTGCATTTGTAGCAATTCAGGGTTTACTTTTCTTCAATTAGCCAGCAGTACTCAAAGAAGGGAGACTTAGGCTGATGTCCAGCAAGGAGAATATTTACAGCCTAAGCTTCAGAATCAGTCAAACTTCCACTTTGGATTTTAGCTCCAAATTAGAACTGCTATGAACACCTGAAGATGAAGCGGGGAGAACACTTATCCTACCAGGCACGGGAAAGGACAATGGAAAATATCTAGTGCAATCCTTGACATGGGCTTACTATTATTTTTTTTCTTTTTTTAATTATATGAGCTAAAATAAATTTATCTGTTTTAATGGGATTGACTGTCTAGGTAAAGAGAAGTGGAAAAATAGCTTAGGTTTGAAAAGTATCTGTTCTCTCAGAACACAAGAAAATGATAAAAAGAGAGTGTTTAGAGGATATTGATGTTGTAATGGGGTTGCTATTTATTTATACAACATGGATTGTATGAATGCTTATTCTGGGGTAAGCACTGGGGATATAGGAGTGCATGAGATAACAAGGTCTTTATACATACTCTGCTCAAAAGTGTGTTAAAATTAATAATGTGATTATGAAAAGAGAAGCACCTGGACTCCATAAACACACAAAATAGGTAGCTATTCCTGAAATGAAGCCAGTTGGGAGAATCAGGAAAGACCCTTTTTTTCTGGGAAAAGAGCCTCTAATTTGAAACCTGAAGTAGGTAAAGCAGAGGAGTTGGAAAAGCAAAAAGTCTTCCAGGCAGAGGGAACCATACACATAAATGCTTAGAGAACAAAAGAGTATGGTTTATTGGAGGAATAGGAAGTCCTTTAGAATGTCACCAGGTAGTGTGAAGTAAGTAGTGACAAATAATGGGGTTAGAGACATGAAAATGTGACATTATACCAAGCTGGGTCATATAAGAGCCTCTGTGAAGTTTTGGGTTTATTATTATTATTATTATCCTTAGACTTTGGAAAACCACTGACAGGTTCTGGAAATATTTTGGATTTTCCTAGTTACAGTGAGGAAAATAAGACTGGAGATGGGTAGTTGGAAGGTAAGGCAACCAATTAAAGGCATTGGGAGAATCCAGGCATTGGTGATGTTACTGGAGATGAACTGGTACTGAACTGGATGGTGGTCATTGGGAAGACACAATGTGAAAAGACTTTTAGCAGTTAGGATCAACAGGACTTGGTAACAGATTAGATGTGAGGTGCTGAGAGATAAGAAGTGATAGGTAGTATAGAAGGTAAGAAGTGATAGGTAGTATAGTGATTTCTGGTTTAAATTGATGGATAAAATTCCGTGATTAAGGAAACAAGAGTAATGCGGCCAAGTGAACAGAAGTAGGGGAAGGTCAGGGATGATGACCGTTTCGATTTGATACCCAATCTGCAATTAGCATGCCAACTTACCTAAACTTTTATTCATTAGGCATTGCACAAGTCAAGAGCCAAACATGAGTGAACTGCTTCTGGCACTTTCCAGAAGAGCTGGTGTTTACTGAACCGCATGTCATAGAGAGTAGGACGAAGAATAGCTTTTATTATATAAAAATTTAAAGTGCTAATTGAGTTTAAAATAGTGAGTTAAATAATAATTTAAAACTTATGAATAACAATGTATTCCCTGCTCCCTCCTTAATCAAAATAAAGAAAAAAAGCAAATAAAAATGGTAGAAAATGCCATTTTTCTATTTGTATCAATTGTCCTTAGAAGGGAGAATAAGCAGGTAGATTTGCTCTCCTTATCTGCACAGTTTTCTTCCTGTTTGCTTTCAAAATCATGAGACTTCTTTCAAGTTTTCACTTTTATGAATTGCTAGCCATGCCCCCCAACACTGAGCAAAATTTGTAAAGATTCATTTTTCCATCATCCATCAAGTTATCTTACTATAACTTGGATGTATCTGTTCTAGAAGGGACATCAAAGAATGCTGCTCCTGAGTGTTACCAAGGGGAAAAGAGGATGGGTGAGACCAAGGGTATTGGGGCCATCTCAGAAGCCTTCATGAGGAAATTGATGCCTCCAGAACTCTTTGCTATGTAGTCTTTCTTTCTCTCATATTTGAGGTTTTACTAGGAGTCTTGGGAAGTGGCTAGTAAGTGTACACAAGATCTCTCTGTTGGAGAAAGGTGGGTCATAGACTTAAGAAATGAGGAGATGATCTGTGGGCTCCACACAGATCAGGGACCATCATTCTTCCCTCTTCAGAATCTCTTTTCCAGGTCCTTTCTTGCCAAAACCAAAGTGTGACTACAGTAGAGAAAAAGGTCAGAAGCCAAGGCTTGATTATCTCTGTGCCCCTTGCCCTTAAACATGCTCAATTTTAATTCAGCAATGTGCAGTCCCACTTCCTATCCCTCAAGCTGAATGGAGCCCAAGGTTTGTGTCTGGGAACCCATGGAAGAGAGGGTCTCTATTTATTAGTATCAGTTTCTGCTATTTACACCAGATGGTTAAATGTTAGCTTTTGTATTTGACCTTTTACCTCCCCTCCAAAACCATGTGGCTTGACTTTATGTTTTAGCATATTGCCCAGAAGAATTGGCTATCTTTACCACCTGTCACTCAAACACAAGGGGGGAGGGTACATTTAAACATATAAATAAAGTGTGATTGCAGGAATATGGCATGCCTCAACCAGAGGTAATATCCCCTCACAGATGATTGGTGATGCTGGTCTCACACCTGGTCTTCAGAATGCTGCCATCAAAGGGAAACTGGAGAATGGTCTTGATGAGAAAAGAACCAACTCCAGTCAGGAGTTGGTTATCTTATCTTCTGAAAAACTAAGGACTGTCCCCCTAAGTATTTGTTCCTTCTCACTGGGAAGCCCACCATCAGACAGCAAAAGGAGAAGAATGGAGAAGCCAATTGCTGCTGGCCTCTGGGTTGTAGGGAAAATTGTAGTTTTGCCTTATTAGCATCACAGAGAGTTAGGAGTGGATAAGGTGGTTGAGATGATGTGTATCATCCCAGAACAGACCATCCAAGTAATTACAACATCACAGTTCTTTATTTTCTGCTCAGACGTTACCCTGGACTCATTCTGTTGTTTCTTTGGTGAGAATGAAGTCAGCTTTGATGGTGACTGAGCTTTCCCTGTTGGAACAAAGGACAGGAAGTTCAATCACCCTAGCATTCAAAAGGGCTAGCCATAACGTCTGTGTGTAAGTTTTTGTACAAGTGTGGTATGTGAGATGTTTGATTCAAACCTTATGAATAACAGTAGAATTTTTAGAAAAGCAGCCCGTTTCATGATCTGGATTGATCCACATCATGACCAAGAGACTGAATTGTACTCAAACTGTCTCAACAGCTCAGATGTATTATGCTTGCCCCAAACCTAGGCATAGCTCGTAGGGGCATTTCCCACATGATATACATAGGTGGATAAGAAAGACAAAAAATAGCATTAATCACACTAATACGGGTGGAAGAAAAAAAAATGAAGCCAAATACACAAAAGCAAATCAAAATCTGCCTAACTCACCAACTCTGTTTTCTGTATTTGTGTGATTAATTTACTTCATGTACATTGTACAGTTAGCTTTACCACAGTTGCTGGATTCATGTTTAAAATAATGGCAGTATTTAAGGACAAAAAATACACAGTGATTATCACATTCCCCTTAATAAATGTTACTTACTGATTGGAGCGGCACGTGGACCTGTAAGACCCATTTTATGTGGCAAACCTTAATTATTCTACTCCCTCAAAGATACTGCTAGTATTTAAAGCATATTATTTTAGAATAAAGGTTTCACTTTGCCTAAGCATTAAGACTTAAAAAAAAAAACATTTAACTTTGACATTTCATTTATAGGAATTTTAATTATCTGGATGGTTTCCTTTAAATGCTAGATGTAGGAAGAGAAAATTTTTACCTATATAGAAGAAAGTGCTCCCAGGACTCCCTAATTTTCATGTGTTATGAATTTTAATGCTTTATATGGGTCAGGTTTTCATAGCCAAGAAGAGGGAATACATTGTCCTTAAACTATGGTACAGTTGTAACAGTATTTTTAGTCTCTGTTATGGGCAGAGAGGAAATATATTTTATTTCTGTTTTCTTTTTCAGAAGTTCTTACAGCAGAAGGAAGAAAGCCCCAGGCATCTAAGAAAGATCTGATATTTTCTTTTCTTTCTTTCTTTTATTTTTTAAGGAATATTTATTTATTTATTTATTGGCTGTGTTGGGTCTTCGTTGCAATGCGTGGGCTTTCTCTAGTTGTGGCAAGCGGGGACTACTCTTCATTGTGGTGCACAGGCTTCTCGTTGCAGTGGTCTCTCATTGCCGAGCATGGGGTCTAGGTGCACGTGTTTCAGTAGTATGGCATGCAGGCTCAGTTGTTGTGGCTCGTGGGCCTAGTTGCTCCACAGCATGTGGGATCTTCCTGCACCAGGGATCAAATCCATGACCCCTGTGCTGGCAGGCAGATTCTTAACCACTGCACCATCAGGGTAGTCCCAGATTTCACGTTTTCACTATTTCCTTTTTACTTCAAATTTTTTTTCTAGACAGTGAGGTAGAAATAAAACAGACTGTATCTGCATAGCTTAAAATCAGTGGGACATTGTCTCATGGACAAAGGTGATGAAACTAGCAGCAGGCCCTCCCAGCAGATAGAATCAGTCATACATTACAGTGCAAGGCTGATAATATTGGCTATCAGAGCCCCCCCACCACCACCCCGTTCCACTGTCTGTCTCCAACCCCTGACAAGAAACTTTCATTCATGTGTCCAGAGTCTCGATTGCTTCTCAGTGCTCTGGAATGTTACCTGGTTGCTCACCATATCTCATTGTACCAATCCTAGCTACATATTTCTTGTACCTTCTTCTATCATATCAAAATCTACCTAACCTCTCTACTATCTCTATCCTGGGTCTTGACTTGCAATGTGATCAACAGATTTAGAGTAAGCTATTAGCAGTAGATACTATCTCAACAACTCTGTGGGTTATTGCAGATAAAACAGCAAATGTGAGGACAGATGAAAAAGAAGATGCCAAAACATCATTTAATTTGTCATTGTTTCCAGATAATATATGCTCTTCAAGTTTTAGCTACCTGGAGGCATAATAGTTTGGCTATAATAAGTGAATCACCAATGGTGTATTCTGAAGCTCATAACAAGTAGATGTGGGATGACATCTGTGCAGGTAAACAAATGTTCTTAAAATAAAGGTGTGGGGCTTCCCTGGTGGTGCAGTGGTTGAGAGTCTGCCTGCCGATGCAGGGGATACGGGTTCGTGCCCCAGTCCGGGAGGATCCCACATGCTGGAGAACAGCTGGGCCCGTGAGCCATGGCCACTGAGCCTGCGCGTCCGGAGCCTGTGCTCCATAATAGGAGAGCCCACAACAGTGAGCAACCCACGTACCACAAAAAAAAAAAAAAAAAAAAAAAAAACGGTGTGGCTACAGCATGTTGACAATAAGGCAATTTGTTTACTTAGACAATGGAAGCTACATTTGTGATTTTGCATAATTTAAATAATGGGGAACTCTTCTTTTTTTTTTTCAGTATTGATAACCAATATGTTTTCTTTTCTGAACTTCCAGAGTACACATATCCTACACCAACAATTTAATTCTGATGAACAACTGAGATTTACTGCTCTCCAGTAGTTTGTACATGTAAATATTGTCTCTTCCACATGATATTTGAAATAACATCTTTTGAATTCCCCACAAGTGTCAAGTGCAAGCCTAAGAAAGTGACAAATACTCTTGGAATTCTCTTGTGTTTTAAAGTCCCCGTGTATTGGGTAGACCACTGCCAAAAAGCCTAACATTGTCCTGTAATTGCACACTTGCCTCATCCCAGGGAATCAATTTAAGTGAACTCTTCTGCATCTTAAAATAAAACTGTGCCAGTTTTTTCATGATGTAGTTAAGCCATAACCCACAAACTTCAATAAAGTGGAATATTTTCAAGGTCAGGAAAATCTAGGAAAGCTCCATCCCCCACTTCCTGAACTCCCTCCCTGGACTTGGAATGGCCATCTGTTGCTCTGTCAGATTTATAGTTCATTCACACTGTGAGTGATAGGAGGAGGAAGTGAGCAGAGTTAATCAGAGCTAAGTAGTCAACAAGCAGAGGGCTAACGAGCTGGTGAGTTAACGAGCTAAGCAGAGAGCTAATGAGCTGCTGTTTCCCACTACATGGGAGCAAATATATCTTTCAGGTGATTGTTTACCTTTAGCATTCTTAGCAGATGTCCACAATGATAGAGCTAAGTCTTTGACCACTCCCCAAACATCTCAATCTAAAGAGAATTCAGCCATTCCTTCAGTCTTAAGTATATGTGCTACCATTGTGACCTTGAAATGAAATCCCCTTATTTTTTAACATAGGCTAGTGGCCACTCCAACATGTTATGTTTCATAAATATTATACTTATTTACATTAAATTAATAAAGATTACCTACTGGGCACCTATTCATACTAATTAATAGATATAGTACTAATGATGTGGAAGAATAACAAAATTTAAAAATTAGTGTCTATCCCTCAAGAGTTGGCCAATTAATTGGGAGGAGACTAGCCAGACAGTTAAAGGAATAGAGAAAATAAGTATTAGGTGTCAGTAACAATTGTCACTAGGAATTCAGAGAGCGGGGATACCATTGTGTAGTGGAGTACAGAATGGGTCTATGTGGTCAGGGAGGTTGTGCTTTATCCAGCCTTGAGAGTGAGGTCATTAATTAATTGATATATTATATAGATAATATTTTAAAAGAAAGAAAGAGTAAAAACATGGCCTGAATCAAAATTGGCTAATTATGCCACACTTACCCCAGATCAAAGTTGCATCAGTTATGTGTGAAGTACTCCTTGCTCCCTGCTGCTGAGCCCAGTTAGCAGAGTTACTGGAAGATCTGGGACTCACTGGAGACTGTGGGACAGCAAACTAACTTAGATGGGGTCTCTCAGTGAGTCAGCCTACCATGAGTTTGAAAAGACATCACATTTCACTAGAAAATCAGTTGATCTAGGCCATTAGGCTACAGGTAGCTCTACTTTGTAAGTCTCTCCTCCACTCCGGAGATCAATGGGCTAACCCAAAGATAAAATAACAAGAGTCAGTTACCAATGTAAATTGGCAACATAGAAAAAAATCACAAGATGCTATTCATCTATGTAATTAATGAATAATAAACTATTGCTTTTAGATGTAACAGTTACAGATTATTGCAAGAGACTCCTAAATAGCCTTTCTGTTTTCTTATCATTCTTATTCATTCGTTTAAAAAGAAGAGTGTTAATTGAAACTATCCTGTGGCAATGATTGTTCTTGGCACCAAAAATAAAATAGTGCCCCCTGAATATTGCTGTTTTCATGGAACTAACCTTAACTGAGAGTGACAGAAAACAAGAAAATCCACAAAGGAATAAAGAAACTATTTTTTTTAGTATGTGCTACACCAAAAAAAAACAAAGCAGAATGAGAGGAAAGAAGATGAAAATGGGGTAGAGGGCAGGTTTTTGTAGAAAGAGGATTCAGGGAAGGCCTCACTGAGGGGGTGACACTTGAGCAAAGACCTGAGTGGGGAGAAAAATGAAGGTTTAAAACAATCAGAGAGAAAATAATTCCAGGTAAAGCAATCAAGGCTAAAGGTTTAGACAAGATAAAGAAGTAGGTTTGAACTGTTTACTGATAGCAATAAGACGAGTATGAGTGCATCCGAGTGAGTGAGGGTTAATGAGTGAGCAGAGGTCACCATGGAGGATATTGTAGGTCAAAGAAAGGAGATTATGTTCCATTCAACTGTGATGGTTATTTATTGAAGGACTGCAAACAGAGGAGTGTCATTAAACAATTTTCATTTTAGAGCATTTATTGCAGGTGATCTGTGTATAACGCATTAAAATCTAAGGATTTCTGAAATGAAGGAAAACAGGGGAAGTAGTAGGTCTCTTGGATAGTGAAATAGGAGATGGGTTCTTTGAAGGTATTTTTAGACATGTTAACTGAAAAGAAAAAGGGTAATGCATCACATGAGCTTTTGGGGTAAAGACATAGAGTGAAGAAGTCAAGAGAAGATGAAGGTTAGAGAGTACTGTACTCAATATCAGGTTCTGGAGAGTGCTGGTTGTTGATGATGACAAAATCTAAGGCATAAACATGGGAGTGCAAGGCTAACAAGAGGTAATAGGGAGTGAAGGAGTCAAGTCGTTGATAAGATTTTGTCCAATATAGATATTGAATTGCCAAAAACAATGACAATGGAAATGATGGCAAAGCCAGGGAGACAGAATGATACAGGTTGGGAAGGAGTGGTAATCCATAAGATCTGTAGAAGACTGTAATGAGAAAGAGTTGAGAAAAAAAAGAGAAAAAAAGAAAAAAGAGAAAAAAAGAGAAAAGAAAAAAAAAGAAAAAAAATGAGAAAAAAAGAAAAGCACCAAAACACTACTTGAAAGGGCAACAGTATAAGCAATATTCTCAGAAGATAGTCAAATTTACTCAGATCCAAAAAAGTATAAAGTGTATAATATAGGAAATTTTGATGAAGATACTAATGGCACTAATAAGTACTATTCATTGAGTACTCTACAAAGAGTGTTTATATAATTTTTTGTTGCTGTTGTTGTTCCAAGTGTTTTATGTGTATTCACAATTTGAATCCTTACAGCAACCATATTATTATGTATGCTTATTTTTTTCTTTTTCATAGATGAGGAAACTGAGGCATGGAGATGTTAAGTAACATACCTAAGATCACACAACCAGGCAAGATCCTATACCAGGCAGGATGAACTGTCCAAAGAGTACATTAGAATGTAAATTAGATCTGATGGGTCAGAAAGAGATGGAACACGGAGAAAAGATTTACATTAAATAATTAAAAAGGTCAGAAAAACCATATGTGAGTCTGTGTGACAATGGAGAAACAGGGGTCTTATACTTCAGGTGGCATCGAAGGGATAAATGTGAGACCTGTTGAGTTCAGTGCTATTGGTCCCTCAGCAGAAAAGGGAGAATTTATGATCTCCTTCAGGTCTAAACCCTTATGGAGGTTGCAGGGATGCCAGAGTCTATGGGTGTCTTAGTTGGGTCTGGCTAATATTGCTAGGGGCAATAGGAGGTCCTTAGATATTCTTTCTAATTAGAAGCTAGATCACCATTCTATTCCATTTTGTTGTCATCCCCATCCCCAGAGCACAGCCTTTATATCATTCCATGTATTAAAATATAATGTTTTCTCATTTATTATCTACAGAGTAAAATCCAAGTTATTTAAAATGGCATTAATGTTCCTCCATTAACTAGGTCCAGTCAACCTATCTACTCTTTTTTTTTGTTTTTTTGACACTGTTTTTCATAATTCTTTAAGGACTAGTCAAATTAAATGAATTGCAATTGTTCATATACTACTATGATGTTTTCTCATGAAGAATGCTGTACTTGATAAGCCCTTCAGATATTTCTATAATCATGAACCTTACATTCTTCCCAACTCTGCTCAAGGATGGCTTCTACTGACAAGGATTAAGCAACCCTCCCTTCCTCTGAATTCTGCACAGTTGTGAGTCTATGCTTTACCACTGCTACTCTGGAGAGCTTAGCTTGGCACACTCAGAGTAATTATTATTATTTTTTTTGCAGTACGCGGGCCTCTCACTGTTGTGGCCCCTCCAGTTGTGGAGCACAGGCTCCGGACGCGCAGGTTCAGCGGCCATGGCTCACGGGCCCAGCCACTCCACGGCATGTGGTATCTTCCCAGACCGGGGCACGAACCCGTGCCCCCTGCATCGGCAGGCAGACTCTCAACCATTGCACCACCAGGGAAGTCCTCAAAGTAAATTTTAATGATTAAAAAAAAATAGTAAGATGATGGTCAGGAAAATCATTGTAAAGGAAGAAGGAATTGGAGTGAAGTTGAAAGATGTGGGGCAGGCTTTGGGTGAGTGGGGAAAAGAGGAAAGCAAAATTATTAGGGAAAGAAACAGAAACTCAGATTCGTGAAAGTGGAGTGTACCTACAGAAAGGCCAGGGGAAATTTTGCTAGAAAGATAGTTCTGGATCAAATTGTGTGTGATTTTGAACGCTACACTGAAGAGTACTGAATTTTTATTCTCTTATATTTTCCACCTTGTATTTCAAAACAGACTTTCATAAAACATCACATTGAAGCCAAATGGAAGCTGAAGCTGAACACCTTCAAGCGAGTAAATAGTTGTCTTTCAAGATGGTATCAGGGCTTCCCTGGTGGCTCAGTGGTTAGGAGTCCACCTGCCGATGCAGGGGACACGGGTTCGTGCCCTGGTCTGGGAAGATCCCACATGCCGCGGAGCGGCTGGGCCTGTGAGCCATGGTCACTGAGCCTGTGTGTCCAGAGCCTGTGCTCTGCAAAGGGAGAGGCCACAACAGTGAGAGGCCCACGTACTGAAAAAAAAAAAAAAAAGATGGTATCAAAGAGCATGGATTCCAAAATCTTATATGCAAGATGATTCTATAGGGCTCCAAATAATCTACAGCTACTGAACATGACAGTTTTATAGACGAAAACCCTGAATGCCCTCTGCTATTCAAAGGGCAGATAGAATCATGACTTGAACATAGAGTTGGCATGTAGGCATACATTAGCTAAGACTATGTGGGTAAGGGTCTGGAGAGTTTAGACTGGATGTGAGACTGCTGGCCATTTGACTGACACTGAATGTGTCCCTCCAAAATTCATATGTTAAATCCTAGTGCCCACTGTGATGATAGGTGGAAGTGGGGCTTTTGAGAGGTGATTATATTAAGTTGGTAGATCCTTCATGAATGAGATTTGTACCCTAATAAAAGAGACTCCAGAGAGCTCCCCTGTTACTTCTGCCAAGTGAATTTACACAAAGAAGATGACGGTCTATGAACTGGGAAGCAGGCCTTCACCAGACACTGAATGGGCTGACACCTTGATCTTAGACTTCTCAAGCTCCAGAACTGTTAGAAATAAATGTTTGTTAAGTCACCTAGACTATGGTATTTTTGTTATAGCAACCTGTACAGACTAAGACACTGACCCACAAAGGATAAAGGCCAACTGTTTAAATTATAATATTATGGGAAACCAGTAAATACCCATTTAACTTTCTCTGTATGAATCCATTCATTCCAAAAATATTTATTGGGTATTTTCCATGTGTTAGGCATTGTTATAGACATTAAGGATATAGAGGTTAATAAAGAGAGAGGCAGAAAAACAGAGAGAGACAGAGAGAAAGAGAAAGAAATAAGTCTTTGTGTCCATGGAACTTATTTTCTGTACAAAATGGGTCTGAGCTCATACAATGATCCCCATGGACAGGCAACAAGTCTCCAAGGAGGTTTTCTTAGTTTGAAACTGAATCCAGGTCATTACTAGGGGTCATGATGAGTAGAGTCAAGTCCTCTAGGAAAAGAAGACTGGCTGGAGTTCAGACTTCACTGTGGGGAACTGGAGTACTCTCAAAGACCCCAAACAGCAGGAGCCTGAGAACTACTGGGCATGTATATCTATAGAGGTGGGGGAATGTAGCAGCAGTGTGGGTATTTAGGCTCCAAGCTGGACCTAAGGAAGTCAGATTAATGTCTACATCGTACCTCCTGCTAGGAGTGAATCTCCCATTCTGATAAGCATTTTTATAGGGAAGAAAATGAGTTGAAATGACCTTGGTTTTTTGTGTGATAAAGGATGGAACAGAAGCACAGGGTAGTGGTCTAACACAAGGATTCCAGCGGTAGCTAGATTTCATTTTCATTGCTTACTAAATGCTACATGTGGAGCTATTTAGTTAAACCTCTTAAACCTCAATTATCTCTTGTGTACAGTATTCCTGTTTATAGGTAAACTGCATGTGTATGTGACACATATGTGTATTTGACTGTTTATGCATGTGACAGAGAATGACATGAGATGATGCATTTAAGACTTTTAGTATAATGTCTAACACATAGGAACAGTAAAAATTGGCAGTCATTCTTATTCCATTTTAGTAGCCACAATTAATAATAGAAGCACAACCAGAATATAACAGGGTTGGTTTGAAGCAGTGGGTGATAAGAAAGATGGGGAAGATGTGTGAGGGAGGAAAGAGGAAGAAGGATGGGAGCTTCCAGAAATATACAATCTCATTTTCCTGACTGGGCAAGTGAAGGTGTATAAACCCTGTGCTATGACATAGAATTTCATTCACAGAAATATGTAAAAAAGACTGAGTCCTCCAGCAGAGGTGTAACCTGGATATTGATTTGCACATGATTGATTAAACCAACTGAATTTCAATTTTCTTATTGTAAAATGAAGATAATATTAAAGTTTTTCCCATAAGAATATCTTGTGCATCAATAAAGTCATGAGTGTAAGTGTACCTGCCTAATGCTTAATTCATGCTAAGTGCTCAAAAAATATTTATTCATCCAAGCCTGTTTAGAGTTAGATTAAAAAAAAAATAAGAAGCATCATTTCCTGACATGAAGTATCTGCGGTAGTTAGCTTTATGTGTCAAATTAGCTGTACCATGGTGCTCAGAATAATTAATCAAACATTATTCTGGATGATTTAATGAGAGTCTTTTTTTTTGATAAGGATAACACTGAAATGAGTAGACTCTGAGTAAAACAGATTACTCTCCATAATGTGAGTGGGCCTCATCCAATCAGGTGAAAGGCCTTAATAGAACAGAAACTGACCTGTCCAGAGCAAGAAGGAATTCCGTTGGTAGACTGCCTTGGGCCTCTAACTGCAACGTTTCCTGAGGTTCCGGCCTGAGGGCCTCACCAAGCTATCAGATGGGACTCTCCAAGCCTCCACAATGAGGTGAGCCAATGCCTTAAATTCTTAAAATTCCTTAAAATTATATATCTATATCTATATCTATATTTATACCTATATCTATATCTATCTAGTTTCCCTGGAGAAACCTGACTAATAATATAGCTGAACATTTTTCTATCAGGATTGAACTTTGAGTGTCGCAGCCAGAGAGACTGAGAACCCCCAGCAGCCTTTCTGGGTGGGATACGTTAGTAAAGCGTATAGTTCTGGGATGTAGCAATGTGGCAGAAGACTGACAAAAGCACAAGCAAATACTAACCAGTACTGGGGTAATGAATGATTTCTGCTTAAAATAAAAATTCCCTGAAGAGGTGTTGACAGATAGCACCCTGCAAGATCCCACTGTAATAAAAGCTGTATATTATTGGAAACATGCTGAACATTTTTTGTTACTAATAGTGAAACATTTTTCCACTTCATAGTCAAGCTTAGCTTTTCTTAATTAATTAAATCTCATAGTTAAGGAAACTTTCAAATATATATTTAAAATTGAAATATCTTAGTTGGGTGGATCTTAGTGGCACTTTAAAACAATTGCATTGCTATTTTTAAAACAAATTACAGCAATTGTTATGAATTGAATGTTTACGTCCCCCTAAGATATATGTGAGGAAGCCCTAGCACATAATGTGATGGTATTTGGAAACGAGTCTTTTGGAAGTAACTAGGATTAGATGTAGCCATGAGGACAGGGCCCTAATGAGGACATTAGTGATGCCAGAGAGCCCTTTCTCTCTCTGCGAGGCGAGAGCATAGAGAGAAGGCAGATTTCTGCAAGTCAGGGAGAGGGCTCTCATCAGAACCCAACCATGCTGCCCCCCTGTACTTGTACTTCCAGACCCTAGAATGTGTGTTTTTAAGCCCCTGAGTCTATGGCATTTTGTTATGGAACCCTGAGGTGACTAAGACAAGTATGTTACCATTAAAAATAACATTTTAAAGTAGAGCAACAAAAAATTCTTATACAATCACTTTTTTATCCTTTTATATTATAGTACAGTATTTGTCTATATGTATGGATATTTTTCACATAGTCACTGATCTTAAAAATGACTACATTTAAGTCATTATTCTTGTGCTAGCACTGGTAAATTAAGTAAGTGCATGGCTTACAACTGCACCAAGCTCTTTTTAAACAGAATTTTATGAATATGTGGGACCCAAAAGATATATGTTAGGGCTTCCCTGGTGGCGCAGTGGTTGAGAGTCCGTCTGCCGATGCAGGGGACACAGGTTCGTGCCCTGGTCTGGGAAGATCCCACATGCCGCAGAGAGGCAGGGCCCGTGAGCCATGGCCGCTGAGCCTGCATGTCCGGAACCTGTGCTCCGCAATGGGAGAGGCCACAACAGTGAGAGGCCTGTGTACCGAAAAAAAAAAAAAAAAGATATATGTTAACCTATAAACTTAATTTATATCTTAACCCAGTAAAATTTTATGATCACAGACAATGATACGATGAATTAAAAAAAAATTATATATGCCCTGGATGGCATCATACTAACGTTTGCATAAATAGTGTATGTTAGTTCCATTTACATAAATGGTTTAAATTGTGGCTATTTCTATCATTAGGTGTATTAATAGTGAGTCTTGTGGCAATTTTAATGGAGTCTGTTTGCCGTCATTGGCCCTCAAATTAAGGCTCTTATTACTCTTCTCTCAAAACAGGTTTATGTGTCTCTCTACCCTTAAAACAGGACCCTGCTGACACAATAAATTTCAAAACACTTTTCAAAATATGTATTATTAGAAACTTTCCTTAAATGGCAGAGGCATGTAATCGGGAAATGTAGCATCTCACTTCCCTCAGGTTCTAGGTAAGTAAGGAATAGCATGGCTATTGGGAAGTCTTTGTTAACCAACCCAGCTGAGAACTCCTCCCTGAGAAGTTACTACTGCCATGCTCAACCGAGATTATGTTGCCAGGGGTACGCTGCAATTAGGTGTTGGCTGGTCTCTCATTAAGCTTGGCTAAGGGTCAGACTGCTTGTTCTACCTTTAGCTTTCAACCAAGGTCATCAATTCCTTATTATTTCCATATTTGCATAATGAATGAAATACCCATCGATAATAAACCTGAGAATGTGAAACACAGAGTTGCACAGGGGACATTTACTCTTGTAAATATTACATCTTATTGTTAAAAGGGCTAGGGATTGGTGTTTGTGAAAGATTCCAGGAAGAAATGTGTTTGATATAGAACTTAGTCATCAAATTAAAGAGCTGGAACAGTATTTCTTTGTGTAGTAGCTTAAGTGAATGTGTGTGTGTATGTGAAAGAGAGAGAGAGGACAATAAAGTATTTTTTAAAATTTATTCTAATTCTCTGTTTCTGGATAGGAAGACAACAGCAGATCATGAATAGTGAATAGATATTTATCTATTATGTTTTCCAAGAAAATATCACAGATTTTCTATTTGATGCATACCTTATATTTTTCTCCAACTGACCTCATGTATTTTGACAACTGCAAACAATCAGTAAGACTCTTGACTATAAATTTTCATGTTTTCTGAATTCATTATGAAGCTACCCAGCATTGGAGGACATCCAGAAATCCAGACAAGAGTTTTTTTGGGGGAGTAGCTTCTACTTCACCCTACTTTATCCAGACAAGTATGGAACTTTTTCTATTATACTTCTTTTAACTGTTACATATTCTTCTTCATTTCTAGTTTTAAAAAATATTAATGGCGAGTACCCTCTGAATACTCTGTAATGCCAAGTGCAAAATGAGCCACATAAATGAGGAAGTGAAAAAAAAATATGGCCCTCGCAGAGGTAGGAAAGGAGATATATGTATACACACATACATGTACATACATATATATCATATATATTAATATAAATATATGTATAAATAAAATGTTTAGGGAACACAATAAAGGACAATTCATCCTTGTCTTATGCAGCAAGAAATTTTAGATAATTATTCTGGAAGAGGTTGATAATTGTACAGTGCAGACTATACAAGTAAGAGGGAGTGAAGGAATAAATTCAGTATAGGGAAGCTTCAGGTTCAGTGTGATTTCATTTATTCCAAAATTGGCTGTAGCGATAATAATAGTTTCTTGAATCTCTATAGTGTTTTAGAGCTTTTTTAAAATTTTATTTTATTTTTAACGTTTTTATTGGAGTATAATTGCTTTACAACAGTGTGTTAGTTTCTGCTTTATAACAAAGTGAACCAGCTATACATATACATATATTCCTATATCTCCTCCCTCTTGAGTCTCCCTCTTACCCTCCATATCCCACCACTCTATATGGACACAAAGCACTGAGCTGATCTCCCTGTGCTATGTGGCTGCTTCCCACTAGCTGTCTATTTTACATTTGGTAGTGTATATAAGTCCATGCCACTCTCTCACTTCCTCCCAGCTTACCCTTCCCTCTCCCCATGTCCTCAAGTCCATTATTTAAGTAGAGAATGGACTTGTTTTAGAGCTTTTTAAAGCTTTCTTGCACATCATTCGACTTGGTTATTTTAACTAAACTGTAATGTAGGTAAAACAAGTTCTATATTTTATCTGTTTATTTATTTATATGACAGGTGAAGACATTGATTCTCAGGACAGTTTGGTGATCTTTATCAAATGTATGAGTAACCAGGGGATAGAACTGGAATAAAAGTCCTCTTGGTAAACCAAGCTCCTCTTATTCCTACTCTTGCTTTATGTAGTCCAACTGGAAGTGACCAAACCTGTCTGACTGGCTCACATTATTATATCTGTGGGAAGAGGTTAGCTTTGGTGGTTTATATCTAAATATGGAATTTGCTTTATGAGATTAGTTAAATTATTTTCTGAATTAAATAATTCTACAATTTTAGAGATATGTTTCTTTTAAGAATCACATGACATTTGATTATTCAATGCTACAGGACCATTAGTGAAAACCTAAATAAAGGGAATTAAAAACAAAAACAAAAAATCATTAGGAGTACAGTGATGGTAATATTAATATTAATTACATATAGAACATGAATGTGTGTGTATGTATATATATATTATATATATACATATATATATATATATATGTATATATATTATATATATATACACACACACACACATTGCCTATTAATTTTAGAAAGCTGGTATTTTTTTTTCTCCCTCTGTATTTGCTGGTTTTCTCCCAGTTCCCGATTGAACACCTTATTTTTAAATATTTCCAAATAATTGCTGGAGCTTTCTCCTGACTTGAAGGATGCAATTGGCAGCACTTGCTGGAACACATGTTCAGAACACATCCAGGTTTTGAGTCACTCTCCTGGGAAGTGATTTCAGGCTGTGCTTCTCAGTGGGAGGTTTCCTGCTGAGAACTCTGAAAAATTTCTGACATTCAATTGCAAGGCACTTGTTCTTTGATGAGGTCATTGTTATTGTTTTCTGTTTTAGTAACGTCTTCCTCCATTAGTGTTTCATAAAGTCAAACAAGGATTCATATCCAGATGCCCATATCTTCAATTCAACCCAACTGAGGCAGCTTCAAGTCATTCTGAAGACTCTGAAACTGCTTAGGAAGAAAAGACAAAGGATGTATGGACATTTTCACTCTGCTTTACCTTTGTAAGGGAAAAATATTATTCTTTTCAAGAGATAAAAATTTAACTAAATAATACTCAGAAGTTAGTTTACTCTTCATGCATTTTTCGTAAAGCAGTCTCCTCCTATCCCAGCCTCAGTTGAGCTGTGTTCATCTCACATCTACAGGGTGCCCAGAGTCTGTCCTGCGTCACTCTTCTTGTCCTTTCATTCTGAGGCTATTATTATGGATCCTCCTCAGTTTTAATGGATAAAAAAGCTTATCCCTTTTTTTCAAAATCCCTTATGAAAATATTGCAAAAAAGAATTTATTGTCTCCCTGGATGATGATGATGATATTTCTAATATGTCAGTAGTACGTAACAGACACTCAATTTAAAAATTTATAAATATTACCACACTTCATTTATGGCAACCTCATGAAATCGATGTTACTGTGACCATATTATTGGTGAGGAACCCAAAGGTTAGAGAATCAATTACCCATGATCACCCAGCCAATAAGTGGTAGAAACAGGCATTCAAAACCAAATCTGTCTTGAACAGTGTTCTTCATATTTACATTATTTCAGATAGGAAAGCCTGCTCCATTAAGGTAGTTTTTTTTTTTTTTTTTTTTTTTTTTTTTTGCGGTATGCAGGCCTCTCACTGTTGTGGCCTCTCCCACTGCGGAGCACAGGCTCCGGACGCACAGGCTCAGTGGCCATGGCTCACGGGCCCAGCCGCTCCACGACATGTGGGATCTTCCCGGACCGGGGCACGAACCCGCGTCCCCTGCATCAGCAGGCAGACTCTCAACCACTGCACCACCAGGGAAGCCCAAGGAAGGTTTCTGAATGCTCACCAGATGAGTAGGGACAATCTAGGCTCTACTTATCATAGTCACTCAAGGACTCAGACTGACAGAGGCTCTTTACATGTGTGATTTTTCATGGACAAGACAGGAAAAAGGAAGTGGTAAGATGTACGCTGCCTCTGAGAGCTGCTGCCTAGACATGCCTCATTTTACTATATTTTTGGGCTGAGTCAAGTCCCATGACCACCCCTATCTTTAGGAGCATGGGAAATTGTAATTTGACATGGGCCTGGAGACACAGGAGAGCTGGAATATTCCTCAAAATCCCTTATAATACCCACCATGCTTTAAGCGTTTTATCAAAATATAACTTCTTTCTGAAACTCTCACCAGGGTTGTCTAAAAGTTCTCTTATCTTATTCAGTAAGTTCTTAATGTTTATTCCATTTAGGAAATCTTTTCAGACTGATTAGAAAGTGGAGGTTGGATTTGGATTTCTCTATTAGTTGGTGTCAGGTCCTAGCCTGTAATAAACACGACCCTAACAATTTCCTCATTTGAATAATGGTAACCCTAGGATGTAACTTAGCTAGAAGATGAGAATAAAATCATCTGAGAAATATAAAAGTGGCTAAAATGGGCCCGGGAACATGGTAAATATAAAAAATATATCTCTACTTCCACTCTTCTTCTTTTCCTTCTTTCAGTTCCATGTTATATCTTGAAATAAGTCTGTATGAGAACTTGTCTTGAATTGTGATTTGATGACTTCTACTACATGAACAGTTTATCTTCTCTGGACTTCACTTTCTAAAGTAACTTTTTGCTTAACATTTTTATGAATTTAAGAACATTTGCATCACTAAGAAAAATAGCTACATTGTGATCTTTATTAAAGTCTTTTCAACTGCAATGATGCTCTATAGAAATGCAAACATAACATTATAAAGCACAATCTAATCTGGGTCTTCTATTTACTGACTTGTCACCTCTTCTTGGACAAGCCATCAAGCCCCAGTAAAATCAGTTTTCCCATCCTATGAGGTATGAAGAAGTAGAAAAATTTTCATACCAGTGGTAAAAAATCAATTAGCTGTCTTCAATTTCTGGGAAATAAAGTGTGAAATTAGGGCTTGGGCATGTGTTTGAGCAACAAAATACTCACACCCACTAAAGACACATTCTCTCACAGACTCCTTCATCCAGGATTTTCCTATTTCACTATTTTTTTAAACATCTTTATTGGAGTATAATTGCTTTACATTTGTGTGTTAGTTTCTGCTTTATAACAAAGTGTATCAGTTATACATATACATATGTCCTCATATCTCTTCCCTCTTGCATCTCCCTCCCTCCAACCTTCCCTATCCCACCCCTCTAGGTGACCACAAACCACCGAGCTAATCTCACTGTGCTATGTGGCTGCTTCCCACTAACTATCTATTTTACGTGTGGTTGTGTATATTTGTCCATGCCACTCTCTCACTTTGTCACAACTTACTCTTTCCCTTCCCCATATCCTCAAGTCCATTCTCTAAGAGGTCTTACCCCTAAGTTCTTCATGACCTTAATCAATTAATTTATTTTTTTAAGATTCCATATATATATATATATATATATATATATATATATATATATATATGTTAGCATATGGTATTTGTTTTTCCTTTCTGACTTATTTCACTCTGTATGACAGACTCTAGGTCCATCCACCTCACTACAAATATCTCAATTTCATTTCTTTTCATGGCTGAGTAATATTCCATTGTATATATTTGCTACATTTTCTTTATCCATTCAGCTGATGGTGGACACTTAGGTTGCTTCCATGTCCTGGCTATTGTAAATAGAGCTACAATGGACAATTTGGTATATGACTCTTTTTTTTTTTTCTTTACATCTTTATAGGAGTATAATTGCTTTACATTTGTGTGTTAGTTTCTGCTTTATAACAAAGTGAATCAGTTATACATACACATGTGTTCCCATATCTCATCCCTCTTGCATCTCCCTCCCTCCCACCCAACCTATATCACCCCTCTAGGTGGTCACAAAGCACCGAGTTGATCACCCTGTGCTACGCGGCTGCTTCCCACTACCTATCTATTTTACATTTGGTAGTGTATATATGTCCATGCCAATATCTTGCTTTGTCACAGCTTACCCTTCCCCGTCCCCATATCCTCAAGTCCATTCTCTAGTGGGTCTGTGTATTTATTCCTGTCTTACCCCTAGGACCTTCATGACATTTTTTTCCTTAAATTCCACATATATGTGTTAGCATACAGTATTTGCCTTTCTCTTTCTGACTTACTTCACTCTGTAAGACAGACTCTAGGTCCATCCACCTCATTACAAATAGCTCAATTTCATTTCTATTTATGGCTGAGTAATATTCCATTGTATATATGTGCCACATCTTCTTTATCCATTCATCCTATGATGGACACTTAGGTTGTTTCCATCTCTGGGCTATTGTAAATAGAGCTGCAATGAACATTTTGGTACATAACTCTTTTTGAATTATGGTTTTCTCAGGGTATATGCCCAGTAGAGGGATTGCTGGGTCATATGGTAGTTCTATTTGTAGTTTTTAAGTAACCTCCATCCTGTTCTCCATAGTGGCTGTACCATTTCACATTCCCACCAGCAGTGCCAGAGGGTGCCTTTTTCTCCACACCCTCTCCAGCATTTATTGTTTCTAGATTTTTTGTTTGTTTTGTTTTTGTTTTTGTTTATTTGCAGTACACGGGGTTCTCACTGCTGTGGCCTCTCCCATTGTGGAGCACAGGCTCTGGACGTGCAGTCTCAGTGGCCATGGCTCACAGGCCTACCCACTCTGCGACATGTGGGATCTTCCTGGACCGGGGCATGAACACATGTCCACTGAATCGGTAGGCGGACTCTCAACAACTGCACCACCAGGGAAGACATGTTTCTAGATTTTTTGATGATGGCCATTCTGACTGGTGTGAAATGATATCTCATTGTAATTTTGATTTGAATTTCTCTAATGATTAATGATGTTCAGCATTATTTCATGTGTTTGTTGGCAGTCTGTATATCTTCTTTGGAGAAATGTCTATTTAAGCCTTCTGCCATTTTTGGATTGGGTTGTTTGTTTCTTTGTTATTGAGCTGCATGAGATGCTTATAAATTTTGGAGATTAATCCTTTGTCAGTTGCTTCATTTGCAAATATTTTCTCCCATTCTGAGGGTTGTCTTTTGGTCTTGTTTATGGTTTCCTTTGCTGTGCAAAAGCTTTGAAGTTTCATTAGATCCCATTTGTTTATTTTTTTTTTTTTCAATTTATCTAGGAGATGGTTCAAAAAGGATCTTGTTGTGATTTATGTCATAGAGTGTTCTGCCTATGTTTTCCTCTAAGAGTTTGATAGTTACTGGCCTTACATTTAGGTCTTTAATCCATTTTGAGCTTCTTTTGTGTATGGTGTTAGGGAGTGATTTAATCTCATACTTTTACATGTACCAGCCCAATTTTCCCAGCAGCACTTATTGAAGAGGCTGTCCTTTCTCCACTGTATATTCCTGCCTCCTTTATTAAAGAAGGTGACCATATGTGCGTGGGTTTATCTCTGGGCTTTCTATCCTGTTCCATTGATCTATCTTTCTGTTTTTGTGCCAGTACCATACTGTCTTGATTACTATAGCTTTGTAGTACAGTCTGACCTCAGGAGCATGATTCCTCCAGCTCCATTTTTCATTCTCAAGATTGCTTTGGCTATTCGGGGTCTTTTGTGTTTCCATACAAATTGTGATTTTTTGTTGTTGTTGTTCTAGTTCTTTGAAAAATGCCAGTTGTAGTTTGATGGGGATTGCATTGAATCTGTAGATTGCTTTGGGTAGTCGGGTCATTTTCACAATGTTGATTTTTCTAATACAAAACATGATATATCTCTCCATCTATTTGTATCATCTTTAATTTCTTTTGTGAGGGTCTTATACTTTTCTGCATACAGGTCTTTTGTCTCCTTTGATACGTTTATTCCTAGATATTTTACTCTTTTTGCTGGAATGGTAAATCGGAGTGTTTTCTTGATTTCATTTTGAGATTTTTCATCATTAGTGTATAGGAATGCCAGATATTTCTGTGCATTAATTTTGTATCGTGTTACTTTAGCAAATTCATTAATTAGTGCTAGTAGTTTTCTGGTAGCACCTTTAGGATTCTCTATGTATAGTATCATGTCATCTGCATAGAGTGACAGCTTTATTTCTTCTTTTCTGATTTGGATTCCTTTTATTTCCTTTTCTTCTCTGATTGCTCTGGCTGAAAGTTCGAAAACTATGCTGAATAAGAGTGGTGAGAGTGGGCAACCTTGTCTTGTTCCTAATCTTAGTGTAAATGCTTTCAGGTTTTCACCATTGAGGATGATGTTGGCTGTGGGTTTCTCATATATGGCCTTTATTATGTTGGGGAAAGTTCCCTCTATGCCTACTTTCTGCAGGGTTTTCATTATAAATGGGTGTTGAATTTTGTCAAAAGCTTTCTCTGCATCTATTGAGATGATCATATGGTTTTTCTCCTTCAATTTGTTAATATGGTGTATCACATTGATTGATTTGCATATATTGAAGAATCCTTGCATTCCTGGAATAAACCCCACTTGATCATGGTGTATGATCCTTTTAATGTGCTGTTGCATTCTGTTTGCTAGTATTTTGTTGAGGAGTTTTGCATCTATGTTCATCAGTGATATTGACCTGTAGTTTTCTTTCTTTGTGATATCCTTGTCTGGTTTTGGTAACAGGGTGATGGTGGCCTCGTAGAATGAGTTTTGGAGTGGTCCTCCCTCTGCTATATTTTGAAACAGTCTGAGAAGCACAGGTGTTAGCTCTTCTCTAAATATTTGATAGGATTTGCCTGTGAAGCCATCTGTTCCTGGGCTTTTGTTTGTTGGAAAAATTTTAATCACAGTTTCAATTTCAGTGCTTGTGATTTATCTGTTCATATTTTCTCTACCTTCCTGATTCAGTCTTAGCACGTTGTATACTTCTAAGAATTTGTCCATTTCTTCCAGGTTGTCCATTTTATTGGCATAGACTTGCGTGTAGTAATATCACACGATCTTTTGTATTTCTGCAATGTCTGTTGTATCTTCTCCTTTTTCATTTCTAATTCTATTGATTTGAGTCTTCTCACTTTTTTTTCTTGATGAGTCTGGCTAATGGTTTATCAATTTTGTTTATCTTCTCAAAGGACCAGCTTTTACTTTTAAAGATCTTTGCTATTGTTTCCTTCCTTTCTTTTTCATTTAACTCTGATCTGATTTATATGATTTCTTTCCTTCTGCTAACTTTGGGGTATTTTTTGTTATTCTTTCTCTAATTGCTTTAGGTGCAAGGTTAAGTTGTTTATTCGAGATGTTTCCTGTTTCTTAAGTTAGGATTGTATTGTTATAAACTTCCCTCTTAGAACTGCTTTTGCTGCATCCTGTAGGTTTTGGGTCGTCATGTCTCCTTTGTCATTTGTTTCTAGGTATTTTTTGATTTTCTCTTTGATTTCTTCAGTAATCACTTCGTAATTAAGGGGTGTATTGTTTGGCCTGCATGTGTTTGTATTTTTTACAGATATTTTCCTGTAATTGATATCTAGTCTCATAGTGCTGTGGTCGGAAAGGTACTTGATACAATTTCAATTTTCTTAAATTTACCAAGGCTTGATTTGTGACCCAAGATATGAGCTATCCTGGAGAATGTTCCATGAGCACTTGAGAAAAATGTGTATTATGTTATTTCTCGTTGGAATGTCCTATAAATATCAATTAAGTCCATCTTGTTTAATGTATCATTTAAAGCTTGTGCTTCCTTATTTATTTTCATTTTGGATGATTTGTCCATTGGTGAAAGTGGGGTGTTAAAGTCCCCTACTATGAATGTGTTCCTGTTGATTTCCCTTCATAAGGCTGTTATGCCTTATGTATTGAGGTGCTCCTATGTTGGGTGTATAAATATTTACAATTGTTATATCTTCTCCTTGGATCTATCTCTTGATCATTATGTATTGTCCTTCTTTGTCTCTTCTAATTGTCTTTATTTTAAAGTCTATTTTGTCTGATTTGAGAATTGCTACTCCAGCTTTCTTTTGGTTTGCATTTGCATGGAATAACTTTTTCCATCCCCTCACTTTCAGTCTGTATGTGTCTCTAGCTTTGAAGTGGGTCTCTTTTAGACAGCATATATATGGGTCTTTTTTTTCTGATTTTTTTTTATTAGTTTCTGCTTTATAACAAAGTGAATCAGTCATACATATACATCTGTTCCCATATCCCTTCCCTCATGCATCTCCCTCCCTCCCACCCACCCCATCCCACCCCTCCAGACGGTCACAAAGCACCGAGCTGATCTCCCTGTGCTATGCGGCTGCTTCCCACTAGCTATCTACCTTACGTTTGGTCCTGTATATATTTCCATGCCTCTCTTTCGCTTTGTCACAGCTTACCCTTCCCCCTCCCCATATCCTCAAGTCCATTCTCAAGTAGGTCTGTGTCTTTATTCCCGTTTTACCCCTAGGTTCTTCATGACATTTTTTTTTTAATTCCATATATATGTGTTAGCATACAGTATTTGTCTTTCTCTTTCTGACTTACTTCACTCTGTATGACAGACTCTAGGTCTATCCACCTCATTACAAATAGCTCAGTTTCGTTTCTTTTTATGGCTGAGTAATATTCCATTGTATATATGTGCCACATCTTCTTTATCCATTCATCTGATGATGGACACTTAAGTTGTTTCCAGCTCCGGGTTATTGTGAATAGAGCTGTAATGAACATTTTGGTACATGTCTCTTTTTGAATTATGGTTTTCTCAGGGTATATGCCTAGTAGTGGGATTGCTGGGTCATATGGTAGTTCTATTTGTAGTTTTTTAAGGAACCTCCATACTGTTCTCCATAGTGGCTGTACCAATTCACATTCTCACCAGCAGTGCAAGAGTGTTCCCTTTTCTCCACACCCTCTCCAGCATTTATTGTTTCTAGATTTCTTGATGATGGCCATTCTGACTGGTGTGAGATGATATCTCATTGTAGTTTTGATTTGCATTTCTCTAAGGATTAATGATGTTGAGCATTCTTTCATGTGTTTGTTGGCAGTCTGTATATCTTTTTTGGAGAAATGCCTATTTAAGTCTTCTGCCTATTTTTGGATTGGGTTGTTTGTTTTTTTGCTATTGAGCTGCATGAGCTGTTTTTAAATTTTGGAGATTAATCCTTTGTCAGTTGCTTCATTTGCAAATATTTTCTCCCATTCTGAGGGTTGTCTTTTGGTCTTGTTTATGGTTTCCTTTGCTGTGCAAAAGCTTTGAAGTTTCATTAGGTCCCATTTGTTTATCTGTGTTTTTATTTCCATTTCTCTAGGAGGTGGGTCCAAAAGGATCTTGCTGTGATTTATGCCATAGAGTGTTCTGCCTATGTTTTCCTCTAAGAGTTTGAGAGTTTCTGGCCTTACATTTAGGTCTTTAATCCATTTTGAGCTTATTTTTGTGTATGGTGATAGGGAATGATCTAATCTCATACTTTTACATGTCCCTGTCCAGTTTCCCACGCACCACTTATTGAAGAGGCTGTCCTTTCTCCACTGTACATTCCTGCCTCCCTTATCAAAGATAAGTTGACCACATGTGTGTGGGTTTATCTCTGGGCTTTCTATCCTGTTCCATTGATCTATCTGTCTGCTTTTATGCCAGTACCACACTGTCTTGATTACTGTAGCTTTGTAGTATAGTCTGAAGTCAGGGAGCCTGATTCCTCCAGCTCCATTTTTCGTTCTCAAGATTGCTTTGGCTATTTGGGGTCTTTTGTTTTTCCAAACAAATTTTGAAATTTTTTGTTCTAGTTCTGTGAAAAATGCCAGTGGTAGTTTGATAGGGTTTGCATTGAATCTGTAGATTGCTTTGGGTAGTAGAGTCATTTTCACAATATTGATTCTTCCAATCCAGGAGCATTGTATATCTCTCCATTTATTTGTATCATTTTTAATTTCTTTCATCTGTGTCTTATAATTTTCTGCATACAGCTCTTTTGTCTCCTTAGGTAGGTTTATCCTAGATATTTTATTCTTTTTGTTGCAATGGTAAATGGGAGTGTTTTCTTCATTTCATTTTCAGATTTTTCATCATGAGTGTACAGGAATGCCAGAGATTTCTGTGCATTAATTTTGTATCCTGCTACATTACCAGATTCATTGATGAGCTCTAGTAGTTTTCTGGTAGCATCTTTAGGATTCTCTATGTATAGTATCATGTCATCTGCAAACAGTGACAGCTTTACTTCTTCTTTTCCAATTTGGATTCCTTTTATTTCCTATTCTTCTCTGATTGCTGTGGCTAAAACTTCCAAAACTAGGTTGAATAAGAGTGGTGAGAGTGGGCAACCTTGTCTTGTTCCTGATCTTAGTGGAAATGGTTTCAGTTTTTCACCATTGAGGACGATGCTGGCTGTGGGTTTGTCATATATGGCCTTTATTATGTTGAGGAAAGTTCCCTCTATGCCTACTTTCTGCAGGGTTTTTATCATAAATGGGTGTTGAATTTTGTCGAAAGTTTTCTCTGCATCTATTGAGATGATCATATGGCTTTTCTCCTTCAACTTGTTAATATGGTGTATCACGTTGATTAATTTGCGTATATAGAAGAATCCTTGCATTCCTGGAATAAACCCTACTTGATCATGGTGTATGATCCTTTTAATGTGCTGTTGGATTCTGTTTGCTAGTATTTTGTTGAGGATTTTTGCATCTATGTTCATCAGTGATATAGGCCTGTAGTTTTCTTTCTTTGTGACATCCTTGCCTGGTTTTGTTATCAAGGTGATAGTGGCCTCGTAGAATGAGTTTGGGAGTGTTCCTTCCTCTGATATTGTTTGGAAGAGTTTGAGAAGGATGGGTGTTACCTCTTCTCTAAATGTTTGATAGAATTCGCCTGTGAAGCCATCTGGTCCTGGGCTTTTGTTTGTTGGAAGATTTTTAATCACAGTTTCAATTTCAGTGCTTGTGATTGGCCTATTCATATTTTCTATTTCTTCCTGATTCAGTCTTGGCAGGTTGTGCATTTCTAAGAATTTGTCCATTTCTTCCAGGTTGTCCATTTTATTGGCATAGAGTTGCTTGTAGTAATCTCTCATGATCTTTTGTATTTCTGCAGTGTCAGTTGTAACTTCTCCTTTTTCATTTCTAATTCTATTGATTTGAGTCTTCTCCCTTCTTTTCTTGATGAGTCTGGCTAATGCTTTGTCAATTTTGTTTATCTTCTCAAAGAACTAGCTTTTGTTTGGTTGATCTTTGCTATCGTTTCCTTCATTTCTTTTTCATTTATTTCTGATCTGATCTTTATGATTTCTTTCCTTCTGCTAGCTTTGGGGATTTTTTATTCTTTTTTCTCTAATTGCTTTAGGTGCAGGGTCAGGTTGTTTACTCGAGATGTTTCCTGTTTCTTAAGGTGGGATTGTATTCCTATAAACTTCCCCTTAGAACTGCTTTTGCTGCGTCCCATAGGTTTTGGGTCGTCGTGTCTCCATTGTCATTTGTTTCTAGGTATTTTTTAATTTCCTCTTTGATTTCTTCAGGGATCACTTCGTTATTGAGTCGTATATTTTTTAGCCTCCATGTGTTTGTATTTTTTACAGATCTTTTCCTGTAATTGATGTCTAGTCTCATAGCATTGTGGTCGGAAAAGATACTTGATACAATTGCAATTATCTTAAATTTACCAAGGCTTGATTTGTGACCCAAGATATGAGCTATCCTGGAGAATGTTCCATGAGCACTTGAGAAAATTGTGTATTCTGTTGTTTTTGGATGGAATGTCCTATAAATATCAACTAAGTCCATCTTGTTTAATGTATCATTTAAAGCTTGTGTTTCCTTATTTATTTTCATTTTGGATGATCTGTCCATTGGTGAAAGTGGGGTGTTAAAGTCCCGTACTATGATTGTGTTACTGTCGATTTCCCCTTTTATCGCTGTTAGTATTTGCCTTATGTATTGAGGTGCTCCTATGTTGGGTGCATAAATATTTACAATTGTTATATCTTCTTCTTGGATCAATCCCTTTATCATTATGTAGTGTCCTTCTTTGTCTCTTCTAATAGTCCTTATTTTAAAGTCTGTTTTGTCTGATATAAGAATTGCTACTCCAGCTTTCTTTTGATTTCCATTTGCATGGGATATCTTTTTCCACCCCCTTACTTTCAATCTGTATGTGTCTCTAGGTCTAAAGTGGGTCTCTTGTAGACAGCATATATATGGGTCTTGTTTTTGTATCCATTCAGCCACTCTGTGTCTTTTGGTGGGATCATTTAGTCCATTTACATTTAAGGTAATTATTGATATGTATGTTCCTATTCCCATTTCCCTAATTGCTTTGGTTTCGTTATTGTAGGTATATTCCTTCTGTTGTGTTCCTTTAGAGAATTTCCTTTAGCATTTGTTGTAAAGCTGGTTTGGTGGTGCTGAACTCTCTCAGCTTTTGCTTGTTTGTAAAGGTTTTAATTTCTCCATTAAATCTGAATGAGATCCTTGCTGGGTAGAGTAATCTTGGTTGCAGGTTTCTCTCCTTCATCACTTTAATTATGTCCTGCCACTGCCTTCTGGCTTGGAGAGTTTCTGCTAAGAGATCAGCTGTTAACCTGATGGGGATTCCCTTGTGTGTTATTTGTTGGTTTTCCCTTGCTGCTTTTAATATGATTTCTTTTTGTTTAATTTTGGCCAGTTTGATTAATATGTGTCTTGGCGTATTTCTCCTTGGATTTATTCTGTATGGGACTCTCTGTGCCTCCTGGACTTGATTAAATATTTCCTTTCCCATATTAGGGAAGTTTTCAACTCTAATCTCTTCAAATATTTTCTCAGTCCCTTTCTTTTTCTCTTCTTCTTCTGGAACCCCTATAATTCGAATGTTGGTGCATTTAATGTTGTCCCAGAGGTCTCTGAGACTGTCCTCTGTTCTTTTCATTCTTTTTTCTTTATTTTGCTCTGCAGCAGTTATTTCCACTATTTTATCTTCCACCTCACTTATCCGTTCTTCTGCCTCAGTTATTCTGCTATTGATCCCATCTAGAGTATTTTTCATTTCATTTATTGTGTTTTTAATCGATGCTTGTTTCATCTTTAGTTCTTCTAGGTCCTTGTTAACTGTTTCTTGCATTTTGTCTATTCTATTTCCAAGATTTTGGATCTTGGAAATAGAATCTTGGATCAGCTTTACTATCATTATTCTGAATTCTTTTTCAGGTAGACTGCCTATTACCTCTTCATTTGTTAGGTCTGGTAGGTTTTTATCTTGCTCCTTCACCTGCTGTGTGTTATTCTGTCTTCTCATTTTGCTTATCTTACTGTGTTTGGTGTCTCCTTTATGCGGGCTGCAGATTTGTAGTTCCCGTTGTTTTTGGTGTCTGTCCCCAGTGGCTAAGGTTGTTTCAGTAGTTTGTGTAGGTTTCCTGGTGGGGTTGACTAATGCCTGTGTTCTGGTGGTTGAGGCTCAATCTTGTCTTTCTGGTGGACAGGTCCACGTCTGGTGGTGTGTTTTGGGGTGCCTGTGGCCTTATTATGTTTTTAGGTATCCTCTCTGCTAATGGGTGGGGTTGTGTTCCTGCCTTGCTAGTTGCTTGGCATAGTGTGACCAGCACTGTCGCTTGCTGGTCGTTGGCTGAAGCTGGGTGCTGGTGTTGAGATGGAGATCTCTGTGAGATTTTCGCTGCTTGATATTATGTGGAGCTGGGAGGTCTCTTGTGGACCCGTGTCCTGAAGTTGGCTCTCCCACTTCAGAGGCACAGCACTGACTCCTGGCTGCAGCACCAAGAGCCTTTTATCTACCCGATTCAGAATAAAAGGGAGAAAATGTAGAAAGAAAGAATTAGTAGAAGAAAGAAAGAGAGGGAAAGAAAGGAAGAAGGGAAGAAAGGAAGGAAGGAAGAAAGGAGGAATGGAGGGAGGAAGGATGGAAAGAAAGGAAGGAGGGAGGGAGGGAGGAATGAAAGCAAAAGGAAGGGTGAATGGAAGAAGGGAGGGAGAGAGGGAGGAAGGAACGAAAGAAAGAAAGACAGGAGGGAGGGAGGGAGGAAGGAAAGAAAAAGAAAGTGGGAAGAAGAAGGGTGGGAGGGCGGGAGGGAGGAAAGAAAAAGAAAGAAGGAAAGGAGGAGCGGAGGGAGGGAGGGAGGAAGGGAAGGTAGGAAAAAAAGAAAGAGCAGGTAAAGTAAAATAGAATAAAGTATGAAATATAGTAGCGTTATTAAAATTAAAAAGTCATTATTGAAAAAAAAAGACGGACAGATAGAACCCTGGGACATATGGTGGAAGCAAAGCTATACAGAGAGAATCTTACACAGAGATTACACATACACATTCACTAAAAGATAGCAGGGGGAAAAATCAAAAATCTTGCTCTCCAAGTCCACCTCCTCAATTTGGGATAATTCGTTGTAAAAAGAGGAAAAGGGGGGAAAGTCTTAAATGTTGTCCTCAAAGTCCACTTCCTCAATTTGGGATGATTCGCTGTCCATTCATGCACTCCACAGACACAGGGCACATCAAATGGACCGTGGAGCTTTAATCCGCTGCCTCCGAGGCTGCACAGAGAGATTTCCCTGTCTCTGCTCTCACAGCTCCCGGGTCTCAGCCTTGGACCTGGCCCTGCCTCTGCACGTAGTTCGCTGGAGGGCGTCCGTTCTTCGCTCAGACAGGACGGGTTTAAAGGAGCCGCTGATTTGGGGGCTCTGGCTCACTCAGGCAGACGGGAGGGAGGGGCGCGCAGTGTGGGGTGGGCCTGCGGCGGCAGAGGCCGGCGTGACGTTGCAGCAGCCTGAGGCGTTCCATGCGCTTTCCCGGGAAAGCCGTCCCCGGGTCCCGGGACCCCGGCAGTGGTGGGGTGCACAGGCCCCCCAGAAGGCGGGGCGGACAGTGACCCGCGCTTGCACACAGGCCCCACAGTGGCGGTGGCAGCAGCAGCCCCAGCGTCCCACGCCCGTCTCCGTGGTCCGTGCCTTTAGCCGCGGCTCGCTCCTGTCTCCGGCACTTCCCCAAGCAGCCCTCCTAATGCCCTCTCCTTGCGCACCAGGAAACAAAAGGGAAAAAAGTCTCTTGCCTCTTCGGCAGCTCCAGACCCTTTCCCCGGACTCCCTCCGGGCTAGCCGTGGTGCACTAACCCCTTCAGGCTCTATTCCTGCCGCCAGCCCCAGTCCTCTCCCTGCGCTCCGACTGAATGCCGATACCCGAGCCTCAGCTCCCAGCCCCGCCCGCCCCGGTGGCCAAGCAGACAAGCCTCTGGGGCTGGTGTGTGCCTGAGGGCACCGATCCTCTCTGCGGGAATCTCTCTGCTTTGCCCTCCACACCCCTGTTGCTGTGCTCTCCTCCGCTACTCCGAAGCTTCCCCCTCCGCCACCTGCAGTCTCCGCCCGCGAAGGGGCTTGTAGTGTGTGGAAACCTTTCCTCCTTCACGGCTCCCTCCCACTGGTGCAGGTCCCGTCCCTATCCTATTGTCTCTGTTTATTCTTTTTTTCTTTTGCCCTACCCAGGTATGTGGGGAGTTTCTTGCCTTTTGGGGGGTCTGAGGTCTTCTGTCAGCGTTCAGTAGGTGTTCTGTAGGAGTTGTTCCACGTGTAGTTGAATTTCTGATGTATCTGTGGGGAGGAAGGTGATCTCCGCGTCTTACTCTTCCGCCATCTTCCCAAGCTCTCGCGTCTTTTTTTTTTTTGTATGCATTCAGCCAATCTGTGTCTTTTGGTGGAAGCATTTAGTCCATTTACATTTAAGGTAATTATCAATATGTATGTTACTATTCCCATTTTCTTAATTGTTTGGGTTCGTTATTGTAGGTCTTTTCCTTCTCTTGTTTTTCCTGCCTCAAGAAGTTTCTTTAGCATTTGTTGTAAAGCTGGTTTGGTGGTGCTTACCTCTCTCAGCTTTTGCATGTCTGCAAAGCTTTTAATTTCTCCATCAAATCTGAATGATATCCTTGCTGGATAGAGTAATCTTGGTTGCAGGTTTTTCTCTTTCATCACTTTAAATGTCTTGCCAGTGCCTTCTGGCTTGCAGAGTTTCTGCTGAACGATCAGCTCTTAACCTTATGGAAATTCCCCTGTGTGTTATTTGTTGTATTTCCCTTGCTACCTTTAGTATGTTTTCTTTGTATTTAATTTTTGACAGTTTGATTAATACGTGTCTTGGCATATTTCTCCTTGGATGTATCCTGTATGGGACTCGCTGTGCCTCCTGGACTTTACTGACTATTTCCTTTCCCATATTAGGGAAGTTTTCAACTATAATCTCTTCAAATATTTTCTCAGTCCCTTTCTTTTTCTCTTCTTCCTCTTGAACCCCTATAATTCTAATGTTGGTGCATTTAATGTTGTCCCAGAAGTCTCTGAGACTGTCTTCAGTTCTATTCATTCTTTTTTCTTTTTTCTGCTTTTCAGTAGTTATTTCCACTATTTTATCTTCCAGGTCACTTATCTGTTCTTTTGCCTCAGTTATTCTGCTATTGATCCCATCTAGATTATTTTTCATTTCATTTATTGTGTTGTTCATCCTTGCCTGTTTCATTTTTTGTTCTTCTAGGTCCTTGTTAAATGTTTTTTGCATTTTGTCTATTCTATTTCCAAGATTTTGTACCATCTTTACTATCATTATTCTGAATTCTTTTTCAGGTAGACTGCCTATTTCCTCTTCATTTGTTAGGTCTGGTGGGTTTTTATCTTGCTCCTTCATCTGCTGTGTGTTTTTCTGTCTTCTCATTTTGCTTAGCTTACTGTGTTAGGGGTTTCCTTTTTGCAGGCTGCAGGTTCATACTTCCCGTTGTTTTTGGTGTCTGTCCCCAGTGGCTAAAGTTGGTTCAGTGGATTGTGTAGGCTTCCTGGTAGAGGGGACTAGTGCCTGTGTTCTGGTGGATGAGGCTGGATCTTTTCTTTCTTGTGGGCACGTCAACATCTGGTGGTGTGTTTTGGGGTGTCTGTGCACTTATTATGATTTTAGGCAGCCTCTCTGCTAATGTGTGGGGTTGTGTTCCTCTCTTGCTAGGTGTTTGGTGTAGGGTGTCCAGCACTATAGCTTGCTGGTCATTGAGTGAAGCTGGGTGCTGGTGTTGAGATGGAGATCTCTGGGAGATCTTTGCCATTTGATATTATGTGGAACTGGGAGGTCTCCTGTAGACCAGTGTCCTTAAGTTGGCTCTCCCACCTCAGTGGCTCAGCACTGACTCCTGGCTGCAGCAGCAGGAGCTTTTTATCCACACAGCTCAGAGTAAAAGGGAGAAAAATTAGAAAGAAAGAGAAAGGGAGAAAGAAAGAAAGAAAGAAAGAAAGAAAGAAAGAAAGAAAGAAAGGAGGGAGGGAGGAAGGAGGAAGGAAGCAAGGAAAGAAAGAAAGAAGATAAAATAAAATAAATTAAGATAAACTAAAATAAAGTTATTAAAATAAAAAATAATTATTAAGAAAAAATATTTTAAAGAAAAATAAAACAAAAACGGACGGTTAGAACCCTAGGACAAATGGTGGAAGCAAAGCTATACAGACAAAATCTCACACAAAAGCATACACATACACAGTCTCAAAAAGTGGAAAATGGGAAAAAATAATATATCTTTCTTTCAAAGTCCACCTCCTCAATTTGGAATGATTTGTTGTATATTCATGCATTCCACAGATGCAGGGCACATAAAGTTGATTGTGGAGCTTTAATCCGCTGCTTCTGAGACTGCTGGGAGAGGTTTCCCTTTCTCTTCTGTGTTCTCACAGCTCCCGGGTCTCAGCTTTGGATTTGGCCCGCCTCTGCGTGTGGGTCTCCCAAGGGCGTCTGTTCTTTGCTCAGACAGGATGGGGTTAAAAGAGCAACTGCTTCGTGGACTCTGGCTCACTCAGGCCGGGGGGGACTGAGGGGTATGGAGTGCGCAGGTAGCCTGAGGCGGCAGAGGCTGGCGTGATGTTGCACCAGCCTGAGGCGCGCTGTGCTGTGTTCTCCTGGGGAAGTTGTCCCTTGATCCCGGGACCCTGGCAGTGGCGGGCTGCACAGGCTCCCCAGAAGGGGGGTGTGGATAGTGACACAGGCTTCTTGGTGGCGACAGCAGTAGCTTTAGTGTCTCATGCTCGTCTCTGGGGTCCATGCTTATAGCTGCGACTCAAGCCCATCTCTGGACCTCCTTTAAGCAGCGCTCTTAATCCCCTCTCTTCGTGCACCAGGAAACAAAGAGGGAAGAAAAAGTCTCTTGCCTTTTTGGCAGGTTCCCCGGACTCCCTCCCTGCTAGCCGTGGTGCACTAACCCCCTGCAGGCTGTGTTCACGCTGCCGACCCCAGTCCTCTCCCTGCACTCTGATCGAACCTGGAGCCTCAGCTCCCAGCCCCGCCCACCCCGGCGGCCGAGCAGACAAGCCTCTCGGGCTGGTGAGTGCCAGTCGGCACTGATCCTCTGTGCGGGAATCTCTCCGCTTTTCCCTCCGCACCCCTGTTGCTGTGCTTTCCTCCGCAGCTCCGAAGCTTTCCCCCTCCGCTATCTGCAGTCTCGGCCTGTGAAGGGGCTTCCTAGTGTGTGGAAACATTTCCTCCTTCACGGCTCCCTCCCACTGGTGCAGGTTCCATCCCTATCCTTTTGTCTCTGTTTATTCTTTTTTCTTTTGCCCTACCCAGGTACGTGGGGGCTTTCTTGCCTTTTGGGAGGTCTGAGGTCTTCTTTCAGCATTCAGTAGGTGTTCTGTAGGAGTTGTTCCACCTGTAGATGTACTTCTGGCGTATCTGTGGGGAGGAAGGTGATCTACGTGTCTTACTCTTCTGCCATCTTCCACTCGTCATGACTCTTTGAATTATGATTTTCTCAGGGTATATGCCCAGTAGTGGGATTGTTGGGTGGTATAGTAGTTCTATTTTATGTTTTTTTTTTTTTTTTTTTTTTTTTGTGGTACATGGGCCTGTCATTGTTGTGGCCTTTCCCATTATGGAGCACAAGCTCTGGACGCGCAGGCTCAGCGGCCATGACTCACGGGCCCAGCCACTCCGTGGCATGTGGGATCTTCCCAGACCAGGGCTCAAACCCGTGTCCCCTGCATCGGCAGGCAGACTCTCAACCACTGCGCCACCAGGGAAGCCCTATCTTTAGTTTTTTTAAGGAACCTCCATACTGTTCTCCATAGTGGCTGTATCAATTTACATTCCCACCAATAGTGTAAGAGGGTTTCCTTTTCTCCACACCCTCTCCTATTTCACTTTTGTACAAAAGTTTCCATGTCATCCACATTTATGTCAGAAAATAGGGTGAAACATAACATGAGCATGATAAAAAATTAACTGTAGGTAGAAAGATGTCTCCACATACCTACTATTTACACAGCCTATTTATTTAAAAGTCTGACTCATTCTAACTACATTTTGTAACTTTGCAAGTGGTTATTATTAGAAAGTTGTTCTTTTACAAAAGAAGATTCAGGACTCTTTGCGGTTGAGCACTTCAATTAATAGGTCTAAAACTCTAAAAAATGAATAGTCTGCATTTGTAAAACAATCAGTGAATTAATCAATGACTTGATTATTGCTTCCAGAGCATCTACTAAGTACTAAATACTGCATTAATAACTATAGGAGACTGTCTCATTGAAATTATAAAGAGGATACATGGAGGAAAACACCTAATAATGTATTTTTCAAGTGACAAAAAATTTTAAATAATGGTATATTTTCCATTGACAGGAAAATGAATATTTCCAACAATATAAGCTGTACCATACAGAGGAACAAGGGAGCATTTGGTGGTTTGAACACCAAAATGAGTTAATGACATATGATCCAGGTTTTTGAGGACGTGGATCATGGAGGGAAATGTTAGAGACTGGCCTAAGAAAGATATCAGTAACCATAATAGTGTCAATTAGTTCTCCCTAAGGCAGCATTGGGATTTTGTTTTAGTTCAGCTAAGTCAAGTTAAAATTATTTTTAGAAGCTACTTTAACTAAGTCATATAAAGGGGTGAGTAACATAAAAGTAATATAAAAGTCTAGAAAGCAGCTGTCAATGACAAAGATTTCTGGATTTAGTTTCCAGCAATACCTGGAAACTAAATGGCAGTGAGCTCTGCCACTCAGGAATCAGGCCTTCTTCAGTTCCGTTTGCACTAAGATACTGAGCTGGGTTCATGTGAATTGGTTCCATTGCCAGGATGCATGCCAGAATGCTTCGTTCTTCCTGGACGCTTTTTAGGCTCTGGCTCAGGATGTAAGTCATTCTTTCTGCATTTGGTCTCCAGTTTGGTCTGCATTTTTGTTCTTTCTGACATATATTGGTCCACACCTGGCCTCAGGACACAATTTGTTGACTCTCAGTCACTCTCAACCTGAATGTCTTGGATATGCTTTTCAGGAGTTTTGTTTGTTTTGTTTTATGTGTTCCTATCAGCATGTCATTAAGGGCCGTCACCCTCTTCACCAGAGCTTCTAAGCCTCCATTTGCCTTTTTCTCTCCTTTGGGCAAAATATGTTGTTGTTTCTCTAACTCATGCAAATCTTGTTCTTTAAAAGCATTTATGGTACCTGATGCAGAGTCTGTGCTTAATCAATTTTTGGTGAAAAGAAAAAAATTAACTGATGTCTTGACTCCAGGAATGATCCAGTCTTCTGTCCTATAAGTAACCAGTCCTGCTCCTTGTTTTGATGAGTTATTATTCAAATTCTTCCCATGAGAGCATTTTTATTCAGAATATTGTCACTGCCATTTCAAGTTTATCAAAAATACATGTAAAATATAGGAAATATAGCAAAAGTAATTTCTACAAGGGAGAGGAGATAAATAGCATAGTAAATAAAGGCTTGCCAATCTTCCAAACTGAATTGTATTGGTAGATGCAGATCTACCAGAGTACAGAATCCCTTTCTGCAACTCTACTGGAGGAGATAACAGTTTTCCCAACTATAGTTTATAAGTCAATAAATCCAGACCCACTATTTGTAAACTTCTAAGGGTAGGGGTTATATCACCTTTTTCTTCTGACATACTTAGGAGTACGTTACAAAGGATAATAAATGTAATATAAAAGGCTAGATATACAAGATAAACAAGATTATTATTACATAATAACTTATTACACATGGTTTTTAAAATTTATATTCAACAGGCAAGTTAGGGGAGAAGGAAGATACTTTCAATGTAACTCCTATACACCCCTCCACCCTCAACAGCCTCCTCTTTATCTTTCTCTCCTTTTGTTCAGTCAGCAAGAAAACAAGCCCATCAGTGCTGGGTAAGTCAGTGACTATGCTATTGATTCTATATTTGTTTGTCATAAACCACTGGTGCCACTCTATAGCACTGTGATGGAAATGTATATAAACATATAGTAGGAAAAAGAATCATCTCTAAAAACTAAAATGTATAAATGGTTATTTAATATATTCTGATCTATTTAATGGCACTTTCTTTAGTTTTCTTCTTCACCCTTTTGGATTAACAACAAATATTTTAGGAAACTCAAACACAACTGTCAAAATTTTCCAAATGGCTGTTCACTCCTATCTGGGTACAGGAAGATACTATAGTGTAAAAAAATACAACTCCCTTGTACTTATTAGAAAATGAAAAAGGGAATTATGTGATATCCAGGATATGAGAGATTCCCAGAGAGATGTCCCTGCCCTTAATGAGAAATCACAGAGAAAGCTGCCATCGCTTGCCTGGGTGCCTGGGCTTATCAGCAGGTCTCAGAGTTTAGGCCTCTGTGATATTGAGTGAAGATTATAAGCCAGATGGGCCACAAATTCTGTCAAGCCTTCTTGGCAGCTGCTCTCATTACAAAAGCCAGCCAGCCTTTTCCAAAAATAAGAATGTGAAGCAAATTGGGCTTATAGACCCTTATAATGCAATTGCACGCAGAGATAGGGGCCTGAGCCGGCAGGCAGAAATATTATTGATGGCTGGTGAAAACAGGGAATAAGATGTTATTAAGGCAACTCAGAGATAGATATCAATAGCTAATATAAAGCCTTTATTGGTTTACAGGCTCTAGGAAAAAGGTTCACAGCTTCGACCCTTTACTTTGCTTTTAATTTCACTGGAGGTACAAAGTTTATGAATAAAACATATCTTCACTCATGATTCTGATATTAGTCACTACTTTCTCTGTCCCTTGGCCACCAGAAGCAAGCAACAGACACTAAAAACATGAACCTTAAAGGATTTAACTGAGGAAGAAAATTTTGTGTGTGTGTTGGAATGAGAGAGGACCATTTTCTAGATTCACTAAAATTGAAGGAAAATAATAAATTGCATTTAAAATAAAATCTCCAGAACAAAATACCAAGGTATAACATAACATTCAAAATAGCCCATGTGATAAAAGAGAAAGGAACTTGCATGATACAGTAAATCCAATTGGAAAGGACAGTTAGGATCACCAAAGGTCCCAATGAGTCAGACTTGTAATGCTTAAGGAAACATGGCTTTGAAATGATATTGACTTGAGAGTAAGGGATCCGATGGAAGAATTAATTATTACTTTCTTCAGACTTTGCATATTACAACTGAGACTGATTCTCAGTTCCCATCTGCCAGGCATCACCACAAAGGTGACAGTTTTGCTCAGTTTCTTCCATTCTAGTAGAAATAATAGCTAAACTGCATGTAAAACTGACTGAACTAATCAACCACTCATTTGATGGACTATTATGCAATCACTGCACTTTGTTCCAAAGTATTTATAAAATCAAGGGTGATGCAGCCCAGTTTGTATTACAATTAGTTTAGAAATAGAGCTCAATTTGCACTACTCCTCTTTCCCCTTCCCTCTTCCACCCCTCAAAAAATGTAGAAAGCACAAGGAAGGCATGCATCGCTTATGTCTCTAACCAACTCACTGAATGGGAATCTATGTAATCTGAAAAGGCATTTTTATCTGTTATATGCATCTCATTTGGTCATGAATAGATTTTTTTTAAAAAAGACAATTGCTCCTTCCACAGACCACACAACAAATGGTGGGTACACTACAATGGTGTCCCTGTGGACATTCTTTAAGTTTAAATCTTTACCTTGCTAATGCTCACACACATCACATATAAACTGTAAGAATATCTATACCGTGTTAAATTAGCTGAAGAAAATACGAGAACTTTAAGAAATTAAGTAAAAATAGACACTGGATTGACTGTACCAACAGAATTGAAACCTATTACTGTAAGAGTTCACTTTTTTAACGTTTCATCTAAGTCATTAGACTGAACTAAGCAGAATTTGTGATATCTGAATAACTCGTTGCTTTTCAAAGAATATCCCTATAATCTTGGGTTATTGTGGTTATAGGGTCCACATTCCTGGACCATTTAGAAACCTTGGGTTTTCTGATTATATAACAATGGTCATTTAAAGCTGTCAGAAAATAGTCAAATGCAATGTGCATGTTAATGTCAAGCTCACATCAATAGTAATTTCATTTTAACTGTATAATTGAGAATCAAATAATTCTATTTAATTACCCAATATTATCTGTGATTATTTTTGTGAATTTTAATTTCCAGTATTTTGATGGGGTGCAAGCACATTGAAGAGTTATGATGTTACATTTTTAAAATTAAAAAAAATTAAATATCTGTCTTTCTATCATGAAACATTTGGTGCTATTCCATATACTTAACAAGAGTATACTTGTTAGAGGGTTTGCTCATTATCATATGAATTTCCTTAATGGAAACCCCTACTTGAATATTTTTTGATACAGGCCTTAAACCCATTTGGTGTCATCCAGCATAAGAGGGGACTTGTGTTTCTTCTTCTCCCATCTATCTACTGGTCCTGCTTACCCAGACTCAGCCTAGGTGAAACAAATCCACGAAAATAATTGTAACTTAGAAAGTATCTTCTGTAAGGGGGCAGGGTTGTAGTAGAAGGAAGGGAGGGTGTTAGATAAAAAAAAAATAGATCCCGTATACTATGAGAACAGAGTTAAACATTTTTTTTTCTTTGCAATTTTGAAATAGCATACAATTATAATCAAAATTGTCATGCCATCATATGTAAGCTGATAGAGAAGAAACTTTAGTTCTGACAGTTGCTTTATTTCGACTCCTACAGGCTCCAAAGACACTAAAATACTGTCTCAGTCTATGGCCTCATTTCTACATCTTATAGTGTCTATGTCCACAGGGCCACTCAGTGACATAGGATTATTCTGGTGCCTTTCTGCTCTGTGCTGTCAGGTCTCCTTAGCATCAGCCTCACGGTGTCTCTGAATTGGCAATTGGCATACAGAAGTGGGAGCTCAGAGGTTTGTAGCAGACAGATTACTGAAGTACTAAGTATAAGAGAAGAAACAGGAAATGTACTTTTGTGCTTCCTATTCTTGCTGGTGTTGCAGAATTCTTTAATCACATTGAAGTCTAATCATGTATCCTAGGACAGTATCACCTAATTTTCGCATTTTTAATTTTCCCCCCCAAGGGCATAGTTGGGCCCAGCTTCACTGAATAGAGAAGGGGACTAACTTGCCTTGGTTAAATACTATAAATTAGACACTACTCTAGGTACTTTTAATATATAATAGCTTAATAAGTATAAACTGAATTTCTTAAACTACACGTCTAGTATAACCATTTATTTTCAAACTGAGTATCAGAGTATTCTCACAAATACTTTAAGTCTCCATTTTTCTCATTCAGAGGAGATCACTGAATTTGAATACAATATAACAGTTCTGAGGTTCTCTTAACTTACTACTAAAACTAAAAAAAGGAAGACTTCTTTACGTTCGACTAAAATGGAAATTACCTTTTCCAATGTACAAAATCAAGTTTTTTTTTTATTTTTTGGTTTCTTTAAAAATATCTTAATAATGAAAATAAGTATCTGTAAAAAAGTGAAAGAATATGAGAGAAAAAGAGTTTCTAAGTAGTTTTAGATACACAATAATTTAAAAAGGCAAAAAAAGAAAAAACCTCTAAAATACTCAAATATTTTCTCATTAGCTATTGCAAAATGCATGGGAAGCTCAAGTGAATGGCTTTATACTCTCGGATAAAAATGAATGAAGGAGAATATAGGTTTACTTATGAATGTTGATCCAGAGAAGACTTTTCTGGCTGTTTCCAAAAATATTGTACTTAGAGTTCTGACTTAATTTGGGCAGAGTAAGAATGCATCTGCTCCCTCTCTTTCTGCTTTCCCAAACTAAATGAAAACCACAGAAAAAAAAATTGTGTAATGCATCTAGGAGTGACTTGTAAATCCAGATCAGTGTAAGAGAAACGACCATCATTAGCTTAGTGATGGCTGGATTGGGGTGGGGAAAGATGTTATGAGAAGATATCACTGACTGTATCACAGAGAGAGCTGAAAAGCAGAGCATTCAATGCAAAAACTGCACAATGTAGTGACTGGAACAAAAGTTCTATATTTGAAATAAGAGGTTTTGGAATACATAAGCTGACTGCTAAAGCTTCTTGGGGACTTGCTTGGCACTATGGAATATCTGAGGAAAAAACACACAGTGCACCTGTGTGATATTGTTGAAAACTGTGGCTGTCCTTTCAGCAGGGTTTAAGAGAGGTTGGGTTTTGTGAGCACCCTCCCAGCTGCCACATTTTACTATTGAGGAAAAGTGGAAAACCAGCTCTCTCTTTCTGCCTCTCTCTGTTTTATCAGTCTCCACAGGTTTCCATTTCATTCCAAGCTTCTCAAATATGCAGTCAGACATTGTGCATGGAGAGAGCTGGGTCGAGGGCTCACTGTTCCCTCTGTGGACACCTGGCCCAGGAAAAATGACCTTCACACCAAGATCTGTAATATTCACATGATTTCTATGAATATAAAGAAGGACAGGAATTCCACCCATTGAAAACAAATGAGAACAAGGATTAAATACATTTTCCACAGGATAGATACATTTAAGAAATATTTTGGACAAATCAAAAGATTTTAATAAAACAAATACCCTCTATGAAACAAGCTCTCAAAGGAGATATAAATATTTTAAGAACAAAATACTAAGATAACAGAAATAGACTTAATAACGTGGAAAAGATATGGAAAAAAATAAATAAAATGAAGAACTTATGAGAAACTATTGAATACAAGACAAGAGAATGAACACTATTGAAAGCACAGCCAAGAACATAAGAATAAGTCTGAAAGGAGGATTAAAATTAAGTTTAAAAAATAGTTGAAAAGTATTGGAGATATAAAGCTAGATATGAAAATAGGCAAAGTAAAGGGATATAAGCATACTCAGTATCCCAGTAGAAGGGCAACCAATAAATGAGAAAAAAAAAAGATCTAATTCAAGAAAATTTCCAGAAGAGAAGTAAAGACTAAAATAAATACTAGTTGAATTCCCTGGTGGTCCAGTGGTTAGGGTGCTGCACTTCCACTACAGGGGGCACAGGTTCTATCCCTTGTGAGGGAACTAAAATCCCACAGGTGAAACACACACACACACACACACACACACACACTCACAAGTTGATAGGGAAAATTATATCCTAGAGAAAACTGATATACGTCACTCTGGAGATACATCCTGGTAATATTGCTGGACTTCAGAGGTAAAGAAATAATTTTAGGGACTTCCCTTGTGGTGCAGTGGTTAAGAATTAACCTTCCAATGCAGGGGACACGGGTTAGATCCCTGGTCTAGGAAGATCCCACATGCTGTGGAGCAAGTAAGCCTGTGCGTTACAACTACTGAGCCTGAACTGTAGAGCCCAAGAGCCACAACTACTGAGCTTGCACGCCACAACTGACCCCATGCACTGAAACTACTGAAGCCCATGGGGTCAAGGGTCTGTGTGCTGCAACCACTGACCCTGCATGCTGCGACTACTGAGGTCCACAGGCCTAGAACCCATGCTCTGCAGCAAGAGAAGCCACCACAATGAGAAGCCCACACACCAGAACAAAGAGTAGCCCCCGCTCACCACAGCTACAGAAAGCCCTGTGCAGCAAAGAAGACCCAACACAGCCAAAGGATAAATAAATAAGAATTAAATAAATAAATTAATTTAAAAATACTGCTTCTTTAAAAAAAAGAAAGAAAGAATTTTAAGGGTATATAAGTCAAATTCTTTTTTAAGAAAATCAAGTCACCTGTAAAGGCAGAAATAGTAGACTGACTTCAAACCTCTCCAAAGACACATTCAAAGTTAGAGACAGTGTTGTTTATAGCTTCATCTCAGAAAATATATTGCTTATATTTTCTTTGCAGCCCAAACTGTCATATGGGTTCAATGTCAGTTGATAGATATTTTCAAACTATAAAGAGATTAGTCAGTGAACTCTTATTAAATAACAACTAAAAATATAATGTTTATCCAACAAAGAAGTAAATGGAGAAACATCTAAAAGGCTAGATGTTGAGCACAAAGTTCATTTAAAAGTAACAGGGACTTCTCTGGTGGTCCAGTGGTTAAGACTTCACGCTTCCACTGCAAGGGGCGCGGGTTTGATCCCTGATTGGGGAACTTCCTCATGCTGTGCCGTGAAGCAAAAAATATATGATAATAATAATAATAACAATAATAATAATAATAATAATAATAATAATAAATAAACTGACTTTCTCATTTCAAAAATAAAATAAAAGTAACAGGAACACTGAACTAACTCTCTGAAGCTTATGAGCCTCAGACTCAGGCTCCCTCACATAAACACGCACTTTCCAAGGCTGGAGGTGTGTATTTTGGGATCAGGGCTTCTCAGTATTATGTTCACTTGTGGTCATAGATTTTAAAATTTGCAAACAAAATATACTTTAACACTATGGGTTAGGACTTCCATCCCTAGTTTCTCTTTCTGTTATCCATCCCCTTCTGTTGGAAAATACACAGACATTTTTGGGAATTAGCTAAGAGAAACTGTCTTAGGAATATTTTTAGATGGAGTTTAATGTGATAAATTCATGTGATTCACTTTCATTTCCTTGAACAATGGTAGGAATGTCTAATTCCCACCATCCAATGTAGCCCCTGTCAAGTTACAATGTAAATTCAAAGGTTTTCTGTCATCCTAAGTGCATATGCACCAGAAATGTGTGAGTAGCAAAAGAGAACAAGATTTGAAAAGGATGGAGCTAGACTTGGTTCCTGGAAAATCTTTTTGATTATCAATATTTTTTCACCATCACCTAGTCAAAAGTACATGTTTCCTCATATTAATATAGTGTATAAATTTATAAACTCACAGTTTTCCTTTTTAACATTTCTGTTGAGAATGATATGAAATAGAAATGCTGTGCTTGCAGAGCATTAATCTATATCAGTGCTAAAATCAGTAAATCTATTTGTGTGGGATGTCATACCTTGAATTGTGCCTTATTGTACACTGTGACATATCTTGCCCTGATTGTCTGAGGGGTGCAGATGAAACTGAATGAAAAATGTTCACTGGAACAACAAGTAAAACACAGAAAACAAATAAATTAATATGTGATTTTATTATTTAAAAGTGTTTAATCATGGTGCAAGAAAATTGAACTGCTCTGAAATCGTATAGCTTGCTATGAAAAATATCGTGTTAAAGATTATCCTAAATTTGGTAAGTAAGATATAAAGTTGTATGCTATTACCAACAAAAAAATTATGGAGCTGCAAGAAACTTTTCCATCTGTAAAAAGGTCAATTGACCATTCTAGAAAACAGACTGAATTATAATTTTTATTCATATTATAGAAATTTTGTAAAATAATTGATCATATGAGAGTGTATAGCCAAATAGAGAAACAGATTATACATGTGTGTCTGACTGCTGATAAAAATATGTAATTTCATGAGATTTTGGGAAACACATTTATTTAATTTTTGACATTTCTAATTTGCTGTGATTTCTCAGTCAAAAGAAATAATAGGCTTTTTAAACTTCTTTTTCCAATATAGTTTTGTGTTATTTTAATTAAAAAGGGCTAAATCGTTCATGCTCTGAGACCTGTCAAACCCAGATCCACCGTTGAGTTAGAAAAAAAACAAAATCTTACATAACATAAATCATGATAAAGTAGAAATAAAAATATAATTAATGAAAGAGGAGACAGATTCAAGAAGGTCAGACTGTGTGTAAGTAGGTTGATTCCTTTGTTATTTTGGATGAGTTAGGGTAATAGATTTTTTTTAAACTAGAATAACACTCAATTAACAGGAGTATATTATATAAATATAACAACTAAAGGATCTAAGAAAAACGTATAAGTACAATATTAGATGAAAGATGAAAATAAAAAGCTCTAAAGATTAAAAAGACAGTTCATTTTCTTTTCTTTCATGATATGAGGTTTCAGTTGTTACTGATAAAGCTGAAAAAGCAAGACGAGGCATAAGAATATTTTCTAACAGTATATTTTTAAATGTTAAAAATTATTTTCATATAAATTCATTAAATTTCATGCAATTTATGACAATACTAATTTTGTAGGGTAAAAGGGAGAATGTGGTAATGCATTGTCATTCACGTGGCAGTGCTAATAAATACTCCTTGGGGAAAAGAGATATTAAAATTATAAATGGAGAGGAATACAACTGATTGAAAATATACAAATATCAAAGAAATAAGAGAAAACATATATGTTATAGTGACATTTATGTATTAAGAAATACTGAAACTATAATACAATTTTAAATTTTAAATAAAAATTCCATGGAATTTCTCTAGAAAGTAAGTTAAGTATCCAATTTCTTTGGGACCTTTCCTAATCTAATTGTAAAAACTCTAAGTTTTCACAAGTAATAGATGAGCTCTTTCCAAATTTATACGATGGATCTGGCAAAATAATCCCTGAGAAGGGTCATGCTTTACAAATCCCTTTATAAATTTAAATTTTAGAAAATCCCCTAAAATGAGTACACTGTGTGCATACTTTGTGTGTATAACAAAAATAAATCCTTTTCTGAAGAAAGATGTCTTTTTTCCAGCCTTCTTAGGGCAAAATAAATAGATAATTACAACTATGTTGACATCTGTCTATTGAGTAAAGCAGAATGAGCCCTCAGCATAGTTGGGGTTTCAGTTCTAGGCCTGACTGCATAGCCATTTTGGAACCTCTGTCAACAACTGGGCAGAAGTGTGATTAGATTTGGGCGTGGAGGGAAGTAGAAGGATGAATAGATTACCCCTCTCCCATCTAAGCCTTAAAAAACACGCATTATTGCACTCATGACATACCCACATGGTGACTGTGTATCACACCCGCTTTGAAAAATCCACATCAAAGTCAATGCAAACAGACAGAAACATTCACCTTCAAAATTCTTGAACTAAATCACAATCTGCAGGGTGATGTGTGGGGGCAGTCATCTATTTATTTCCAATTACCTGAGAATAGCAAGAAAAAAATTTGCTTCCAATATTCTTGCACCCCAGCTAGTCATCAGCTTTCTGGGACATGACATGGAGGGTCATTAATGCCAAAGCACATTTTTTCCAGGAGAACTGATGAAATGTTTCACTGTGCTGTCTGTTGTTAGCTCTGCTGCTACTTGCTCTGGTTGTACTTCAATTTCTCTTTTCCTTTTGATTTTGGTCTCCCTTTTTTCTATTTTACTGAGTAATATATGACTCTGAATGATGTGTATTATGGGAAACTGATGTTAGGTATGTATGTTTGACACAGCCGCCAAGAAAACGGCTTAGCCTACAACTCTAAGTAGCACAATTTATTCTTCTCTATCCCCCACTCACCCATATATAATGGTAAAGGAGAGAAGAGATTGAAGAACTATAATTTCAACTTTCTCTCCATATACTTAAAAGGAACCCAATTCCCAATCAATAAACTTGAAGCAAGCTGTTCCTTCTCGTGGGACTTTGTGTCCTGAGATACATGTTCCACTGCAACACAACTGTCCACTGGCTTTAGGGGCCCTTACTCAACTAACAGGAGGGTAACTGGAGGCTCAGGTATCATCACTGCATTACCCAAAGCTAGAGGCTCTGAGAACAGCTCCACCCCCTTTACTAAGCAAGTGGAGTGATCCCTTGCTCCTTCTACTCAACATAGAAACGTCTACGCATTCCAGATTGGCCTATGGTGATGGTGAGACTCTGGGGGAGGAAATTCTTCAGTCTAATGTTAGAGGAAATTTTAATTTTGTGCTTTCAGTTTGCCGTTATTTGATGGTTGATATATATTAACTGGCTAATACCCATCAGTATCCCTGTGGTACAGGGCATACGAACTTCTATTTTCCATTTAATGCTATTTTATATAAATAATGCTTTGTTATGTGTTTAAATATTTGTGTAAGAATAGTCAATTAACTTATTTAATAAAAGTACATATATTGGAACAATTAAAAATGTTTGATAAACAAAAATGTAAGTGCAGGCAATTTTTAGACATTTTGCCGGAGATCAAAAAAATTGTATTTGTGTGTATATCAGAGAAATGGAAGAGGAGGTCCTAAGAGTTTTAATGAGGGCAAGAACCATCAATAAGAGAAAAAAAATATTCATGCAGACTAGACTACCAACCTACTACTATTGTTGGCTACTGAGAGATTATATATACTTTATCTAAGACTGTGTATGTGTTTATGAGTGTGTGTGTATGTACATGTGTATTGTTTTACATGCAAACATATCTATACAAGTATGTGTATTTTGAAGTGTTGGAATGAGAACACATTATTCTTCCAAAAAGTTTAATCAGAAAAAATATTCTTCTTGGAAATGAGATAATAGGTTTGAAAAAAACTATGCAAACTGTAACACATTCCACATATGCTAATAATTGCTAATTGAATTGTATTTGTTATTGTAATTATTAATGCCAAGTAAAAGGATCACTTTCTAGTGGAACAGTGAGGCACTTTAAGAAGTTTGCTGAAGATATAAACTGTTCTACATTGGATTGTCACATTTTAGAATATGAGTATATGGCTCCAATGTAGTACCTCAAATCTTTAAATGCAGAAATTAAATTTTTCTGGTACAATGTGTTCTTCACCAAACTATTTTGGCTATTTCCTAGTAGCTTCTGTTTTAGGTAAATATGTATAAAATTTTTATCTGTATTGATTTTTTTTTAGCCTTCTCAGTTATAACACATACTTGGAGGCACCAATGCATAATCAAGATAGAACTTGATACACTTCTATAAGTCACAATTATCTGAATGGAGAATCCATTTATTCCACTATATAGCCAAACTGCCAATTCCTCTATGTTAATTCAATTATTCAATGAATATTTACATTGTGTTAATACTCTGTGCCAGGCATTCAGTCTTCTAATATTGCTAATATAGCCATAACAAATACCCATAATCTGCCTGCCTGGTACATTGGGTCAGGTTGAACTTCCCTATTCATTAGGTCCAGGGGAGAAAATTAAGTAACCCCAAAATATTTAAACTCTTTTCATTACAAGATTTCCTATGAAAGATTAAAAAGTTGGGTGAAGTAACACTCCCAAACACATTCTATGAGGCCACAATTACCCTGATACAAAAACCAGAGAAAGATGTCACAAAAAAAGAAAACTACAGGCCAATATCACTGATGAACTTGGATGCAAAAATCCTCAACAAAATACTAGCAAACAGAATCCAACAGCACATTAAAAGGATCATACACCATGATCAAGTGGGGTTTATTCCAGGAATGCAAGGATTCTTCAATATATGAAAATCAATCAACATGATACACCATATTAACAAATTGAAGGAGAAAAACCATATGATCATCTCAATAGATGAAGAGAAAGCTGTCAACAAAATTCAACACCCAGTTATGATAAAAATCTGCAGAAAGTAAGCATAAAGGGAACTTTCTTCAACATAATAAAGGCCATATATGACAAACCCACAGCCAATATCATGCTCAATGGTGAATAACTGAAAGCATTTCCACTAAGATCAGGAAAAAAACAAGGTTGCCCACTCTCACCACTCTTATTCAACATAGTTTTGGAAGTTTTAGCCAGAGCAATCAGAGAAGAAAAGGAAATAAAAGAAATTTAAATCAGAAAGGAAAAGTAAAGCTGTCACTGTTTGCAGATGACATGACACTATACATAGAGAATCCTAAAGATGCTACCAGAAAACTACTAGAGCTAATCAATGAATTTGGTAAAGTAGCAGCATAGAAAATTATTGCACAGAAATCTCTGGCATTCCTATACACTCATGATGAAAAATCTCAAAATGAAATCAAGAAAACACTCCCATTTACCACTGCAAAAAAAAAAGAATAAAATATCTAGGAATAAACCTACCTAAGGAGGCAAAATACCTGTATGCAGAAAATTATGACACTGCCGAAAGAAATTAAAGATGATACAAATAGATGGAGAGATATACCATGTTCTTGGATTGGAAGAATCAACATTGTGAAAATGACTCTACTACCAAAAGCAATCTACAGATTCAATGCAATCCCTATCAAATTACACCTGGCATTTTTCACAGAACTAGATCAAAAAATTTCACAATTTGTATGGAAACACAAAACATCCCGATAGCCAACACAATCTTGAAAACGAAAAATGGAGCTGGAGGAATCACGCTCCCTGAGGTCAGACTATACTACAAAACTACAGTAATCAAGACAGTATGGTACTGGCACCAAAACAGAAATATAGATCAACGGAATAGGATAGAAAGCCCAGAGATAAAGCCATGCACACATGGTCACCTTATCTTTGATAAAGGAGGCAAGAATATACACTGGAGAAAAGATAGCCTCTTCAATGAGTGGAGCTGGGAAAACTGGACAAGTACATGTAAAAGTATGAAATTACAACAATCCCTAACACCATACACAAAAATAAGCTCAAAATGGATTAAAGACTTAAATGTAAGGCCAGAAACTCTCAAACTCTTAGAGGAAAACATAGGCAGAACACTCTATGACATAAATCACAGCCAGATCCTTTTTCAACTAACTCCTAGAGAAATTGAAATAAATAAATAAATAAACAAATGGGACCTAATGAAACTTCAAATCTTTTGCACAGCAAAGGAAACCATAAACAAGACCAAAAGACAACCCTCAGAATGGGAGAAAATATTTGCAAATGAAGCAACTAACAAAGGATTAATCCCCAAAATTTATAAGCATCTCATGCAGCTCAATAACAAAAAAACAAACAACCCAATCCAAAAATGGCAGAAGACCTAAATAGACATTTCTCCAAAGAAGATATACAGACTGCCAACAAACACATGAACAAGTGCTCAACATCATTAATCATTAGAGAAATGCAAATCAAAACTAAAATGAGATATGATCTCACACAGGTCAGAATGGCCATCATCAAAAAATCTAGAAACAATAAATGCTGGAGAGGGTGTGGAGAAAAGGGAACACTCTTGCACTTCTGGTAGGAATGTAAATTGATACAGCCACTATGGAGAACAGTATGGAGGTTCCTTAAAAAACTAAAAATAGAACTACCATACGACCCAGCAATCCCACCTTGGGCATATACCCTGAGAAAACCATAATTCTAAAAGAGTCATGTACCAAAATATTCATTGAAAATCTATTTACAATAGCCAGGAGATGGAAGCAACCTAAGTGTCCATCATCAGATGAATGGATAAAGAAGATGTGGCACATATATACAATGGAATATTACTCAGCCATAAAAAGAAATGAAATTGAATTATTTGTAGTGAGGTGGATGGACCTAGAATCTGTCATACAGAGTGAAGTAAGTCAGAAAGAGAAAAACAAATACCATACTCTAACGCATATATATGGAATTTAAGGCAAAAAAAAGTAATGAAGTATCTAGGGGTAAGAGGGGAATAAAGACACAGACCTACTAGAGAATGGAGTTGAGGATATGGGGAGGGGGAAGTGTAAATTGTGACAAAATGAGATAGTGGCATGGATATATATACACTACCAAACGTAAAATAGATAGCTAGTGGGAAGCAGCCACATAGCACAGGGAGATCAGCTCGGTGCTTTGTGACAACCTAGAGGGTTGGGATAGGGAGGGTGGGAGGGAGGGAGATGCAAGAGGGAAGAGATATGGGAACATATGTATATGTATAACTGATTCACTTTGTTATAAAGCAGAAACTAACACACCATTATAAAGCAATTATACTCCAATAAAGATGTTAAAAAAATAAAATAAAGCCAATAAAAAAAAAAGAAAGTTGTGTGAGACGAGACAACCTGAATATCTGGTACAATTAGATCAAGAGAGAGATACTTGGTCATAAAAGCCTTATCTGTGAAAGAGAAATTTCAGAATCAACTATTCAGTTTAAAAAGAATGCTTTTTGGGTCACAGGGAGATTTGGAGATGAGGAGTCAGACTCAAAGTCAAGAGCAGTATTCTAGGCAAGAGATGTGAATGCTTGGACTATACTGGTGGTGATGATTGGCTCAGTACCAGGATTGAAACTCACCTCTGTCTGGCATCAATGCCAAGGAGCTTACCCCACACTCTGATAGGCAGCAAGGTCAGAGTGTGTGTTCTCCTTGTAGCCTGGTATAGCAAATCAGAGCCCGCATTTCTGAGCTGGCCTGTCTGTGCTCAAGTCCAGCCTCCATGCTTTTCTCATTGTGTACACCCTAGAAACTATCTACCACTCATTGCCTCAGTTTCCTATGTTGTAAAACGAAGATGATAATAATAACACCTAACTCATGTGGATGATATAAAGAGTGAATGAGTTAACATATATAAATCTTTACCTCCAAGTAAACATAACACATAGGCAGAAAGATATAGATATCCATTAAATAAAATACAATTTTCAATGTGTACTAGGTAATGAAACCACCTGTGCAAATGTTATTTTGATGTACTTCATTCAGATATCCTATTTTCAAATGAATGTGAGAAAATAATTGTTCATTTGACTGTGTCCTTTCATTACTTTTTTGGTGTAAACTTTAACTTCAGTTGCTTAATTCCTTAATTGCCTTCCAAAATGCAAAATACTCAGCACTAGTCTACAAAATAGCTATTATCTTGAAAGTTAGGCAAACACATTTGTTTTTACTTTAACTTCATGCAGGTGAGGGGAAACAGTTTTTACACCCTGGATAATTCTGACATATAACTAACATACATGTAACTAACATTTTATTTTATTCCCTCTGTTGGTAGATACTATGTCACTTTTCTCAAAAATGGTCTTGTAAAAACAAGATCCAGGGCTTTCCTGGTGGTGCAGTGGTTGAGAGTCCACCTGCTGATGCAGGGGACATGGGTTCGTGCCCCGGTAAGGGAAGATCCCACATTCCACAGAGCGGCTGGGCCCGTGAACCATGGCCACTGAGCCTGCGTGTCTGGTGCCTGTGCTCCGCAACAGGAGGGGCCACAACAGTGAGGGGCCCGTGTACCGAAAAAAAAAAATGAATTCATCCCTTCTTTGGCTGAAGTAGTTTTAGTTGAGCCCTGAAAATTGTATTATGCTGGCTATTGCCACTATTGAAAAGTTCATCGTAGTTTTTCTCATATGCCAGGAAGAATGTATTTGCTAAACCAATCATGAATCCGATACAAGCAACTGGTAGAGGTACACAAGACTACCACAAGACTACTTGAGACAGCCCACAAGCAGAGGTTGGATCAAAGCCAAGCAATCTGAATAGGACAGAATTTCAATGCACTCAGCCTCATTTTGATGACTCGTGATCTTATCAGTTACTTGGATTTGTTACTGGGTAGGATGTTGGACAGTTATCATTTCCAAAGTTACAAGTGCCCAATAAAACAGAAAGTTTCTCTAAAGACCCAGCAGGATTCTTACTACCAATCATGCTGCCTATTTGCAGAGCCATGCCTCCCTTGTGGCTGGGGGATGGTGGGAGTTATGGCTGAGAATCCTTTTATAGATATCTTCATGTTGTCATGGTCTTGAATCATTCTCTATCCCTTGTCTGCCTCTATTGGTATCTTTTTTGTCTTGGATTATTGTTACCATGGTGACAGCCATGCAAATAAAAACACTGAAAAGAAATTTAAACTTTGCTAAATTCACAGAGAAAGAAGAAGGAGGACTAAAATAGACGTGATAACTTGGACAATTCCTGCTGCTTTACAATTGAGAACTAGAGGCCAAAGCTCAGAAAAAATGTATTTTCTAGCAGACCAGGCAGGGCCATTCTAGCTTGAAAAGACTTGAGTCCAAGATTGAAATGTTTTAAACATGCTTACATAAAAAGACTTTTTTTCCCCTGCATGCCATGACTAGATGTGATTGACATTGAAAGGAAAGGGGATATAGTAGAGAGAGGGCAGGTTTGAGGGTGAGAAAGTCATGACGATATATGGTCTTAAGTAAAGTGGTATGTTCAAAGTGGAAGATTCACATGGTTTAGTTCTTTTCTCTGCCAGAATCCAAGGAGACTCCAAGGCATTTCTACAAAACGGTGATCATGCTGTTTACTTTATGAAAATATCCCTTGGTGACAGACTCGAGAGCTGCCCCTGTGCCTAACTGAACAAGGGGAAGAATTGGAAAGAAATGGCAGGACCAGGTGGGGAGTGGGCTTCAAGAATGAGACATTTTCACTGAGGCAAGTGTATACTTGAAAAGGTATTCAGAATTCAACCATATCCTATATAAGGAGACTGCCCCCTTTTTGAAGGGACCTCAACAGCACAATAGGCTGAGGACTATCAGAGACATACCATACATTTGTCTCCTCTATTCTTTGCAGTCAGTTCCCTAGCTCAAAATTGTACTAGAGAGAGGGAAGGAAATGGGATGTAAAGTGAGTTTAAAGTTTTTAAATGGCTTGAGTTTTTATAGCTAGATCAACTGGAAAGTTATGGTTTCTGCCCAATATGTCATTAAAATACAGGAAAGGGAGATTTAGCAGAGCAGCACTGAACCCAGTGGTTGGGGAAAAGATTCATATTTATACCCTACTGCATAATTTAGAATCATCAATAAAATGGTGATATATAGTATGTATAATATATATGTAGCAAAAGTGAATGATAAATCATCTTGTTTATTTGAGTGTTTACTTGTTTATTTTCTCTCTTCTTACACTAGATTATAAGCTCCATTAAAATCCCAACAAAAATAAGTGAATTTTATAGTTATGCTGCATTAAATCAGCCTAAACATTGTAAAATATAAAAAGCAAATTTTCTCAATCCATCAATGTTTATTATAAGACATTCAAATTTTGAAGGATCTCTGAGTCCTTTGCTGTCCTGAGACTCAATATTTCAATTGCTTATTTCCCCATTTTTCACTCAATAAATATGTATTCAACTGCACGTTGAATATGGTTGAATATGCATGCACGTTGCAGTATGGTAGAGAGTGTAGGGACTGCAAACATACTTAAGAAACAGCTTTTTCCAAAGAACATAAAATCTGAGCTGGACAGACAGGGTGAAATTCAATCAATTAGTTGAGAAGCAGGTATAAATTAGAGAATGAAGATGTATTTACAGATGCCAGTAGCTTTTCAGAGCACTGCCATGGGTTGGTGAGGTGTGTGATTCTCAGGGAAGGAGTCACAGAGGTATAGAACGTGTGGAGGCTATTGACAGTTGTTGAATGTATTGGTTGGAATAAGTGAGGATGTGGAAGAAGTAAATTGGGACCATTAATGAGATGTGGGGCCCTCTGCAAGGATATCATTAGGCATTTGTAGGGTCTAATAGGGGAGACCCTAGAATACAGTGCTGAAGACTTTGACTTAACCTGATAGGAAACCATACCATACCACCTTTCTAAAGAAAGCCATAGGGCTTTCCTGGTGGCGCAGTGGTTGAGAGTCTGCCTGCCAATGCAGGGGACACAGGTTCTTTTTTCTGGTCTGGGAAGATCCCACATACCATGGAGCAGCTGGGCCCGTGAGCCATGGCCGCTGAACCTGCGCATCCGGAGCCTGTGCTCCGCAACGGGAGAGGCCACAGCAGTGAGAGGCTCGCATACTGCAAAAAAAAAAAGAAAAAAAAAAACATAAAAGACAGGATTGGGGTAGGGAGAATAGGCAGAAACTACCAGCAGCCAGACTAGGTATGTTTAAGATCAGAGTTGGGTCTAGAGATTGGGGTGAGTCTCAAGATTCCAGTGGGGTCAAACTGTATAGAGAGTGGAAATATATAGAGGCAGAGTAAAAGGAATTGTGTTCTTCTTCCTACCAATCACTATTATAAATCTAAATTTATAATCCTAGATGTAATATTTGCAATGTGGTTAACATGATTTTAGAAATGTACTGGGGTTAATAAATGGAGAACAGTGATTCTAACTCAAACTTCCTGAGCTAACTGGATTGAACAGAGGAATTTAGAGAACTATGGAGAGCAGTTTTTCTCCCCATGGTGTAATCCAAGAAATGTATTAATATAAGATTATTACATCTGATGTAAACAGTAGGGGCCAGTATTCCTGAAGCTAGATACTTGTATGATCTTATGACTCAGCCACTGGAACATCCACAAAGTGAACAAACTGAATTTATGTTCTCTTCATGTTGCTTTCATCCTTAAGAAAAGCCCTATAACTGCTGATCAATATGCTGTGCAGAGCCTCTTCCTGAAACTGCTGGATAATTTTTACTGTAGTTATAATTATAACATTTACTCATATTTTGGCATAATTACTGATTCTCACAGTAGCTTCACTTGAATATTTCAAAATCATTTGAATATTAATTTAAAATATATTTCTTCTGTTTTTTCTTCTTTTATTTTTAGCTGCTACAGTTGCTGACTTTCTAAGAGAAGCCAAAAGGGATGTCACTTCCCTGAAGCCTGCCCTGAACTTTGCCACCAAGTAATGAAGTCAGAGCACATGTATCCTGCACTATTCATTTGTCATTAATTATGACATGTGAAAATCTCTTATATTTGTTAACTCTTTCATTAGTTTTAACTCTTTGTATGCTTGGAAATTAAGGAAACTTTTAAGTTCTTTGATAGAAAATGTGGTGGATCAAAAATAACTGTAGTCATGAAGCAAGGTTGTTATTTCTCCTTAATAACTATTATATCTGAATGCAACAAAATATGATCACATTTGCTTGAATCATTTCCACTTGTCTTTTAGAGCCAGAAATGGCTGAGTAATATTCCATTGTATTTATGTGCCACATTTTTCCATTCATCTGTAAATGGGCAATTAGGTTATTTCCATGACCTGGCTATTGTAAATAGTACTGCAATGAACATTGGTGTGCATGTGTCTTTCTGAATTATGGTTTTCTTTGGGTATATGCCCAGTAGTGGGATTGCTGGGTCATATGGAAATTCTATTTTTAGTTTTTTAAGTAACCTGCATACTGTTCTTCATAGTGGCTCTATCAATTTACAATCCCACCAACAGTGCAAGAACATTCCCTTTTCTCCACATCCTCTCCAGCTTTTGTTGCTTTTAGATTTTCTGATGATGCCCATTCTAACTGGTGTGAGGTGATACCTCATGGTATTTTTGATTTGCATTTCTCTAATAATTAGTGATGTTGAGCAGCTTTTTTATTTGCCTCTTGGCCATCTGTATATCTTCTTTCAGGAAATGTCTGTTTAGGACTTCTGCCCAATTTTTGATTGGGTTGTCCTTTTTTTAATGTTGAACTTCATGAGCTGTTTATATATTTTAGATATTAATCCTTTGTCTGTTAATTCATTTGCAAATATTTTCTCCCATTCTTAGGGTTGTCTTTTCATCTTGTTTATAGTTTCCTTTGTTGTGCAAAAGCTTTTAAGTTTCATTAGGTTCCATTTGTTTATTTTTGTTTTTATTTCCATTACTCTAGGAGGTGGATCAAAAACGTTCTTGCTGTGATTTATGTCAAAGAGTGTTCTTCCTATGTTTTCCTCTAGAGATTTATAGTGTCTGGTCTTACATTTAGGTCTTTAATCCATTTTGAGTTTATTTTTGTGTATGGTGTTAGGGAGTGTTCTAATTTCTTTCTTTTACATGTAGCTGTCCAGTTTTCCCAGCACCACTTATTGAAGAGACTGTCTTTTCTCCATTGTATATCCTTGCCTCCTTTGTCACAGATTAGTTGACCATAGGTGCATGGGTTTATCTCTGGGCTTTCTATCCTGTTCCATTGATCCATATTTCTATTTTTGTGTCAGTACCATATTGTGTTGATTACTGTAGCTTTGTAGTATAGTCTGAAGTCAGGGAGCTCAATTCCTCCAGCTTCATTTTCTTTCAAATGTTGCTTTGGCTATTCAGATTCTTCTGTGTTTCCATACAATTTTAAAATTTTTTTTCTATTTCTGTAAAAAATGCCATTGGTAATTTGATAGGGATTGCATTGTAGAGTCATGAATGGACCTAGAGACTGTCATGCAGAATGAAGTGAGAAGAGAAAAACAAATATCATATATTAACACATATATGTGGAATCTAGAATAGTGGTACAGATGAACCAGTTTGCAAGGCAGAGATAGAGACACAGATGTAGAGAACAAACATATGGACCCCACAGGGGGAAAGTGAGAGTGGGGGGTTGTGGTGGTGGAATGAATTGGGAGGTTGGGATTGACATATATACACTAATATGTATAAATAGATAACTAAGAAAAAAAATTGGCTGGCAATTTTCTTTTTGTACCTCAAATGCTTAATACAATCTGAATTGTCGATTACCTTGCTCTCTATTTCTCACAAAATTTCCATCACCTATCAGTATCTTCGTGAATCCTTTCTCAGACTCTTTCATTTTCTTTCACCTTACACTCTGTCTGAAAACAGAGAAACTGGTTTGTGCAAATATATTAAGTAAGTGGTTGTCTTTTCTAGGTAATATAGTGACTTAGTCACTCAAAGAAGTAATGGTAGGAAATTTTAAAAGCTGCTCTTTTATTTTTTATTTTATTTTATTTTATTTTATTTTTTGTGATATGCGAGCCTCTCACTGTTGTGGCCTCTCCCGCTGCGGAGCACAGGCTCCGGATGCGCAGGCTCAGTGGCCATGGCTCACGGGCTCAGCCGCTCCACAGCATGTGGCATCCTCCCGGACTGGGGCATAAACCCATGTCCCCTGCATCGGCAGGCGGACTCTCAACCACTGTGCCACCAGGGAAGCCCAAAACTTCTCTTTTATTGGGACACCTTTTGTTATGAGAGAAATCCAGCTGGATAGAGAACTGTCTATCCTGCAAACTGGGCAGCTGAAACTTTCAGTGATCCTAGAAAACTTTTGTTTTTAGAGTGTTCATACAAAACCCTTTGGATTGATTTTTTAGTTCTTTTTGAGATAATTGTACTTTCTTTGCACAGATTCTTCTTCTGATGAACAGAGAAGAATGTACCATTGTAAAGATATGCCCCCAAAGGAATTGTTGAACTCCAAACTGCATTATGGTAGCCACATTAAGAAGACTTCTAGCACTTCCTTGGTGACACAGTGGTTGAGAGTCCACCTGCCAATGCAGGGGACATGAGTTCATGCTCCGGTCTGGGAAGATCTTACATGCCGCAGAGCAGCTAGGCCTGTAGGCCATGGCCACTGAGCTTGTGCATCCGGAGCCTGTGTTCCACAATGGGAGAGGCCACAACAGTGAGAGGCCAGTGTACCATAAAAAAAAAAAATACTTCTGAAAAGTTCTTCAAACTTTTCTGTGACATCCAAGGGTCTTTCTCAACCATAGACTAAATCCAAGTAGACCTCACATAACTTGGTATTTTGACAGTCAATCAATACTTTGTGATGTAGCCAAACAGTTGTCAAATTTCTCCATGGTTTTAAGAGCTTCCAAGTTTTGGCAATTATGAATAAAGCTGTTACAAAGATCTGTATGCAGGTATCCGTGTGTACATAATTTTTGCTCCTTTGGGAAATTACCAAGGATTGTGACTACTGGAGTGTGTGGTAAGTGTATGTTCAGCTTTGTAAGAAACTGAAAAACTGTCTTCTAAAGTGACTGTACTATTTTACATTCCTACCAGTAATGAATGAGAGTAATGTTGCTTTACATCCTCGTTAGCATTGTTGTTGTCATTGTCCCAGATTTTGGCCATTCTAATAGGTGTGCTGTGTTATCACATTGTTGTTTAAATTTGCATTTTCCTAATGACATATAATATGGAGAATATTTTCATATGTTTAGTTGCAAATACTATATCTTCTTTGATGAGGTGTCCATTTAAATATTAAGCCAATTTTTAACTGGATTGTTTGTTCTTGTTACATTTTAAGAGTTCTTCATATATTTTGGATAATAGTTCTTTATCAGATAGGTCTTTGTAAATATTTTCTCTCAGTCTTCTTACCCTTTTGACATTATCTTTATCAGAGCAGACGTTTTTAAATTTAACTGTCTAGACCTAAGTAGACATTTCTCCAAAAAATATATAAAGATGGCCAACAAACACATGAAATGATGCTCAACATCATTAATCATTAGAGAAATGAAAATCAAACCTATAATGAGATATTGTCTCACACCAGTCAGAATGGCCATCATCAAAATATCTACAAACAATAAATGCTGAAGGGGGTGTGGAGAAAAGGGAACCTTCTTGCACTGTTGGTGGGAAGTTAAATTGATACAGTCACTATGGAGAACAGTATGGATGTTCCTTAAAATCTAAAAATAGACCTATCATATGACCCAGCAATCCCACTACTGGGCATATACCCAGAGAAAACCATAATTCAAAAAGAGTCATGTACCACAATGTTCATTGCAGCTCTCTTTACAATAGCCAGGACATGGAAGCAAACTAAGTGTCCATCAAGAGATGAATGGATAAAGAAGATATGGCACATATATATAATGGAATATTACTCAGACATAAAAAGAAACAAAATTGAGTTATTTCTAGTGAGGTGGATGGACCTAGAGTCTGTCATACAGAGTGATGTAAGTCAGAAAGAGAAAAACAAATATGGTATGCTAACACATAGATATGGAATCTAAAAAAAAGAAAAGAAGGTCATGAAAAACCTAGGGGCAGGACGGGAATAAAGACACAGACCTACTAGAGAATGGCCATGAGGACAAGGGGATGGGGAAGGGTAAGCTGGGACAAAGTGAGGGAGTGACATAGACATATATACACTACCAAATGTAAAACCGATAGCTAGTGGGAAGCAGCCACATAGCACAGGGAGATCAGCTTGGTGCTTTTTGACCACCTAGAGGGATGGGAGGGAGGGAAGAGATATGGGGATATATGTATATGTATAGCTGGTTGACTTTGTTGTAAAGCAGAAACTAACCATTTTAAAGCAATTTAAAGCAGATATACTCCAATAAATATGTTAAAATAAATAAATAAATAAATAAGTAAGTAAAATGTATGAGGAAGAGCTGTGGACCATAAAAGAAAAATAATTAACTGCCTAGATTAGCAATCTTTTTTTTTTCTTTTATGGATTGTGGCATTTGTGTTATCTTTAAAAAGTCAGCACCATGCCCAAGCTCATCCGGATTTTATCCTATGCTATCTCCTAGGAGTCTTATAGTATTTCATTTTAAATTTAGTTCTGTGATCATTTTGAGTTAATTTTGGTGGAAGCTGTTAAGTCTGTGTCTATATCTATTTTTCTGGCTATGCATATTCAGCTGTTTCTGGACCATTTGTTTCAGACTGTCTTTGCTTATTGCATTGCCTTTCTTAGTTTGCTTATTTTATTAAAGATCAGTGGACTATATCTATGTTGGTCTATTTCTGGGATCTTTATAATTTCCATTGACTTATTTGTCTTTTCTTTCATCAATATCACATTGTTTTTATTACTGTAGCTTTTTAGTAAGTCTTAAATTTAGGTAGTGTCTGTCTTCCAACTTTGTTCTCCTTCAATATCATCTTACCTATTCTGGATCTTTTGACATGTCTTATAAAATTTAGAAACGATTTGTTGATATTCACAAAAAGAACTTGTTGGGATTTTGTTTGGGATTGCACTGAATGTATAGGTCCACTTTAAAAGAACTGACATCTTGACAATGTTTAGTCTTCTTATACATGGACATGGGATATCTCTAGATGCATCGGTCTAGTTTTTTTTTTTTTTTCATTAATCAGAGTTTTGTAGTTTTCCTCATATGGACCTTATTTATATTTGTTAGATTTATATCTAAATATTTTACTTCTTTAAATGCTTGTGTAAATGGTATTTTGTTTTTAATTTCACATTCCACTTGTTCTGGTATATAGGAAGTGGGTTGACTTTTGTATATTAACTTTGTATCTTACAATTTTGCTATAATCATATATTAGTTCTAAGAGACTTTTAGTCAATTCTTTTGGATTTTCTACATTGATGATTATGTCATCTGCAAACAAAGTCATATTTATATCTTCCTTCCAAATATGTATGTATGTGTGTGCATATAAATACATACATACATATATATATATATATTTATATATATATATATATATATATATATATATAATTATTTCCTTTTTCTTATTACATTAGCACTCCAAGTATGATATTCAAAAGGAGTAGTGAGAGGGAACATCCTTGTCTTGTACCTAATCTTAGCAGGAAAGCTTTGAGTTGCTCACTGTTAAGTAGAGTGTTCGCTGTAGGTTTTTTGTAGATATTCTTTATCAAGTTGAGGAAGTTCACCTCTATTCCTAGTTTACAGAGAGGTTTTATCACACATGGGTGTTATATTTTGTCAAATGCTCTTTCTATTGACAAGATCATGTGATTTTTTTTTCTCTTTTAGCTTATGGATGTGATGAATTACATTAATTGATTTTTGAATGTTGAACTCGCCTTACTTACTTGAAATAAATCTCACTTGGTTGTGGTGTATAATTATTTTTATACATTGTTGAGTTCAATTGTCTAATATTTGGGGGTCAGGAATTTTTTATTTGTGTTTCTGAGAGCTACTAGTGTGTAGGTTTATTTTCTTATAACTTTTTTTTCCTGTTTTTGACATTAGGGTAATGATGGCCTCATAGAATGAGTTAAGAACTATTTCTTATGCTTCTATGCTCTGTAAGAGATTGCAGAAAGTTGGAATAATTTATTCCTTAAATGTATAGTAGAATTCACCAATGAACCCATTTGGGACTGATGCTTTCTCTTTCAAAAGTTATTTATTATTGATTCAATCTCTTTAATAAGATAGGCCTATTCAGAATGTCTATTTCTCTTAGTGTAAATGTTGGCAAATGTTATCTTTCAAGGAATTGGTCCATTTCATCTAGGTTATCAAATTTGTGGGCATAGTTGTTCTTAGCACTCCATTATTATCCTTTAATGTCCATAGGATCTGTATGTTTTAGCTTTCATTTCTGATACTATTAATTTGTATCCTTTTTTTCTTTTTTCTTAGTTAGCTCAGCTTATTGATTTTGCTGATCTTTTCAAAGAATCATATTTTAGTTTCATTGATTTTTCTCTACTGATTTCCTTTTTTCATTTTCATTGATTTATGATTATTCATTTTATTCTGCTTGCTTTAGATTTAATTTGCTCTTTTTTTTTTCTAGTTTCCTGAGGAGGAAACTGAGATTATTAACTTTAGATCTTTCTTCTTTTATAACATATGCATTCAATGTTATAAATTTATCTCTAAGCATTGTTTTCACTGCATCCTATAAATTTTGATAAGTTATCTTTCATTTCCATTTGGTTCAATTATTAATTATCTTGAATTTTTTTCTTTAACTGATACATTATTTAGTAGTATGCTTTTCTTTTATTTTGGGATTTTCTTTATCTTTCTGTTATTGATTTCTAATTTAATTATATTGTGTTCTGAGAACATATATTGTATGATTTCTATTCTTTAAAATTTGTTAAGGTGTGTTTTATTTTTTGATCCATTCTTAAAACCTCTTTCTTTTTCTTGGTGTACTTAGACCACTGACATTCAAAGGGATTATTGACGTATTTAGATAAATATATTCCATATTTGTTACTATTTTCTACTTGTTTCCCTGACTCTTTGTTTCTATTTTTTCCTCTACACTCTTTCTGCCTTTTATGGTTTTACTTATTTTATTTGACAGCATTTTCCATCCTTCCTTAACATATCACTTATACATCTTTCTTACCTTTTTTTTTTTTTTAGTGGTTGCCTTAGAGTTTGCAATCTATTTTTCCAGTTAATCCAAGTCCACCTTCAAATAACATATTACTTCATGGGCAGTGTGGATACTTCATGAAGACAAAATTATCCAATACTACATATATATATATATATATATATATGAGGGAAGGCATTCTATAGCCTTACAATTAGGTCTCAGTCTTTTAGTGAGCCAGTGCCTCTGGACTATAAGCTTCACAATTGTTTCTCAGCTTTTCTTCTTCCCATCTGAGATAGAATAGGATGGCTAGAGTGGGTTCAAGTTCACTATTTCCCTTCTCCCATATAGGAGGCTAGAGCTGACTGGAGTTGGGTATTTCACTTCCCTTATGTCAGTTAGGCTCTGATAATGTCCCAGCATATTAGGCTCTGGATAACTAGTTTCCTCTGAGGGCAGGACTTTTAAGAAGAACAGTGCTCTAGAGTATTTCAAAATGATTCCTTTACCCCTCCCGCTCCAGAAGCACTGGAGAGATTTTCTCTGTTATTTACTATGGAAACCAGGTTGAGATCTTGGAGGTAAATCTCACAATACTGTAAGGATTCCCCTATGACTGAGTTCCTCTGGATTTGTTAACTCTTAACTGTGCCTGCAGGGAACCTCCAGCAGTTCATCAATTATAGTTCAGGTTTTCCTACTCTGGCACTGATTCCTATGGCAGTTTCCATGGTGAATTTTCTGTTCTGGTAAGTCATGATGACCTGTATTTGCCTGTCTGTCTCTCCAATCTTTGGGGTAGCAGGTTGCCCCTTTCCTATCCATCTCCTTATGTATCCTGGATGAGTTGTTAATTGTCCATATTTGTTTAGCTTTTTACTTGCTCTTAGGACAGAGTGGCAATTTTCAAACTCCTCACTTGCAGACCTGGAAATTTGGAAACCTCTCAAAAATAGTATTTTTATTTCTAACAACCATAGAAATATAAAGGATGAAAAAAATGTTAGGCAGGTATATCAGAGAGTTCAGTATACCTTATTATTATATAGAAGTTAATCCCTAAAGACTGTATCAGCATTAAATGGTATATAATTCACTTGTGTAAAATGGCCAAGTCTTATTATTTCAGACATTAAAATAAGCAAAGCAGATTGAGCATTTAAGCCCTCAGTGACTAATTCAATCTGTAAATGTTCAATGTGGTGCAGTAGTCTTTAATGGTAGAACTAGTGAAGAACGTGAGTGGGAAGAAAGGTGGAAATGAAAGTTATTGATGATCCTTGATGTGTATACAATAATCTCAGCAACATATGAATTTTCTATTATTAGCCCGATGATACATATGAGGAATCTGACACTTACAGCATTTTGTAATTAGCTGAATATTACTCAAATAAGGATTGATTGTTAAATCCCCTATATGCTGATGAGTTTGATACTTGTTGACAAATATTAAATGCCTCAAACTTTGCTGGCCATTTATACACACATTGCTTCATCTACTTCCCCAAGCAGATTTTAAGTTTGATGTCGTATTTCCATGTTATATCTGAGGTAACAGAGTGTTAGAAAAATTCTGAAAATTGATGAGAAATTTTATCAAAATAATAAGTGATAGGTTAGTTTTGAAATAAAATCTATCAGAATTCACTGTGACACTGTGTCACACTATATGTCACCCACAATCCAACAAGAAGGAAATATAATTTCTTGAATTTTTTAGAGTTATGGTAGTACAGATGTTTTAGATTTATAATCATATTTGCAACTTCCTTACCAAGTGAAGAAAAGACGTGATATTTGGATTTCCAAAAGAGACTATGTGTGAACATAGAAATACTTGCAGTATTTTAGAGTTTACAAATATTTTTCAGATGAGTTATCTTGTATTGTTGGTCCTATGTCATTATATATGATGAATAAATATTTACTAACTTTTATTTTATTCCTTATAGAATTTAAGTCCTCAGGGAGCAATAAGAATATGTGAATAATTAGGAATGTGTTTCTGATCAGCTTTATGGTTTTTCTGGTTCAGGGATATTTTCTACCAAGAAGGCACCAAAGCAATTAATGACTTGATAAAATTAACCTCGTTCCATTCATATTTTTGTCCAAGGGAGAAGCTTGTGTCACTAGCAACTCAAATATGTATACAGACAAATTTGCATGCACCCTATGCTTTAACCTTTCTTTACAATTTTTATTTTCTCTCTGCCACCTCTTGAATGTGCTCTGTAGCTGGAAATTAACTTGGTAAATTGGCACCCCATTTATTTATACCGAGAGTTCCTCAATCAAGCTTCAAGTCCTCTAGGATAGAAATAAGCATTCTTTCTCTTCACTTATATGTACTCCCTGCAATTCTGTTACCTATTTTGAAATATAGTATTATTTTTGTGTACTAAGTTCTATTACCCTCTATTTCTCCCTGCCTCCTTCACAAATAGGGTGCCAGAGTGCTTTCTCTGAAACTTCCTTACATTTTCCATTCCATTGATGTAAACGTACTATTAGTCAATTCAACATTCAAGGTGAGTTCATAACACTGACTTAGAGAAGAGCATTACAGTATTTTCCATATCATTCTCAATCACATCCTCACTGTTTTTCTCAACATTGTACATTGAAATACTCACAACGATGCATAGAGCCTTTTCCTGTGAGGTTACAGTGTACAGTGAAATAAGAATATTTTCTGGTAATATATTACTTGTCACACAGTGATTTCAAAGCACATTGTTAGCAAAGAAAGATTATTACCATCAATTTAATGGGAACTGAAACACATAGTTAAATTACTTTTTCAAAGTTGAACAGAAAGTAAGTTACTACATTATGAACATAATTCATGTTCCTGTCATTATAGTGTTTAATTCCATCTAGTGGAACACACTTCCTTTCAGGCTGTCTTCTACATAACAATTTAATTCCCACTTGGCAGAACAGAGGCTCATATTCATGGATATGTGTATCCGCTATATCAAGGCAGAATTTGGGTTTACCTAATCACATGGTGACATGTCTTTGGCTGGATGGAACCAAAGGGAACTGCTTCACTACATCTAAAACTGCTCACATCTTCAAATGTCCATAGACTTACGAAAGCAGATTGAACACAGAATCATTATAGGAATTTAGAGAAAAGAGAATAGTTAAAAAATAGAGAATAAAGAGTATAGTCAAGAAAAATAGAAAAAACATCACTTGCAACTCAACCCTTAAGTAATTTAGGTATTGCTTTCTTCCATTATGTGTATAGACATATGTGTGTGTATTTTAAACATTGGGATTATAACCTAGATACAATTTGTATCTTTCATTAGCTATTTTATTAATTTTCATTACCATTAATTAAAAACAAAATTTTAAATCTTTATATATATTAGTCAAATGATCAATCTCTTCTTTTTGGATTGTTCAGCTTTTTACATTGTTTAAAATATACACTATCCTGAGATAACTGAGACATTTTCCTAAATCGTTTTTCTAAAAGAAATAAAAATTATATTTTTAAAACATAAGAATTTATTCTATCTCGAGTTTATTGTATTTTATGTTGATGTAGCATTACATCAATCAAAACCTCTGTAGCATTGAAAACCAGGCATTAATGTTTTTTTAAAACCCTCTCAGTTGATTCTAATATGCAGACATCATTGAGTACAAGTACTTCATGTAAAACATAAAATAAAATGTTACATATACACAAAAAGTAGTTGTTTAATTTATTTCTTTTTAAAAAGTTATTGCTATTAGTATGTAAAATTTCCTCTGTTGTGTTTTTATCCTCTTTTCACACCTCCTACTCTCTCCTCCACTTATTTATAGAATAAAATATTTTTCTTACTCTTTACCTTTGCATTTTTAAATATTCTTGAAAGTCTACTACTTAATTTATCAACTTCTGATGGGTTCTTTGACTCTCAACTATTATAAATAAGACAACAGAAAGTTTATTCCACTTTTCATCTTTCCAAATCCTACCCATTTTTTTCAGCTGTGTCGTTTCTACACTTGTAGATCAATGACATTTTTATTCTATTCTGTCCCCACATTTCCTATGTAAGTTTTTGTTTTGATCTACTAGTTATTTTGCTTTCACCTTGCAGGATTTTCCAAAATCTCATCTGAGCCATACTCCTTCAGGTTTTTCATGTTCAAAACTATAGTAAGTCTTTATCCTTGAGAAAGAGTTTATTGGGCTGTAACAATTTTGGCCTTCATTTTGCCCCTTTAGAATAACCTATAGACACTCTTTACTTCATTCTGCACTGACTGTCAGTGGAGAGAAGTCAGGCACATTTCTGATTATTTTCCTGGGGAGGTTCTTGATCATTTTTTTTTTTTTGTCTCTGTGACTGCCAAAAGAATGTGTTCTTTATCTTTAAAGTCCAATAATTTCAAATATATATATATAAACATGTTGGTAAGGACCTTTCTGAGCCAACTTTCCCTGAAATATTCTATAAATTTTCTATTTATAGATGTAAGGCTTCTTTCATTTTTGGAATGATTTCTTGAATAAAATATTTAAGTGTTGTGTTATGTTTTATTGTTTTGGTTTCATTTAGTTATTCCTCTGATGCACATATTGTTTTATGAGTTTATTATGGATACTGTTTATGGTCTTAAACATATCTCATTTTTCCTTACTTTCTTTATGGTCTCTTTTTTTCTCTATTAGTGTGTTTTTCTTTCTCACATCTATCCTTTATAGTTTATAATATGATAGTAGACACATAATAGCTATATTTTCTACTAATTTTCCTCCATTTTTCTTGTCTTACTGTATATCTTCTCATTGTTGCTACATGTACTCATTTTTTGTAATACTTATATTTAAATGAGATGGAATTTTCCCCAGAACAACTAAATGTAGATGGTCCCTATGTAAAGAATGAGAGGTCAGGGCTTCCCTGGTGGCACAGTGGTTGAGAGTCTACCTGCCAATGCAGGGGATGAAGGTTCATGCCCCGGTCCGGGAAGATCCCACATGACACAGAGCGGATGGGCCCATGAGCCATGACCGCTGAGACTGTGCATCCAGAGCCTGTGCTCCACAATGGGAGAGGCCACAGCAGTGAGAGGCCCGCATACCACAAAAAAATAAATAAATAAGAATCAGAAGTCAGAGAAGTAGTCAAGATTTATCCATTCAAGGCTGTAGTCCCTGTAAATATAGAGAAGGCTTGTTTCTTAAAAACATGGCCTCTATACCTAATACTGACTCCTTTGTCCTAGGATCTAATCTGACTGAGAATACATTCTGCCACCAACACTCAGGTCCTTCCTTTCTTTCACCTGGCTACTTGTGCCAAAGTGTAAAGCTCTTTCTTCCTTCTCTCTGCTCCTGGACTTCTTGCACTTCTGTTAATTCCAATTACTCCCCGAATTCATGTTCTCTTCAATCCCTTCTCATAAAGTAGCCAGTCAAGGTAAAACCCTTACATTTGGGGAGTAGTTATTGGCTCTCAATTTCTGAGATCTACCACCCTAACCTACCACTTTTCTTTCCTTTCTTCCCTCCTTGTCCCCATATAGATGTAGCCTTCTGCCTAGATTCGGCTGTCTTCAGTTTTTCTTTTTCTTTTTTTTTTTTCATTTTTAACTCACAAACACAAAATTAGTAAAGCATGTTTGGGTTTTTTGCTTGTTTACTTTTTTTTTTTTGTTATCTGTATTAATCCCTATGTTAAAAGGTGAAATTTTGTTGGCACATTTTCTTGTATTGGCACAAATTATTTCTCAACTAGACCCAGACACACTGGCAGCACACAGAATGAAAACAATATTCTGAAAATTCTCACATAAAGACACTTGAAGTGTCTTTGTTGTTGTTTTCTTAAGTGGGATGACAAGTATTTGTCAAAGTCCCCAATATATGGAATGTTAGTGGAATTTTACACAATGCTCCTATATCTTGAAACAAAATATATTCATAATTTAGCTTCTTTCAAAGCTTTTGGAGGACCTTAGATTTACCATTAAAATTAAGCAAATAAAATTAAAATGACAATGATATGTACTTACAACATCTATAAAACTCATCATTACATCAGAGAGGAAAGGGAGACTCACACTACTGGAGGAACTTTATGCTATTAACATTTAAATGTTTGCTACACAGGCAGGCTTCTTTGATAATATTATTGGTAGAATGTTCTCACAATGTAGTTCAGGACATACACAAGTGTGTAATTGCAACTTTATTAGTGAGCCAGTAGGAAGGCAGGGATTGTGGGAGATCTCTCCATTCTTATTGGAGAGAGTAAAACTAATGTTTACATCTTTCTTTATTTTTGTTTGATAGGCACATGCTGGAAAATCAAGGAAAACTCACAGTTGAGAAAAAATCTGACAGAAATCAAGAAATCAACTAAGAAGACACTGAGCTCCCCTCCCCTCAAAAACACATCAAAACTACAATGGCATACAGAGCTACTCTTTCTGAAATGGGCTAGGAGACTAGCAAGATGACTCTCCTTCAACAAAGGCTATTAAATAAAGATCCAGTAGGAAGGAAGGAGAAAGGATATGTTCAGGACCTGTACCCTCATTAAGTATACAAAAGAAGAGGGGTATATCACAGGCTTGGGGAACCTCCAGGGAACCTAGGGGTATTTTTATTGTTGTTGTTTATTTTTATTATTATTATTTTTTAAAGATGAGTACACTTAATCCCCTTAAAAGCAACACTACCTGGTGTGTGCAAGAGATGGTGGCTGGAGAAAGTTGCTAAATACTTAGCTGTGAGGTTTACACCTTATAATTGAAGGGACACAATTTCAGCCAATGTAGTTGATATTCTAAGGGAAAAATAAATAAGGCATGTAAAAGGTGTAATTATTAAATAACAAAAACAACAAACTGAGTATATTATGGCATATGAAAGAGAATTAATGGGATGAATAAACAAAAGTTTGAATAGTCATTATCCATAGGAAGACAGAGAAGGATATTTGAAATATGAATTAAGCCAAGAAGCTAGGTGTAAAGAAGAATCAACTGGAGATACTGGGTACCTATAAAATAAAATTTTAAAAAAGACCTAAACTAAATGAATAGAAGCTTTGAATACTGAATAGATACTCTGAAGAAATGAATTTAATTTATTTAGTGGAATAAAGTTGAAGAGAGAAAGAAGTATAGTGAATATATATAATAAGATAAGAAGGCAGAAATAAATACTAATATGAGAGTATTACTAATAAAATATAGGTTCTATTCATCACAAAAAAGCTAGAGACTTAAATTTGTATAAAAAGGAAACATCTGAAAGACGTTGAATTAATGAGGAACACTTCAAGTGTTCCTTGAAGTGGAAATTTATATATATATATAATTCTACTTATATAGATCAATAAAATATTTTGTAAATTAAATGCCCACTTACAACTATTAATACATTTATTAAATTAATACCTACATAATTACTATATATTTTAGAAGAAGACCTATATATAAAACATATTTGACATGAAAGTCAGAGCCAATGAAAGGGGAGAAAATAGAAATTCAGACTGGGTAAAAAGAGAATAAAAAGTAAAACAAAAAGGTGGCTTTGTAAAGACTAATGATGAGTTTGATAAAATCAACTCTAAAATTGGAGATTAAAATTTAAAAAGCTGATGGTCAAACATGTACAGATAGTTACGTTGTGAAGACATGCATTAGATGTAAACTTACAGGCACTTTTTAATACTGAGTTGACATTGTCATAAATATTGTTAATTTTATTACTGCAGGATCATTAAACTGAACACTTCCTGGGATTAGGTGATGGAAACGAAAACAGAGGAAAGGATAGAATTTTTTTTTTAAGTATAGTGTAGAAGGAATGCATTATAGCCACAGTAGACATTAGAGCACTAGATTAAAAGATAGCTACAGCAAAGTTAAATTGACATCCAATTCTATCAATTTGGGCATGAACACTCTTGCAAAAAGGGGCATGGAAATAAAACTTGGAGCTGGACATGTGTTTATTTGTGAGGACTGTGGACTGGAGGACAAGACAGGGCATTATTTACAGTAAATATTGAGAAGAACAATAATATTCTCACCTAAATTTTTCTACAGTATTCTGGACAAACTAGATGGGCTAAATGGACCTAATGGTTGATCCTGAGAAATTTTAGAGAAGGTTTCATATGTATCCTCTCCTGAAAAAAGAGTCTGACACTCATGTTTCAAATATGAATAACTCCAAGGAGATTCTACCTCAAAGTAACAATTTTCTAGCAAGGTTTTCCTTATCTTCCTTTTCTTCCTACAAATTAGGCATTACAAATATGCCCGTTGAGATTCTCACCTGAACATTTGGCTCTTTATAATCATGCAGCATAGCAAAATTTATATATAAAAATATTTATTATTTACTCATTTATGAAATAAACAGTTCTTGATTTCCTATTCTGACCAGGCAACATCCTAAGAACAAAGTATAACACACATAAAATGAGAGCTCTGCCAATGGTTTAGCTCATATCTTTGTAAAAATCAAAACAAGCATAATTATGCAAGAAAAGTGTGACAATTAAGCAAATAATAAGATATACAATGATTACCTAGCTGCTATGGTATCATAAAAGAAGATAGCCTGACTCACCTTGCACAGAAGAGCTGGTCAGGGAAGTCTGGATGACATGGCTGCAGGGTCACATATTGAAAGTTAAGTAAACATTTGTCAGAAAAACAAAGAAAGAGAATGTTGTGCACTTGGAGAAGGGCAAAACATGGGAGTCACATTATTATTATTATTATTATTATTTTAATTTTTGGTTGCATTGGATCTTCATTACTGCACAGGCTTTCTCTTGTGGTGAGTGTGAGCTACTCTTCGTTGCATTGTGTGGACTTCTCTCATTGCAGTGGCTTCTCTTGTTGAGGAGCACAGGCTCTAGGCACGCGGACTCAGTAGTTGTGGTTCACAGGCTTAGTTGCTCCAAGGCATGTGGGATCTTCCCAGACCAGGGATCGAACCCGTGTCCCCTGCATTGGAAGGCAGATTCTTATCCACTGCACCACCATGGAAGTCCTAGGAGTCACATTATAAGCATGCTTAATATACATGAATTAAAATAAATGTGCAGCGCAAGCCAAAAATATGAAAATTTGTTTCAATTATTGAGAAAAATTTGGCTGCATTGAATTTGTGGAGAAAGAATACAGTATGAATATCATACTTTATGGCAGTTTTCAAAGGAGATTACAGCAATGCATCAATTGTTGGTATATGCACTGGATTTTTAGTCTAATACTTGTGTAAGCATATTGGTAATGTACCAACATTGTATTTCAAAATGCCTACAGTATGATGGGAAAGTACATGATGGAGTTCAAGGGATGATGTTCAAGGGAGACATATTCAAAGGGTTCATAGGCCCTGCTGATGACTTAGATTTCTTTCCTAATATTTAGTGACAATTTTAATCAAGGTAGTGACAGAATCAACTTTAAGAGAAATAAACACGGTGATGTTTTTGGACAATAGATTGAAAAGAGGCAAGCCTGGAGGCATGAGGAGCAGTTAGAAGATAATTTCAGTTATCTAGTAGGAGATTATGAGTTGAGTCAAGGAAAGAGCAATGCGGTTGGACAAAGAGGACAGATTCAACTGGCTTGAAAGCAGGAAGAGCAACAAGACACAGTGACCAAGTGTAAGGAGAGGGAGAGGCAGAGAAAGGGAGAGTGATATTTTTTGGTATCTGGCTTGAGAAACTCTAAACATGGCATCATTATATAGCACTGAAGAGGATGCATTTTACTTGGGATACTATTGGAAATCCAACTGGAGAATTACCAGTATCTTAAAGTCTAGACAAAAGATACAAAATTGTGAGTAATTTGTTAAAATGACTCAGTGGTTAAAGACACAAAAGTAGATGAAGTTGCCTAGAAAGAGTTTATGGAATACTAGATTTACATTTTTTAAAATTTAATTTGATAATAACTTGGTTATTTATAACCAATTTTGTGATAAAACTTACTCATGAGACAATCATCTGTTCATGACTTAACATCTACGAGGTGTATTTTTGTTTCTATGTTCTTATTATTCTAATAAAGGGCAGCATTGTGCCCTTGAAACAGCCCAGACTAGGTTTGAAATCTAGTCTACATCTGATTTCTGAGTGGATAAAATGAGGTAAAAAATCTAATACACATGCACAAGGTCTGACTTAGAGTGAGCATTTTACTAAAATTAGCAGACTTTGTTTTTGTATTTTTTTTCCAATTCTGTGGGCATAGGCCAATAATTGGCACAGAAGCAATAGTTATGGATTATAGAATGATGTTGAGTGCCTTAATAGGGTGTAAGGATTTTAATTGATTCCATTCAGAGACAAGATCAAGGGGCAGAGGACGCAGTTAAGGAAGAGAGTTTCATATTTTCAACTACATGAACCATTACTGTTTCTTCCTTTCTTCTGAACTTTCAGTTACAATTCTTTGAAAATCAGTAAAAAAAAAAAAAAAATCTCCAATTTAGGCTTTTATAGTGCCTGTACAGTCCACTAGGAGAAAATTATGCCTGGTCTGGTAGAAAGAAAATAGATTTAGGAATCAAATCATCTTTCAGATTCTAAATCCATATTAATACACTATGAACTGAGGGCCATAACTTAACTCGGTGGGGCTCAGTTTCACTATCTGTGAAAAGGGGTACTACATACTTGCCCTGCATATATAAAAGGTTCCTGATGAGAAGAAAAAATAAAATAGAAATATATTAAAGTAATATAAAATGTTAAAACATAATATTAATAATCTAATTATATTTATATTTAAATAACCTATTACCATGTGATCCTTAATATTTTAAAGTAAAATGAGAATGTCAATCTTTCCTTTTATTTTATGCAATGAAACATGTTGAATCATACATGCCAACAAATGAAAGTGGCTACACTTGCACATATATGTGTGTGCTCATCTCAATATGTTTTTTGGCTTCTTACCCTAGGGTTTCAAATTAGGAATACTTTTTACATACAGTTTTTATAAAGACTTCTTTTATGAGAAAATGTGCTCTGAAATAGTGAAATTTATAATCATTATATGATGGTATGTCTTCATTTATTCCAAGATACTATCAATTATAAAATGTACTGTTATTTCATGCTGCACTAAGAAGGGAGGTGGTGAAAGCATAGCTACTTAAGCTCCAACATATATCAATCTTAACTTCAGAGTTATTAAAATGTTAAGAAATATGTACATAGGTTCTCTGATAAGTGAAAATGATGTCTTGAACTTGTGCAATCATTACATTTTTTCATACCTTACCTTAATTCATCATCACAAGATATTAATATTTCTCTTAATACAGAGTAGTGGAACTATAATTCACAAAGATAAATTATTTGTGTAATATCACAGAATATAAGACATTTGGGCAACAGCAACCCAAGTATTCTCCTAAGGAACTTTGTTTTCTCCTTGTACCATGCCTTATAAAATAAAAGAGAAAAAAAATTGGGGAATCATAGAAACTTGAAGATAGCAGGAATAGAGGCTCTAATCCTTGCTCTCCATTAATGCAGAGGTCCATTCCACTTAGTAGTTTATTTTATTTTCTGGCTCTGACTGAACATTTCTTCTGAAGTTAATTTGACTTGAGAAATTGATATGACCCAGTGAATAGAGAGATTTAGTTTCCTAAATATGATAAATAAGGAAACAAGAGGGAGGAACTCACTATAGATAACAAAAATAACATCAAGTTGAGTCATGTTAAGTTTGAGGTTTTTATGGTGCATCAAAATACTGTTCTATAAAATGTTGGTGATGTAGACTTTCAATTTCAGCTTAGAAGTGTGGAGACCTGAAAAGAGCAGTACTCCTATGATTAAAAAAAAATAAATTACTGCACCAATCTTCCCCAGAAAAAGAGAAACAGAAAAAAATTATTCCAAGGTATGATGCCCAAATCTTCCCTAATTTGATGAAAACCATTAACTTACATACCAAAGAAGCTCCATTAATTTTGAGTAAACACAATGATATTCATACCTAGACACATTGTAATGAAACTGTTGGTAGACAAAGATGAAGAGAAAATCTTGCAACTAGCCATAGTAAAATGGCACATTAAGTACAAGGAAAAACAATAATAAGCCTACTTCTCATCAAAATCAATCATCAGTGCAAAGGCATAGAAAAACTATTGAAAGAAAGGAAAAATAAAGTGTCAATCAATAATTCTATACCCATAAAAACTATACTTCAAGAATGAAGGCAAAATAATGACATTTCCAAAAAGGAAAAAAAAAAAAAAAAAAGACAGAGAATTTGTTATTAGAAGCCAGATACTAAACGAAATTCTGCAGGCTAAAAAGAAGTGACTCAGTAATACTAGATAATTTGAATCTGTGAAGAAATATAGAACACTAGTAATAGTAACTATTCAGGCAATTATAAAGGCAGCATAGACATTTTCTTCTATTTTTTTCTCTTAAATGATTTAAAGACTTTCTATAGACAATATTTTAAATATATTATTGTAGGATTTATTTAACGATTTAATAAACACACACACTAACTTGTACCAATTTCAAAGCCAATATTATAAGGTGACAAACTCTGTGACCCATTTATGTAATATTCTCCAAAAGACAAGCAATACTATTGGAGAAGAGACAGACATTGCCAGAGGTTAGGGAAAGAGAGAGGGTGACTATAAAGTGATAGTTTGAGGGAGAATTGTGATGAGATTGAACGGTTTAGCATCCTAATTATGGCAGTAATTACACGAATCTATACATGTATAAATATTGACAGAAATAAACATCCTGCAAAGTAAATTTTACATAATGATAATTTAGAAAATACAATTTAAATTGATAAAAATGCCATATGATGGAGATTGGGTCAAGATGGCAGAGTAGAAGGACGTGTGCTCACTCTCTCTTGCAAGAGCACAAGAATCACAACTAACTGCTGAACAATCATCAAGAGGAAAACACTGGAACTCACCAGAAAAGATACCCTACATCCAAAGACAAAGGAGAAGCCAGAGTGAGACAGTAGGAGGGGCACAATCATGATAAGATTAAATGCCATCACCAATGGGTGGACAACTCACAAACTAGAGAATAATTATACCACAGAAGTCCACCCACTGAAGTGAGGGTTCTGAGCCCCACATCAGGCTTCCCAACCTGGGGGTCCAGCAATGGGAGGAGGAAGACCCAAGAATCGGACATTCAAGACCAGGGGGATTTGATTGCAGGACTTCAACAGAACTGGGGGATATACAGACTCCACTCTTGGAGGACATGCACAAAGTCTTATGTGCACCAGAACCCACGGGACAGGAGCAGTGGCCCCATAGGAGACTGAACCAGACTCACCTGCTAGTGTTGGAGGATCTCCTGTAGAGGCAGGGGGCAGCTGTGGCTCACTGCAAGGACAAAGACACTGGCAGCAGAAAGCAGAAGTTGTGAGAGGTACTCATTAGCCTCACCAAAGAGTCTGTAGGCTCCAGTGATAGGCCATTTCAGGCCAAATGACCAACAGGGAAGGAACACAGCCCCACCAATCAGCAGACAAAAAGATTAAAGTTTTACTGAGCTCTTCCCACCAAGCAACACCCAGCTCTGCTCACCACTAGTCCCTCCTATTAGGAAACTTGCACAAGCCACTTACACCAGAAGGAAGACTGCAGAAGTAAGAAAACTACAATCCTGCAGCCTGTGGAATGAAAACCACAATCACAGAAAGATAGACAAATGAAAAGGCAGATAATTAGATCCTAGATGAAGGAACAAGATAAAACCCCAGAAAAACAACTAAATGAAGTAGACATAGGACAATATCCAGAAAAAGAATTCACAAAAATAATAGTGAAGATGATTCAGGACCTTGGGAAAAGAATGGAGGCAAGGATCAAGAAAATGCAATAAATGTTTAACAAAAACCTAGAAGAATTAAAGAATAAACAAACAGAGATGAACAATACAATAACTGAAAGGAAAAAATACACCAGAAGGAATCAATACCTGAATAACTGAGGCAGAAGAATGGATAAATGACCTGGGAGACAGAATGGTGGAAATCTCTGCTGCAGAAGAGAAAGAGAAAAAAATCATGAAAAGAAATGAAGACAGCCTACGAGACCTCTGTGAAAACATTAAACACACCAACATTCACACTATAGGGGTCCTAGAAGGAAAAAAGAGAGAGAAAATACCCGAGAAAATATTTGAAGAGATTACAGTCAAAAACTTCCCTAATATGGGAAGGGAAATAGCCACCCACGTCCAGGAAGTGCAGAGAGTCCCAGGCAGGGACAAAGAAAAATTATTAAAAGAAACAAGGGAAAAAATAAAAATAACATACAAGGGAGCTCCCATAAGTTTAAAAGCTGATATCTCAGCAGAAACTCTGCAAGCCTGAAGGGAGTGGCATGATATATTTAAAGTGATGAAAGGGAAGAACCTACAATCAAGAATAATCTACCCAGCAAGCTCTCATTCAAATTTGACAGAGAAATCAAAATCTTTACAGACAAGCAAAACCTAAGAGAATTCAGCACCATCAGTCCAAACCTTTGCAACAAATGCTAAAGGAACTCCTCTATGTGGGAAAGAGGCTAGCAATTTAAAACAACCTTGTACATATACTGTTGCTATATCAAAACCTCATGGGAACAACAAACACAAAAACTACAATAGATACAGACAAAAAAAGAAAAAGTAACCCAAACACAACACTAAAAATGTTCATCAAATCACAAGAGAAGAGAACAAAAGAGGAAGGAATGAAAAAAAAAAAAACCTACAAAAAACCCCCCAAAACAATTAAGGAAATGACAATAAGAACACACATATCAATAATCACCTTAAATGTAAATGGCTTAAATGTGTCAAGCAAAAGACATAGACTGGCTGAATGGATATGAAAACAAGATCTGTATATATGCTGTCTACAAGAGACCCACCTCAGACTTAATGACACATACAGAATGAAAGTCAGGGGATGGAAGAAGGCATTCCATGCAAATGGAAATCAAAAGAAAGCTGGAGTAGAGATACTTATATCATACAAAATAGACTTAAAAATAAAGACTGTTATAAGAGACAAAGAAGGACACTACATAACAATCAAGGTATCAATCCAAGAAGAAGATATAACAATTGTAAACATATATGCACCCCAATATATAAGGTAAATACTAACAGCCACAAAGGGAGTAATCAACAGTAACTCAATAATAGTGAGGGGGATTTAACACCTCACTTACACCAATGGACAGATCATCCAGACAGAAAATACATAAGAAACACAGACCTTAAATGACACATTAGACCAGCTGGACTTAATTGATATTTATTGTGCACTCTCTCCAAAAGCACAAGAATACACATTCATCTCAAGTGCCCATAGAAACTTCTCCAAGATTGAGCACATCCTGGGACACAATGTGAGCCTCAGTCAATTTAAGAAAATTGAAATAAAATCAAGTAAGTTTTCCAACCACAAGACTATAAGATTACAAATAAATTACAAGAAAAAAAATATAAAAAACACAAACACATGGAGGCTAAACTATTTGCTACTAAACAACAAATGGATCACTGAAAAAATCAAAGAGGAAATCAAAAAATAACTAAAGACAAATGAAAATGAAAACACAATCCAAAACCTATGGGATACAGCAAAAGCAGTTCTAAGAGGGAATTTTATAGCAATACAATCCTAACTCAAGAAACAAGAAAAATCTCAAATATACAACCAAACCTTACATCTAAATGAACTAGAGAAAGAAGAACAAACAAAACCGAAAGTTAGTAGAAAGAAAGAAATCATAAAGATCAGAGCAGAAATAAGTGAAATAGAGACAAAGAAGACAATAGCAAAGATCAATGAAACTAAAAGCTGGTTCTTTGAAAAGATAAATAAAATTGATAACCCTTTAGCCAGACTCATCAAGAAAAAAGGGAGAGGACTCAAATCAATAAAATTAGAAATGAGAAAGAAGAAGTTACAACTGACACCACAGAAATACAAAGGATAAAAAGGGACTACTATATGCAATTGTATGCTAATAAAATGGGCAACCTGAAAGAAATGGACAAATTCTTATAAAGGTATAACCTTCCAAGACTGAACCAGGAAGAATTAGAAAATATGAACAGACCAATTACAAGCACTGAAATTAAAACTGTAATTAAAAACCTCCCAACAGACAGAAATCCAGGACCTGATGGCATCACAGGTGAATTCTATCAAACATTTAGAGAAGAACTAAGACCTATCCTTCTCAAACTCTTCCAAAAATTTACAGAGGAAGGAAAACTCCCAAACTCATTCTATGAGGCCACAATCACCCTGATACCAAAACCAGACAAAGATATCACTAAAAAAGAAAATTACAGTCCAATATCACTGAGGAACATAGATTCAAAAATCCTCAACAAAATACTAACAATTTGAATCCAGCAATACATTAAAGGATCATATGCCATGATCAAGTGGGATTTATCCCAGGGATGCAAGGATTTTTCAATATCTGCAAATAAATCAGCATTATACACCACACCAATAAATTGAAGTATTAAAACCATATGATCATCTCAATAGATGCACATAAAGGTTTTGACAAAATTCAACACCCATTTATGATAAAAACTCTCCAGAAAGTGGACATAGAGGGAACCTACTTCAACATAATAAAGGCCATATATGACAGACCTACAGCTAGCATCATACTCAATGATGAAAAGCTGAAATCACTTCCTCTAAGATCAGGAACAAGAGAAGGATGTACACTCTCACCACTTTTATTCAACATAGTTTTGGAAGTCCAACTAGGTCAATCAGAGAAGAAAAAGAAATAAAAGTAATCCAAATCTGAAAAGAAATTAAACTGTCACTGTTTGCAGATGACATGATACTATACATAGAAGATCCTAAAGACACTACCAGAAAACTATTAGAGCTAACCAATGAATTTGGTATATTTGCAGGCTACAAAATTAATACACTGAAATCTGTTGCATTTCTATACACTAACAATGAAAGATCAGAAACAGGAATTCAAGAAATAATCCCACTTACCACTGCATCAAAAAGAATAAAACACCTAGGAATAAACCTACCTAAGGAGACAAAAGACTGTACTCTGAAAACAGTGATGAAAGAAATCGAAGAAGGCACAGACAGGTGGAAAGATATACCATGTTCTTGTATTGGAAGACTAAATATTGTCAAAATGACTATACTACCCAAGGCAATCTACAGATTCAATGCAATTCCTATCAAATTACCAATGCCATTTTTTCACAGAACTTGATCCAAAAATCTTAAAATTTGTATGGGGACACAAAAGATCCCAAATTGCCAAAGCAATGTTGAGAAAGAAAAATGGAGCTGAAGGAATCAGGCTCCCTGACTTCAGACTATAATACAAAGCTGTAGTAATCAAAACAGTATGGTAGTTGCACAGAAATAGAACTATAGATCAACACAACAGGATAGAAAGCCCAGAAGTACACCCACACACCTATGGTCAATTAATTTACAACAAAGGAGGCAAGACTATACAATGGTGGAAAGACAGTCTCTTCAACAAATGGTGCTGTGAAAACTGGACAGCTACATGTAAAAAGAATGAAATTAGACAATTCTTTAATACCATACACAAAAATAAGCTCAAAATGGATTAAAGACCTAAATTTGATACTGAACATTATAAAACTCCTAGAGGAAAACATAGGCAGAACACTTGCTGACATAAATTGCAGCAATACGTTTTCTGATACATCACCCAGAATAATGGAAATAAAAACAAAAATAAAAAAATTGGACCTAATTAAACTTGAAAGCTTTTGTACAGCAAAGGAAACCATAAAGAAAATGAAAAGATAACCCACAGATTGGGAGAAAATATTTGCAAATGATGTGACTGACAAGTGATTAGTCTCCAAAATCTACAAACAGCTCATGCAGCTTAATATCACTGAAACAAATAACTTAATCAAAAATGGGCAGAAGACCTAAATAGACATTTTTTGAATGACAAAGCGGCACATGAAAATATGTTCAACATTGCTAATGATTAGAGAAATGCAAATAAAAACTAAGGTAAGGTGTCACCTCACACCAGTCAAAATGGTTATCATTAAAAAGCCCACAAACAATAAGAGCTGCAGAGGGTATGGAGAGAAGGGGACCCTCCTACACTGTTAGTGGGAATTTATATTGGTACAGCTACTATGGAGGACCGTGTGAAGCTTCCTTAAAAAACTAAAAATAGAGCTATCATATGACACTGCAACCTCACTCCTGGGCACATATCTGGAGAAAAACATGGTCTGAAATGATACATGCACCCCAATGTTCATTGCAGTACTGTTCATAGCCAAGACATGGAAGCAACCTAAATGTCCATTGACAGAGGACTGGATAAAGAAGTTGTGACCCATATATACAATGTAATATTACTCAGCCATAAAAAAGAATGAAATAGTGCCATTTGCAGCAACATGGATGGACTGAGATATGGTCATACTGAGTGAAGTCAGATAAGAGAAATATCATATGATATCACTTATATGTGGAATCTAAAAGAAATGATAAAAATGAACGTATTTACAAAACAGAAATGGACTCACAGACTTAGAGAATGAACTTATGGTTACCAGAGGGGAAGGTTGGAGGGAAGGGATAGTTAGGGAGTTTGGGGTAACAGGTACACGCTGCTATATTTAAAAAGGATAACCAACAAGATCCTACTGTATAGCACAGGGAACACTGTTCAATGTTATATGGCAGCCTGGATAGGAGAGGAGTCTGGGGGAGAATGGATACATGTATATGTATGGCTGAGTCACTTTGTTGTGAACCTGAAACTATCACAACATTTTTTGTCAGCTATATTCCAATATAAAATAAAAAGTAAAAAATTAATTAATTAATTAAAATTATCATATGATAAGCATTATGACAGAGGTGAACATAAGGTGCTATGGGTGCATTTCTGAGGGCCATCATCTCACACAACTAGAGGAAAAGGTAGCAGAGTTATTTCTAAGGGGTAGACCAAAATTAGCCAGTTGGCTCACCAGGGGTGTGAAGGGAAAGGAAGGTTGCTCTCAAAGAAATTCATACATGTCTGAAGGCATAAAGTAAAAATCTTAGGACATTCATGAAATTGTAAGTAATCCTATATAGAAAGACATTAGAATGAATAGGAGAGCAACAAGTGACAGTAAGCAGAGGTCAGCTCATGGAGAACATAAAAAAATATCATTTTATCCTGAAAGCAATGGAGAAGGACTGATAGTTTTGAAATCCAGGGAGGAACACAGAGAGATGAATATTTCAAAATGACCAAGTTGGTAAGAAATAAGATCAATGAGGCATGGAGTGGATGAGGGAGATGGTCTAGTCTGTAATGTAGCATGAGAGAACGTCTTTGTGGTGTTGGGAGTGTTCTGTATCTTGAGTAGAGCATACATATATCAAAATGCAAACCATATGTTTAAAAATAGGTGCATTTTATTGTTTATAAATTGTCCTTCAATAAAGTTGATTAAAGAACACTATAAGATGATTCAAAAGAACAAACCACTCCTACACATCACAACATGAGTAGGTCACATAAACATAATATTGAGTTAAAAAATGAATCTATTTATAGTGTGTTCAAAAACAGATAAGCTAACCCAGTGACAAACCTTTAAAAAAAAGGTTACTTTTTGAAAAGTAATGCCTGGGAGGGTCCTAAGGGGAGCTGTCTGTGTGCCAGTGATATTTTATATCTTGAACTGCTGGAAATAATGTCCATATGTACATTGTAAAAAGTCATTGGGATGTACTTATAATTTATACATTTTATATAAATCTGCTGAACATAAATTTAGAAAAAAAATGGAAAGGAAAAACAACAAGGAGAGTAGGAGAATACAAAATGAAACAATCAGACTGAATAAGGAATCTAACCACATTACAGATATAGGACATATGCCCACTAAAGAGGATGGGGAAGGAAGGAACTAACCTAAATAACTTTGTAAAACAGTATTTTCACCAAACACTGTTAGGCTAAAAATAACAACAACAATATAACAACTACCAAAAAAACTGTACACAAACAATTTACAATGATTGGTAAATTTATTTTTTTCACAGGAGTCCAGGTAAGTGATTCTGACTTTACATGTATACAAGGTTTGGAAAAGCAAATATACTGGAGATAATGAGATTCAGGCTTCTTTTTGTAAAACAAAGAAGTTAAAAACAGGTAAAACAGGAAAGCATGGAATGAACCCTGAGGGGGTGTGTCAGCGTGAGAGATAACAGAATGAATGCACATTTATTTTGATTGATAGATTAGATAGATAGAGAGATACACGATAGACAGATAAAGTAAATATAGATATAACTATATACATGGTTAGTAAACACACCCACATTTACTAGCAAGTTTGCTGAGAGGGCTTAAAATCAGTGAAAATTCATTAGCAATGAGCATACCTCTTGGTCTTTAAATATTATTTTCCCAAAAGGATCTGATCTAGGGTTCCTTAAAGAAATATTTGAATCTTGAACTAGGGATTGGAAATACCAGAAGGCCCTGAAGAATCCTGTGGGACTAGAAATTAGAGAAGTGCTATAAAGAAAAACAAAGGAAAGGTGCATGTTAAAAGGACAAAGGAACCAATATGAAAGAACACTTAATGGCCAAGCTGAAACAATTTAAGCAACTATAAAAAGACAGTATGAAATTTTGACTAAAAATATATACCCATGAGTCCATCCCAATGTAAATAAGCAACTGAAGAAATAAACAAACAAACAAATAAATAATGAAGTAATGATAGCTTCCTTACAGAAAATTTCCAGCTAATATATGAGAAACTGATGTGAGAAATGTGAAAAAAATCATGATTAGAACAGCCAGTAATACTTGTTGCAGGTAAGATCCACAGTGAATGCTAAATTAGTGGGTAAAACTTAAAAGAGAACAGGTTATCCTTATATCTTCAAAGTATCTCCCCCAAAATATTTTCAATTTTTGTGGTGCTTTTAGCATATATTTTTGACCCTTGAACAATATAGTTTGAACTGCATGGGTCCACTGATACAAATTTTTTTTTCAATAAATGTAATAAATACCTATATTTTCTTACACATCTTTAAATTAACTAAATGTAGAGAAAAGTTCGTGTATGATTATGTGGAATCAAAAGAACTAGGGCTTGAGTCTTGATTCTATCCAGAATTTTTCAGCTTCCTGTCCTTGAGTAAGTCTGTTATCAATTATTTTGTTTTCAGGCAGTCAGCAGTACACAGATTTTCAACTATGCAGAGGGGATGGAACACTCAACCCCCTATTGTTCAAGACTTGGCTATGTTTAAAATTTATTTCAGAGTTCTCCTTTCAGGAATTGAAGCTTAATTCTCCTCCCCTTGAGTGTGAACTGGACTTAGGGACACCTAAAAACAAAGCATGGAAAGAGGAAAAATAGTAACTTCACAGTGGAGAAACATGAAAAACACCCCCTTCAACAAGTGACCAACTTTAATCTCATAATTTAAAACACAAAATAAGGTGAGTTGAGAAAAGTATTTCATTTCTGTGCTATCCTTTCCAAATATCCTTAAACTCAGTCTAACCATGAGAAAACACCAGACAAAAAAAATGCTCTACCAGATAACTGATCAAAAGTGTTAAGGTCATGATAAACAGTTAAAGACTGAGAAACTACCATCTATGAGAAGAGAATGAGACATGATGAGTAAATGTAATGTCAGATCCTAGATTATATTCTTATAGAGAGAAAGGACATTAGGAGAAGACTGGTGAATAGTGTTATATTAATGCTAATTTCTTAGTTGTGATCATTGAACTGTTGTTTTACAAGTTGCCAACGTTAGGGGGAACTGAGTGAAGGGTACCTGGGGTCTCTTTGTACTATCTTTGAAACTCTTCTGTAAGTTTAAAATTATTTCAAAATTAAAAAAAAAAGAAAAAACCAAAAATATTAAAGTTGGCAACATAATTCTGGAAGACAGAAATAAAATAGAGTTATAAATTTGGGAGTTGCATTTGAAGAGATAGAAGTTGAAACTCGGAGGAGAAGAAAAAATAGATCACCTGGGGACAGTATGCATGGTTTTGAGAACCATGAAACATTAGTCTTCTGGAACAATCAAGTCTGCTCCAGATTTTAGCAAATTGAAATTCCGAAAAACTTTACCTGTGCATTTGAGAACACTAATGGTCATGGTGCAGCTTCAAATATTGCAGACACATTATCCAAATTTGATCTCAATTTCTGATCCAAAATGTAACAGACTCTCATACTTCATTCAATTATATTTAATACAAAGTATTTATTTTATATTTTAAGAGACTCTTGCCAAGGATGTGATGAATAAAGTACTTAACAGAGAGCTTAGTGGAAAATAGTCACTGAATAAAAAGGTGAAATAAGGTAAAATATTAAAAATGAATTTTAATATTCACTTTTAAAGACAGAAGTCGAGAAAAAGTGAAAGATGTTATAGTTTGATTCCCTTGAAAACTGATCTTAATTAATTTTGATGATAAAAATTGGGGTGGGCGGAGGTTAATTTGAAGAATTCCAAGGGAACAAGGATCAGCTATAAAAGGTCCTCAAAATACTGGCCTATTGAAGTACCTCCTGTCTCTTAAAACATTTCTATTTGATTCTTGCAGCTTTTGTCCGTAAAGATAAAAATCTTACCAGTGTGGTTAGGTGGACAAAGGTATGAGACCCTGAATATGAGGTAATATCTCTTTGGGGATTTTGCTATTTTTGTACCCATTGCCTCGTCACCCCACTTATCTCACCTCTGAAATTATTACTTTGAGCAAGTTCAAGTTAAATGATGGAGTGTCTCCAAATCACCAATGCTTCAAGCCTCAAATAGCATATCTGCCCTTCTTTAATTATAGATTTTTAAATTAAAGGTTTATAAGAGCAATAGGGCCTTTGTGAAGCTGTCTTAAAAGTGACAGATACAGTATATGTAATGACAAGATTTACTACCTAAGTAAACAGTCAAGAAATACTATAATGAACTGCAGCAATCCAGCTAAGATGTAACAGGGACATGAATCAGTGCCTCATTCTCCCTTGAAGGCAGCATTGGTTTTGTGCTCCAGGAATGAAGGGGTTGAGAATTACCATTACTGTTTTAAATGGAATAACAATGACAACTGGAATTAGAATTTGACATTGAAATTTATTCTGAATTTTTAATGAAAACTGCTGTTAAGTATTTATTTCAAGTTTCTCTATTAGCTGGAAATACATTCATCTGTATACTAAAGTCACTAAGAAGATGGATAAAAGAAAAAAAAACTTTGCTACTTTCAAAGTCATTTTCTAATAATTCAACTGTGAGACATTCAGACACTCAAAACTGAGTGTCAGTTGACTGGAAAGAGCTTCCTCTTGGTCAGGGAAAATAATTCATATATCAATGTTATCTTAAGTGATTCCTTTGAGTGATGATATGTAACCACCTGGGAACAAAGACGTGAACCCTATCGGACTGTGCTGCACATTTATAACTATTGGGAGAACTGAGCCATGATTGCGTATTGTGTGCCCTGCATAAAATAAGTCCCCAAACTTTTCTGAAAGTGGCCTAATGCAGCAATGTAAAGTTCCAGGTATTTTTAGAATCCTAAGGAATCAGAACTATAGGAAATATTACCACTTAATTATAACCCATTTTCTCTTAGACTTCTAATTTTATACCAGATACAGTTGTGAAAGCCAAGCAGCCTACAACTCCCCTTGTATTCCCTTTTCTGGGTTCTCTACCACAATATCTCCTGTGACAACAGGACAGAGCAGAGACTTACTGAAACCCAGAGTGGTTGGGTTGAAGCTATGACAGTAAACACTCTGATACTATTATTAAGTTCCAAACTTTCATATTCCATTCAGAGGCAAGTATGTTATAGTGGAGTTCCTGAGCATAACCAGAAGAAAAATTCTCTCTCCTTTTGCCACCATGAAAATCGTCAACTTGACTTTAGCATCCACTAGCTTAATCTCTGTTCTAAGGTCAACTTTGCACTCTTCATTGAACATCTCTTTCCCTGGTTTCTACAGATTCCCATGAAAGAGGCACAATCAAGGGCAGAACTGACATAATTAAAATTAAAATTAAAAGAATTTCAATTACACCTACAATATTCTTGCCCCTTGATTATGCGCTGTGAAGATTTTTTCCATAAAATAAATGAACCCTTATCGCATGATAAAAAGTATGGTTTCTGTTGGCAGAATGGTAATTGAATGCTGGCTCCTCCCCATTAGTGGTGTAACCTTGAGCAATAGCCTCTCAACTCTCTCATCTTTAATCTGGGAATAAAGAGGATATCTATCTCAGAGAGCTGTGTGAGAAAATTAAGTGTATAAAGGTAGAAAGTGCTCATGGAATGCCTGAAAACACACAGAAGCATTCAAAAATTAGATTTTCAAAAATATAATTTAAAAATTATATTTACTTTATATATTTGCATTATTTTGTTTGAAAATGACAGTGAGCATAATCAAAATGGACTTAGGAAAAGGAAGGATATTTACTAGGTCATATAACTGAATAGTACAGGGCAAAAATGTATCAAGTCATGGCTTAACATAGGGTTTTAAACTATCTCATAAAAATCTGCTTTTGTCTTTCATGTCTTAGTTTTGAAACCTCTGTGAAGACTGTATTCTCAGATATGTGTTTAATATAGACATAAGATGCTGCTAGTAGTTTTCCGGACTACACCCTTCCCAATTGTTATTCCAGCATTTCCAGTTAAAGTGTTATTATATGACAATTCTTGAACAAATTTTTGAAGCCAAATAAATGCAACACTGATTGGTTTATATCTAATTTATATCATCTTCCTGATGTAGAGTAAAGATCTTTTTGGAACCATATGAACTGATTTGGACACATGGGAAGAAACGTGATCCTAGACAGAAATTGCAGAACTATTATCCAGAAGATGATGAATGACTGCAAGGCTTCAGAAACAGTGTCCATTACAACCTAGAAATAAGATCATGATCTCATTATATGCATGGAATTCATTGGCACAAGACAATGGAAATTTAGAACACTACAGAAATGATGATGAAAACAATAGGATAATAAATGATGATGATTACTCTGCTTTTATATTCAAAGTTTTTCAATTTTGAAATAATTCCACATATGCATTCTCATTTTTTTTTCCTGTGTAGCATCCTGTGAGATACACGTGGCTTCCTCTTTACCTTTGTACTCAGAAAGAAACTGAGGTTCAGTTTCATTAAGCAATTTTCCCCAAGGCTATAAAAATAGCTTGAAGCAGCATTAAGATTGGAACCAATACCTACTATATATATATATAGAGAGAGAGAGATTTTTTTTTTTTTTTTTTTTTTTTTTTGCAGTACACAGGCCTCTCACTGCTGTGGCCTCTCCCATTGCGGGGCACAGGCTCCGGACGCGCAGGCTCAGAGGCCATGGGTCATGGGCCTAGCTGCTCCGCAGCATGTGGGATCCTCCCGGACCTGGGCATGAACACGTGTCCCCTGCATTGGCAGGCGGACTCTCAACAACTGAGCCACCAGGGAATCCCCCCTACTATCTTTTAATCTTGGACACTTTCATTATATCACTTTATTGTATTAGAGAGATCTAACTGGTGGTTTATATCCTGGGAAATGTCAGAAGGAAGGGGTATCCACGTTAGGTATTGACACTTTTATAAGATATATGATGTGGGTAGCAATTGGTAAACACTGTCTGTTTGATGCTTTAGAATTCTACTATACAATACTGCTATAAAAATCATGCCACTCTCTCTAGAGTGGGCAAAAAACTTAGTTAATGGAAAAAATGATTAGAGGTAGAAGGCTGCTCAGCAGCTCTAATGTTCTCAATTTTGTTCACAAAATAACTTGTAAACCATTCATAATATTCTACCAGTACCTCCTTCTCTTGATTTATAATATCTTTTTTATGTGTTCAGAATGGAATCAGTGGTCTGGAAGAGCACAGGAAGGTAATGTTTCCCAGAAGAGATGATATTAGAAAGAAATGTGCTACCCTTGCAGATTTTGATGCACTTTCTCATTGGTCTACAGTTTTTTGTTTTTTTTTTCCTCAACTGTGATCTGGAAATGTACAACCTGAGGATCTCAATAAATGCTCCTGTGTGTGACTGGCTAATTTTACTAACATCAGTTCTCTCTGAAATGATGCCTTATTTACTTGGTAACAGAAAAATGTGGCATGAATGAGGAAGTTGTGGGCACAACTCTGTGACTGAGAGAAAGGAGCTGCCACTCCTGAAGACAGGGAATCCAGGCTTCACATTTCTCTGTGAATAACAGTTTCAATAGGACTAAATATTAATGCATCTATCTTTCCTTAAAGGTACCACTTTCATGAAGAAAATAGCCTCAATATTTGTGTTTTTTTTTTTTTTTTTTTTTTTTGTCTGGGGCTGTTATTGTCACTGTTTTGCTAATGAAGAAAATAATTTTCTTTGTCATTCATAGCTTCTTTTCCAGTCTTCCTTTGAACTAGTAAAGTGCATTTTCAGAAAACTTTGTTGGAATTAAAAGTGCCCCTTAACCCTTGACAAAGTAAAATTAAATTTAACCTCATGGACATTTAATAAACTATCATCGAGTTGTCCCAAAAAGCCATACATTCATTTATGCAGCCAAATTATAGAGCTTTGAGAAATATAATTTCCTGGAATTTGAAAGATTATGTTCCTATTGCTCTTACCATAAACTAGAAGCTCAGATTTTACTTGGAATTACTGCTGCCCTTACTCGAGACAGTTATTTGTCATAAAAAAAATTGTAGTGCATCACCATTTCATTCAAGAAAATCTAATTGTTTGCCAAAATCCATCATATATTTGTCACTCCTGCTATGGTATCAAGTAATGTAAAATAGTCATAAATGTTGTTGTAAATATGTGATTTATATCAGCTTTGCCTTAGGGTAATTTAAATAATTTATGGTAAAAGAGCTAATTTTCTCTTTCTTATGTCTGGTGATTATAGAAAAAGCTAAAAAGATGAATCAGTTGTCAGGTCAGGTAGTAAGCTCCTATATTTTGCCATGATTGCATTCTAAGGATTAAGAATTGTTATCATTTAGTGAATTCTAAATGCAAAGATAAAACTCAACGTTTATGATGAGATTTGAGATACTGAGACATAAGATGATCAGCCTTTGGGTTGTGGTGTTGAATCATGCTTAATTAAGCAAAGGTGAAAAAAGACTTCCTAAGAACTTGCCTTTAGATAACAATGCCCCAAATGCCACAGAAGCCTATGATGACCAAGAGAAGAACTTACTCTATATTGATTGAAACTAATCCCTGCCATGCTCCAGGAATACAGTCAGAGACACCTATTGTATTATTGCAGGGAGAAGAACAAATTCACACTTGACTAAGCAAAGGTGCAACACTCGACTAAGCAAAGGTGCAACAAGATCTATAAATCAATGTGAGTTGGGTCTCTGTTCTTCCAGCATACAAGAATGGCTTGCTGGAAGCTCTTATTGTTTATAGAAGCCAGATTTTTGTGCTACTTATTAGTATAGGAAAGCAGATTTTCATTAACTGCATGAGGATGAGAACAAATATCTCTTTCCCTGCCTGTGTACCTTTGTTCCTCTCTGTAGCATCTGAAGTTGTGGACATTGAATCTGGCTGCCTTCTGGTCCAGAAGTTCTTATTTACCTGCGACCACATACAAAATAATTGTGAATGTGTGATGGTAGTTTTTTATGTTCAAAGGATTCATAAATTTCACTCCATACCTCCAAAAGTTAAAAAAAAAAAATACTGATCTAATCCAGTGTTCTTGTATCACAAAGAAAGAGGGGGTACACAGGACTCAAGTGATACAGTAAATATCCACTGCTTATAACAGGCAGACGTGAAACTACAGCCCAAGTCTTCAGTCACTCATACAGCCACTACTTCTACAAGCAGACTGGCCTATTTTCAGTACTGTGCCACAGGTAACCCACAAAAAAATAAATAAATAAAAAATAAAAGAAGTGAAGGAAGGGAAAGAGGAAGTAAGTGAAAGAAAGACAGAAAGAGCTAGAGAGAAACGCTGGAAGCACGATCCTTCCAAATGTTCAAAAGCCTGTATCCTCTATTATTAGCACAATTATATATCATTTGCAGATTCTGTTTAGGATTATTATTTAAAATGAAACTCTCCTCTTTTTTTTTTTTCACAGAGGCAATTATTAAGATTTTTTTTTTTCCTCGAAGGGAAGAACCATCTCTATTTTGAAATAATAGGTGGCCTCCTAGTGGCAGGAACCTGCTTACATATGCCGGCAGGATGGAGAAGGGTATGGGGAGGGGACTGTGTCCAGCCCCACTGTACCTGTAAAGCTCAGATGCTTAGGATGTGCAAGACTTGGCTTTTTTTAAGGTAGTTCTAGACCATCTCCAAAATTAAATTATGTACTACAATTCTAACTCTATTAAATATAAAAGCTACTGGTAAAATATATCAGTGAATACGTACTGGTCAACTAGAGAGAAATATAAGATGATTTTTTTAATACATCAGTGGTTGATTGGACAAGGGATCCTACACATCCAAAACAAAAGGTCCTGGAGCAACATCCCACCATGTACCATAGACAGAAGGGAGAATATTGGAGCAATCTTCGCTACTGGGGGGGAGGGAGGGTATCATTTATAGGGGGAATTGATATCAGATTGGCTCATCAATTATCAGGGAAACTAGCAGCTGAGGCAGTGGGTTGGCAGTTACTAATTAAGCCCTATAATTTAGAGAATTGGATAGTCACATGAGTGAAGCAGGAACTGGTCAGGCAGGGGATATATAGAGTTATCTTCAATGGCCTGACCATACACTCCACCCCTATATAACCTGCATGACCCTTACAATACGATGATCTTTTTTAACTTCACCTTTTAATCTTATCCTATTAAATTTCAGAACCCATCAATGTAAATGCAAGATAATTTTCACCGAATTAATAGATATCACATTGAATAAGAACTTATGTAACAAATACAAATTCCTGAAATTTGGCCGGCCTTCTCATCTCTTTTATTACAAAGACATAAGGTTTATACTATTTGGGGGAAAAGGCAATAATTGTTATTTTGCCTATTTTATTTAGCATTCATAAGGATAAATTTCACTTTGTTTACTTCATAAATTAAAATATGGCTACTTGGGAAGATTTATAAGATCATCCCATTGGGTCTAAACACATGAAACATAACTTATCATCAGTTATAAACAATGTTAAAGGGCAGGCATTCTGCAAATGTTGTAAAATTATAACCAGAGGCATGGATAGAGCAGAAAGTGATATAGGTGAGGTGATTACATTTATCAGCCACATAAGGAACTAGCATTTGACTATTTCACGAATAGAGGCATGCAGCAAGCACTACAACTTAGAGTCATGAATCATTTTTGATTGTTTTGTGTGTGCGTGTGTGTGCATGCATGTGCATCTTGTAAAAGTAACTTCTTGCTAAATCCCAAAGTCAGTTTTCGGTCTTTCTTTTATTTGACTTTTCAATGTCATTTTACATAATTAGCTACTCCTTTATGTCTGAAATATTTTTTTTCAGTCTCTTTGAAACCACACTCTTCTGGTTCTCCTAATTCATTGGTCATTTTGGCTTAGTCAACTTTGTTTGCTCTACTTCCTTATTCTGACCTCTATATGTCCTTTATCTCCATGCATTTCCTAGATGAACTTATCTAGTCCCCTCTCATTTAACTATCAAAACATGCTTCTGACACACAAATTCTATCACTGACCTTTAGCTCTCCCCTGAAACTCAAACTTATATATCCAATTGCCTAGTTACCATTTCTACTTGCCTATCTATTCAAACATTTCAAACTTCATTTGTAAGTAAATAGTAAGCAAACTAACAAAATGATATCTTCTCTCTATACCTTATATTCCCCAGGTTTTTCCATTTAAATTCGTCACTCATTTCAAAATCAAAATGCTCTCCTTGATTCTTCTCTTTCTTCACACCACTTCCTTCATTGTTTTATCCATTAGCTAATTTGGTTGATATCAGCTTCAGAATATTCATTATTTTCATAATGCCTTCCATTTTCACCACTATTACCTCTGAATAAATCACTGCCATTCCTCAGAAATTACCATAGTAGCCTTCTCTTTTTTTATTGTGGCTCCTCTTACCTGTGTGATCCATTCTCTGTGCAATGGCCAGATTGTTCTCTATTTTATAAGAGTATACCATTTTCATGGATAAAATTCTTCTATGACTTCCAATCATGCTTAGAATAAATCCAAATTTCTTGCCTTGGCTTTATTGGCTGTATCACTCATGCCTATTTCTCCAATATAATTTCCTAAGATTTTATCTCTTATTGACAATGTTCTAGTTCAAAAACCTTCCTTCCTACATTTATACATGTGAGTCTCCTTACCATTTGCATTCCTTGGGGCTTCTGTCTGCAATTACCCTCCATGGATCTCACCCCCTCATTAGATATTAAAACAAATGGCACTTTCACTGAATGTAGAGGCAAACAATCCACTACCATCCCATACCACTTGCTATTATATTCCACATTATTATTTTCTGACTTCTTTGCTCTCTAAAGCCATAGAATTTACTATTGGTCAACTCCACAAACCCCAACCATAATTGTGCTCACCATAGGAGTAATGACTTTTATTTTATTCAACATTGAATCATCATCACCTAAGTTAGTGCCTGATATATGACAGGTGCTCAAAATGTTATTATATATACTCACCTGTCATTTTCATCCTTCAGTCACTCACTACATAAATAATTTTCTTAGTAAATCAAGTATAACAAAACTTGACTTAAACTCAGAATTAAGCAAAATGTAGATATTATAATATCCTGATTTAAACTAAGCATTTGAATTTTAGGGGCAAAAATGGAAAATAGCACCATACACTTATATACTAATTTAATAACATATTAAGAAAATAAACTAAATCCATGTGCTTGATTCAGCTCAGATTGAGTCAATACATCTATATTGTCTCCTTCTCTGTCTGCCTGTGAAAATCTAAACATTTATGTTCACAATGAAAACTCTTAGTACTTGTGAAATTTGTAGTGGGGGAGATATTTTGTTTTCATCTTTTGACTGGTCTGTCTAAGGTAAACACATTTATTTGGGAATTTAGAATTGGTTTTGGATGGTCAGAAGTAGAACAAATGCAACCTTACCAGTATTTTTTTTCTGTTTTTGTTTTACATAATATGCTTCCAAATTATTCACTATACTCTAAATTATATTAACAGTTGTATAAGGACCTATAAATATCATATGAGGTCATCTTTTTATTATCTAAACTGAAAAATGTCCAGGGAACCCAACAGAAATAACTGTGGTCCTGAAGGTGTCTCTGTGGCAGGTTGGCAGCTCACACTGATGTGGCATCCATATCAGGTTTAGACCAAGTCATGCTGAGCATCCCCATCTGACAAGTGGATGGTCAGAGGCTTGGAGAAATCATGGTCCAGCTAGCTATAGCATGGCTATGATGGATTAGAACCAGCTCTAGATCCAACTCTTGTGGCTATTTAAAATACCTTTATATTATATTTATGGGGAGAGAGGTGATGCACATAAATAAAAATGATTCATTCCACTCACTTTGCCTACCTTACTCAAACATGATTTTCAAAATAGTGTAAGAAATGTATTTTTGTCTTCTAAACAAACACTTCCCAAAAATTGATGTAAGAAGTTAAATTTACAGGGTCACTCAAGGTCTCATTCTGAGAGGACAGAAAAAAAGAAGGAGCGGGACTTTGTAAATCATGTAGATTAGAGAACTGAAAAGGAAATCTTTTGAAGAATAGGTCATTGGTTTTGATATTAGGGGATAAGGTATGAGATGCACTTTGAGGAACTGTAACCTAACCAAGCAGCTCACAAAAAGTGGTTTTCATTAAAAGTTGCCATTTATCTTATCATGGTGAGTTTATCTTACCATGAGCTGTCATTGAAAGGATAGGGAAGTACTGTGACTTACTGTAGCACAGCAGATATCGAAAAAAGATGGATGACAACTTTTTAATGACAGACAGTGTTCTCCAAGGCTTATTCATCTCGCCAGATTCAGGAGCAGCCGCCATCAATACCAACCTCTGGGGTTGAGCAGAAAGGAGACATTAACAGAGTAAATTCTATATTAGTATTAAAATCTCGAAATCTTAGGGAAATTTCGATTTTCTTTGGAATCTGTCCTGTTCACACTGGAAAAAAAAATCTCATGATAATGAGACAAATTTGTATTTTAATATTTTTTTTATTTTTAAAATATCTTTATTGGAGTATAATTGCTTTACAACATTGTGTTAGTTTCTGCTGCACAACAAAGTGAATCACCTATATGTATACATATATCCCCATATCTCCTCCCTCTTGAGCCTCCCTCTCACCCTCCCTATCCCACCTCTCTAGGTCATCACAAAACATCGAGCTGATATCCCTATGCTATGCAGCAGCTTCCCACTAGATATCCATTTTTATTTTAATATTTTAGTTTTGGCTTTTTAAACAATGTATATTTCTTATAATTTTACAAATTTTCTGGATAAAATTTAACAGTAAAGAACCTATGGTTTTGAGCCACACACTCTTGAAATCAATCTGCTTTCTGTGTCTCAATTCTCTCATCTATAATGTAGGAAATAGAAATGTTCCTAATTCATGGGGTAGTGTTAAGGATCTAAGAAGATAAGAAATAGAATAACAGTTGCTATTGCTATCAGTATTAATTAATGATGTCCTCTGTGTTTGATGTTGGATTCAGGGAATCAAATCTACACTCTCTAAGTAAGACAAGCAGCTCTACAAACTGTCACCCAAACAAGCTGAGATAATGTTTAAATATCCTATATTTAAGTCCATCTTATTCCACCCATCCATATATCCCAATTATGAAACCAATGGCTGGAGCCCTGTATTCTTTTGTACCATCAAGTGCTAATTGACCATTCAGAGACAACTTTCCCTGCTTCTTACTGAGTCTTCTCAGTTGGGCTGGCTTATGGTAACCTCACCTTTCTCGGCCCTGAGAGCACATATTACCCATGTCACACATATTGGTCCTTCTTTATATATTGCATTCTATCATTTTGTACTTGAATCTTTCTCTCCCAACTAGGTGTACACTCCTTGAGAGCAAGAATATGCTATATAGATTTTTCCATAGGCTTCTGAAGCAATCTTATCCAGTGTGAGGCAAGAAATTAGAACTCACTAATGATATTACCTTAAAATAATATAAACTAATTTACATAGACTAAATTTAGAATACCATCATTCTATTTGTCTTCCCTAAATCCTTAAAGTGAACAGTGTGATGGAGAGACAAAATACTAATCTCAAAAATTTTTCAAACCTGCATTTTAGAACTGACTTCTAGGAAAAAATTAAAATGCTTAGCTTTTTGGAGCTCAGTTTCACCATCTGTTGAATAACAAATTTGAACAGGTAGCCTTAAGATCCACTCCAGATAGAGCCTTATTGATTGTTATTTTATTAACTGTTTGAAATGCACTCACTAATTGTATTGTACATTTCCCAAAACTGGCCCAGCATATGTTCTAATCACATACAATGGCATTGACTCACAATTTTAAACAAAGAGAAAAAATGGCAAATAATCACTATGTGTTTTACTTTCAAGCACAGAATGATATTGAAAATTTATAAAACCTGAGAGTCATTTCCTTTTAGACTGCTCTAATTCCCTTCAGTGCTTCATTTGGAGCATTTTTCTTTATTTCTCCATTTATCAGATTCTTAAAAACTCTGAAGAATGAAGTTAACTAATTGTCCATTATATGCCATGGATCTTTCATCTATTTAATAATTTCTCCTTGATACAGTTCCTCTCATTAGATAGAGCTGTGAGCTTTGCTGTGCACTCACAGGTGGTATCCTGGCTTCTGCAGCAATGGACACTTAATCTACAGGAAAGTCTGTTTAGACAGGGATGTTTTAATAGAGAAGTCCACATCCAACCTCTCACTCCTGTCTAAGTACCTGCTGGTGATGATCACTTTGCTTCCTGCTGCTCTAAGTGGTGTCATTAAAAGAAATGCAACTTTTAACACAATTGAGAAAGGGTGTAAACTTCCTTCATCTGAAGGTCAGCTCCACCAAACATTTAACCTTTCTACTTCCATCAGTTTAATCATTATGAAGAAATCAGATAATCCTTATCTTTAAGGAGTCCTAAGAAATAATTGCATTGCTCTTTTTTTTTCTCTCAGCAATTGGTGAAGGAGGGGAAGAAGGGAAGAATAAACTAAAATTTAGAACATTAATTGTTGTTCATATATATATATATATATATATATATATATTTAGATATAGGTTAGAAGACCCAGAACATATTTAGGCATTTGATATAGTTAAATATCAGGGATAGGTTTCTTCAGCATCCCCTCAATGCTCTGCCCTATTGACATAGAATGTATCAGGTGATAAATTGTCAGTTTAGGATTATCATTATTAGAACAAGAATAAGTAACAATTTAGCAAAATGTGGCAAAGATGTTGAAGTGAGATTGGATGATTGCCCATTTTCTATGTTTATTGAACAGATTACTGAAGAATAAGGAAATAAATTAAATGGTGAATGAGTAGTTTAAGCTTTCTAAAAAATAGATTTATACACTAGTTTCCAGTTTATACACTAGTTTCTGTTTATTGAACAGATTACTGAAGAATAAGGAAAATAAATTAAATGATGAATGAGTAGTTTAAGCTTTCTAAAAAATAGATTTATACACTAGTTTCCAGTTAATCTCACAGGTACTTATCAAGAAGTTACAGGAATATATCACTTATTGGGGTATGTTTCAAAGAATCATCTGATATGACATCTGTCCTCTAGATTCAAAATCTATTTGGGTAAAAGGAGACAAGTATATATAAAAATAAAATATATAATTAGACATAAAACAAATAGAGAAAACTATAAGCCAGCATAAAGTTAGGCACTACATTAATATAGTCAAGTACAAAAATAAAGCATAAAACTTATGTTAGCAATATATAGTCAAGATATTTAAGAAATGACTATGATTCAGACTAATGTCCCATATGAAATTTGGACTTGAAATGATTTTTGAAGAAACAGGAGAGAGAAATAATTTTTAAATAAGGAAACATAGTGCATAAAAGCTGAACCAACTTTAACTCAGGGAGTTTTGTGCAAACACTCAACAGGGAAGAACTCTACCTCTTCATCTAGTTCCTGAAGGTGGTCATCGCTTTAGTACCCACATGGTCTCCATGTCCACCTGTTTTATTTTTTCTTATTTCCATTGTGTATTTATAAAATTGCACCCTCCACTTTCAATAGCCTCAGGGTACAAGTACCAATAAAATTCCCATTGATTAAAGTATTAAAATACATGAAAGGGAACAATAGCCAGCAGCAATAATGATTAAACACATAAGTATCAAACAAAACAAAATCGTATTTAAAACAACAGCCTCCTCAAATCTACGCTTAAAATGTAGCAGGCCAGCTTAGAACGTAGAAAAAAATGGGTGAGTTTTAACTACACACAACAACCTGGGCTATAAAATGTAAAAAAACTTTCATATTACTGTTTGACTCTTACTTTCTGGGTAGTCTCAGTATAATTCTTTTCCCTCTCTGTGTGCCTCTGTTTCTTTAGCTGTCAAATGGGAAGGATACAATTCATCATAGAAGATTACTGTCTCCCAAGGATGTTGTGAGGAGGAATGAAATAAAAATTTTCAAATAACTTAAAAAGTAGACCAGTACAAATATTAGTTGTTCCTAACATTACTTATCTTTCTAACATTTTTAGAATATTTAATCCCTGACTGTGTCTTTACTCTGCATCTAATAAAATCTGCATTTTTATTGATAAACTCTGGTTGTAGGTGTTATATATCATAAATATGGAAATACTATATAAATGCTTATAGTTTTATTATTTTGAATACTTATAACTGATGACACTATCACAGAGATAAAATGACCCTACCTACTATGACACATTCCAAACCTTACCAGGCACATTTCTAAAGTCCTTTATTGAAACAACAGAGATTGAATCATACCAATTTTATGTTAAGACTTCAAAAGCCATGAGCACGGGTCTATACTGCCACTTTTCTGTCTAGACTAGTCAATACCACTCTACGAGATGAATTTATCTCCCAAGGAGAACAACAATCTCATTTCCTTTTAAGCATTAATTTCCAAGTGAAATTCTAGAGGACTATTCTTTATTGTAGTATTCACAAAGTCTGTTTCAAGCACTTAGCAGATATACACACATACACAGTCATAGCATCAGCCATTCTGACTGCTCTGTATGCCAAATTCTCATTCTCATTTCTTTGGAAGGAGGGGACACTGTTGGTCCTTATACTCATTGCAAATAGATATTGTGGGAATAATTCAATAAAAATAACACCAACTATGCATGCTACCCAACAAGAACAAGAACAAGGCAAGAACAATTGACAGAGATGTGTTGTTCTCCAATTTTCACTTTTTTTTGGCTATTATTTAACTATCTACTTTCAGATATAAACTAATTGAATACCTTGCTGTGCCATTCAACTCAGCCATAGAGATAGTAATCACAGTATTTCTTTCTTTTCTAAATTTGAACCAATAGTTGACTTTCCTATTTTTCCCCTATTGCAAACTATCAAAGAAGTAATAAAATTATTTAATTAACTAAATAATTAATAAGTATACAGTGGTGTTTTTACACAAAAGTTTCTAGTTCTACAGACATTATAATGCTAAACCAGACAAAGAAAGTGTATTGACAGAGCATCAAGATTAATTAATTGATTTCATTTCATCCTAAGAGCAGTGGGCTGAATGTTCTTTCTTGTTGAGCACTGGTGAGAGGTTGTCTTGCTATTGACAACAACAGATTACAAGAATTTGATTCCATAAGAATGGTTTACATACTTAAATCATTAAAAACTCAGAAACATTTCTACTGATGTTTATGCCATATTTTCTGCTTAAGATGAATAAATACATAATTCAAAGATCTGGACAGAAACTGTTAACAGCAAGACTATATATGGTAAACATTTCCTTAGACATTTGGCAGACCTTTTTCAAACTATGAGTTTTCACAGCAGGGACATAGGGACGCATCCCTATTAAAGGAAAGAGGTCAAACAACTGGGAATCTAAGGCCAACCTTACATGTTGCTGGATGAAGCACTCTGAAGTAAAGAATGTTTGTACGCTCCACTGGACATAAACCTAGATTTTCTCCTACAGTAATAAAGATAGAAATTTTATTTATTTTATTTTATTTTATTTATTTATTTTTTTTGTGGTACACAGGCTTCTCACTATTGTGGCCTCTCCCATTGCAGAACACAGGCTCCGGTCACGCAGTCTCAGTGGCCATGGCTCATGGGCCCAGCTGCTCTGTGGCATGTGGATCTTCCCGGACTGGGGCACAAACCTGTGTCCCCTGCATCGGCAGGTGGACTCTCAACCACTGCGCCTCCAGGGAAGCCCAGAAATTTTAATTTTTCATACTAGAGTTACCCTTTTGGATTATGATAATTTTGACAGGTTTTTATTTATTAAATGCCTTTTAATGGAAGTCTTTATCATATAATAGGTGTTATAGCAGTAAACAAGAGGAACTCAAGTTGGGAAGATAAAATAAATGTAGAAACACAAATATATACTACACGATGTGAAGGTAAGAGTTAGGAAGGAAAATAAAGCATGGCAAGGAAATGGAGTGTAATGAAGATAAGAAAAATGAAGTAATTTTAGTTGATCAGGAATGACTTTCTATAGAAAGCTGGAAAAAGTGAGCATGTATCTGTGACAGGAGTGTTTGTAGGGGGAAAAAAATCTCTTCAGGACTGTCAAAGTGTTCCTGTCCTTTTTGTGAAATAGAAAGGTGGCCAATGAAGTGAGCTCTGTGAGAAAAATTAATTATTCCAATACAAATTATTGTAGTCAATTAAACATTATGAAGAATTTTTATCTCATCATCAATTTTGTTTATAATAATCCAGTGCAGTAGATAGCACAGATATTGTCTTCTATTTTCAGATTAAAACAAACAAACAAACAAACTGGATTCAAGTATTTAGTTCTATTGTCTAAGCTGTTGGTGGGGAGAGGGTAAACCTCAGAGCTAAGTTGATTGACTTGAGGTTTAGTACCTTTTCCAATACTCCACACATTCTCTGTTCAGAAAGTCATACTAATACTTGGGAAATTTCTTCCAACTCTATAAAGAAGTCAATATCTCTAAGAATTTTCTTCCAAACAGAGTACATAAAAAATATATATGTTCATATGAATGGTCATACATTAATACGGAGATATAGAAAAAATTCTGAGATATTTAATTCTCCAAATCAGGAGTCTTATAGAATTGAATGTGATGGATTTAGAAGAATTCAAAGAGAACACAGATCCTAATGGAAAAAAACATAACACTGTTAAGAAAAAGTTGCCTTCAGATTATTTATTTCCCACTTCAAATGCTGTAAAATAAAATGAGGCAGTTGACAGCCGAGTACCACTGGACATCTTAGTGGTAGGACACTGTAAAATGTCTCGGGCCCTCTAGTTTACCCCAGAAAGAATACTTGTAGTGATATAACAACTCTTACACAGTGAGAGGCCCTACATCCAGAAGATGTCCTGAAACAGGTGAAAGTGCATTGAAATAAAATGTACAACTAGTTACTCCATTCTACTTGTGTTATTAGAGGGTCCACAATTAGCAGCCCAATCAATTACTCTACAAGTCCATCCAGAGTGACAACAATATCTGTACTTCCTCATGATGGTCTGTCTTGCCCATTCCTTGGCAAACTGAACTAACTCACAGTAAAATGTAAAGCTGACCATAGTTGTCTGCATCAACTTCGCCTTTAGATAGGAATTTTCTGAACACACATGCATGTGCATATATACACACATGCACACACTTTATCTGTATTTGTCTCTATTGCACTTTAGATGTGAAATATTATTTTCTCTGTTCACTTGTTTTATTCTCTCAATCTAATCTCAGAATACACATGACAATGTGTAATGGGTTTAAAACATACTTTTACATATATATAAATGTACAAATGTGAAGTCACTGTGTCCCCAAGTAAATTAAATTGATGTGTATATATGTGTGTCTAAGTGTTTTTAAAAAACCCTTTAATAAATATATTTTTACAAAGCAGTGATTCTAGAAGATGTAGTTTTGTTCCTTTAGGAAATGCCTTAAAAGGCAGGGTAAGGGGGACTTTCCTTCTGGATAAAATATGCTTCACTGAACAAATCCAAGAAACTTTGGAGAAGATTATAGACTCCTGACAGCCCATATGTGATAAGTGTATCAAGATTTAGTGTCCCTTTATTAGTTTCTTTTACAAGAGAACACCACAGCTGCTAAATCTGAATCATTGCCTTCATTTTTCCTGATATAATCAATATGAAAATGGTGACTACTTGGATATTACCTCAATGTGAGTTTTTCCAACTAAATAAGGTGAGAGCAACCTTATTGGATCACTCACTGATTAGAGTTCTGATTGATGCCTCTTCTTTTATTTCCACTCCCCATGTTGAGATAATGCATATGCACCTGAATTACTGGGCCTGGCACCTATTTTTGAAACAGACTCTTTCTAATATGTTTGCTGAGAGTTTGGGGAACAAATAGGCTTCTGGGGAAGTGTAATTATGGCCAGAATCTGCCCTTCCATCTCTCTTTTATTTTCCATAACGTCAGACTAAAAATAAATATGTCCCAAAGCCTGTAGTGTGTTTATTTCATTATATTGAACAATGTGCTGGTCCAAAACAGTATTGGGCCAGCAGCTCAAAATGCAGATACTTTACATTTTCTGCTGAAACACTTTCAAAGAAGGAAGACAGAAAAACATAGAAAACTCATCCCCCCCCCGCCAAATTCAACTGACAAAATCTTTTGCTATTATCTGAAAAGATTTGACATTAAGTACAAAGACAATTGAGTTGGGCTGAGAAAAGTGGTTCTCCTGTTGTTCACTTCCTTCAGTAGAGCAGACTGGTACCCTGGAAATAAAATGGAGAGAAAGCATCTCCCTTAGAGACCCAGGAAACATAGCAGAGACAAAAGCAGCTTTTTGTCCACTGCAAGGACAACACTTTTTTAAATGGACAGATTACTTGTCCCCTCCTGGAGCCACAATTCCACTTTTATCTTACTCCCATTATAATACTGTATTTACTTGAAAAAGAGTAGGAAGTAGAGCAGGAAAAGCAGTGTGGGTGATTATAAGAGATATGCATGGAAGATATACTTTCCTCAAATATGACACAAAGTTTTTCTCTAAAAGTCAAGTATTTTATGACAGCAAATGACAGATATCTAACTCTAACTAAAGAAAAGAAAAAAAAAAGCAGAATTTATTGTGTTATATCAGGGGTCAGAAAACTATGGCCAGCAGCCACTATTTGTATAAATAAAGTTTTATTGGAACAAAGGCACAATCATTCCTTTATGTATTGCCTATGACTATTCTCACACTACAGCAGCTGAGTTGAATAATTTAGGCAGAGACCACCTGGTCCTCAAAACCTAAAATAGTTACTATTTGGCCACTTATAGATAAGTTTTGTCAACCCCCTCTCCCCATGTATACAATTAAATCTTCTAGAGGTGGTTCTAGATTCAGATATGTTTAACACGTAGGGACTCACTCTCTCTCTTTTCCACTCCATGTCTTAGCACTAGCATCAAATATGTTAGGTTCATTCTCATGTAATCTTGCCTTGAATTGTTACAAAGAATGTCACTGGTAGTTCAGATTTATGCTATCATATTAGCAACACTTTGAGAAAACAAAACATTTTTCAAATAGGTGGAGCACAAGCTCATGGGGGCTTCTGGCCTGACATGGCTAGTATTCTCATCCTTGAAACTGTTCACTGGGACCAATGAGATGGAGTAGTGAGACTGGGCAGGCCTGTGTCACACATTCTCTAGTAGGGACATGGGGAGGATGAGGCCAACTCAAACACCATGTAATGAACATGACTATTACTGATTTATGGAGAGTGGCAGATCAAGGAGAAGTGAGGCTCATTTAAAGAACCTCCATGTTAATGACAGTGGCTAGAAAAGGAAAAGTGTTGGTAGCCCAGCTTGCTTAGGTTTGTAGTTTTTACTTGCTATTCAAGGGCATAAAATACTAGACCATGTGTTTAAGCCCCTAAAGCTATCAGATACTCTACTTGAGTGGATATTTGATACTAGTAATTGGACCTGCTATTACTCTAAGAGCAAGTTTAAACTAGAATCAAACTGAACAATATGATATTAAAAAAAAAAAGTTGGTTCACACATTCTATCTACTGACAGGCACAAAAAAAGAAACCTATTTTTTTTGCAGATTTCATAAATTCATACAAAAATATTTATTGAATCTTATTCATTATTGTGGTATGCTCTACTTTTTAGGTGCTGGGTACAAGAATGTGAGGATATACTAAGAAATAAGTTATTAGACTATAGATTAGAGAACTTAAATGACTTATATGTCTTTAAAGTACCCTGTAAACTCTCTGTTATGAGGAAACAGATGCATTCTGAAGTCTCAAAGTAAGAGAATATCTCTATTAACTAAAATTATCAAATAAAATTTTAGATATCCATATATCATCATAATAGTACACAATATGTTATGTGAATATATTAAAGAGAGAAAAAAGCTCATGGACAGAATAGATTAAGGCAAAATTACTGAATATGGAAAGAAAATGGGAGAATGCAAAGACATTATAATAAATAGAAATGAAAAAGAAGATCACTGACATAAGAAAGTTTGATATACTGTTTAAGAGGCTGGGCTTTGTGTTTTAATAAACCTCACTTCAGTTGCAGGCTTTGTGTTATTTAGCTTCACAAAGCTTCAACAAATTAATATATAAATTGTATGTAGGGCTTCCCTGGTGGCGCAGTGGTTGAGAGTCCGCCTGCCAATGCAGGGGACACGGGTTCGTGCCCCGGTCCGGGAAGATCCCACATGCCACGGAGTGACTGGGCCCGTGAGCCATGGCCGCTGAGCCTGGGCGTCCGGAGCCTGTGCTCCGCAGTGGGAGAGGCCACAGCAGTGAGAGGCCCGCGTACCGCAAAAAAATAAAAAAATAAAAAATAAATTGTATGTACTTAACGTTTTAATGATAGAGAAAATTAATCTATATCTATATATAGAGTGACCAAATACAACAAAAAGTGTAATAAATTATAAATACACAGAATATTTAAAGTAGAGTAACATAAAATAAAATATATACTGATTAGCAAAATAAATGTAAATTAATTAAAATCCACTTATAAAAATACCAAATCTCAAAATCAGGGGGAAATTAAGGTCAAGAGAAAACATTCTCTAATGTGACAGCATGGATAGTACCAAAAATATAAGAATAGAGTGAGAATATTATTTTTTAGACAAAGTAAAGTCTAAAGCAGTTCTCATTAAATTGCAATGAAAAGAGTCTTCTCACAATATATATAGTTTCCATATATAATGGCCACACAATTTTATGGACCAAGTCATTTATCAGCAATTTATATATGTTTTAAGATACTGAGAAACAGTTTTTATGAAGCCTCAAACATATATCTATCAGCATTATACACAGACAGCAAATGTAACAAATACTCAGTGTGGAAATAATTTAATATAGTAAGTAGAAAGGAGTGAAACTATTTCTAGGCATGATGAAGTAAAAACTACTGGACTTGACTGCCTAATATAAACAACTGGAGAACTAAACAGAATTAATGGAAATATTTTTAGCTCTTGGACAACAGGCAACATAGCACTGAGATCATGGGAGGAGGAAAACAAATGAGGTGAGTTATACAGTCACCCCAGCTTCCTCTGTGGGAAGTTTCTGTGGAAGAAACTTCAAAACCATGGAGGAACACATAACACTTTCAAAAAGAGGAAGGACTCACCCTGAACCTCGTGATTTTTCTCAGTTGAGGAGGTGGAAGTTGGAGTTCAGGAAGTCTGAGGCAGCTGGAAGCTGTAGAGTAGAGATACAGGATGGATGGACCACTCAGACAAAGACCTCCAAAAATCACTATGAATTCCACTTGAGGCTTTGCTAAGTATGAGGACATGGAAAAATAAGAAAAACTCCATGAGGCTGGTCAAAGAATGTCCAGGGATAGTACACTTGTTGAAAGAATGTATACTTTCCATTTAAGACTGAGTGAGGCAAAGTTGTATGTCCCAACTTTTATTCAACGTTGCATTGGACTACTATTCTGAGCAATAAGGCAAGGATAAAAATACAAAGAGTATTAAATGAAATAAAGGAGATTACTTTATAGCAGAGAAAGTAATTAGAGAACTAAAAGTATAAAAAGACATTCATATTATGATTTTGGTTTTTAATACCCCTAAGTCAGTCATTGTTAGAACAAATTTTCAGTAAGGTTATAGAAGATTTGAACAGCCTTATGAAAAAAAAAATTACAAAACTGACATTTATACAACCTTAAATTCAACAATGCAAAATACACATTTTCTTTCACTTCACAAGGAAGAGTCACCAAGATAGACAATGTACTAGGTCAAAAAAAAAAAAAAAAAAAACTCAACAAATTTCAAAATAATGAAATTACATGGAGTACTCTTTATAACAACAAATATTTGAAAATATAGAAACACTATTTTAAATAACTAATGTGTCAGAAAATAAACTACAATGCAAATAAGAAAATAATTCAATATGAATGATAATAAACCAGAGCATAATAAAATATGAGGGATGTAGCTAAAACAGTTATTAGAAATACGTATTTTAAAATGTTCATGTTAGAACAGAAGAAGGTTTTACAAATAATGATCCAGTAAGATTCCAACTTGAAAATCTAGAAAAATTTGCACAAATAAACCCAAAGTAAGTAGAAAATAAATAATAAAAATAAGAGAAAAATATCAGTGTAATAGAAAATGGAAAAAAAATAGGGAAAATCAACAAATGGCAAAAATGTTGCATAATATATATGTTAAGGAAATTGATAAAACCAGAAAGAACAATAAAGAAGAGGGAAAATTACAAGTTACAGTATTTGAAATGAGACTGGGAATATTATTTAAAAAATGACAAGGATACTATAAGAAAATTATATTTAAGACCACTAAACCTCATGAATATAATTAATCTAAACAAAATATTTGCAAAATATTCCACATCTTTATTTGGCCAAACTTTGCTTACTTTTAATAAAGGTATCAAGGTACGTGACTGGGAAAAACAAACAAAGAAACAACAACAAAAATTCAACATGGGATCTTGGAAAAACAGGTTTTCTGTATGAAAGAAAGAAAGCAAAAATGAACCTCAACTCTCTATCTGACATCATACACAACCATTTATTTGAAACTTGTCATAGATAAACCTAAACATAAAAGCTAAGGTATAAAGCTTTCAAACAAAGTAGAGGAAAATATTATGTAAACTTTGGATAGAGGTTTTTAGATAAGAGCTTAGAACAACAACAAAACATAATAAACTGGACTATATTAAAATTAAATATATCTTCTTTTCCAAATAAGTCATTAAAAAATGAAATTATAAGCCACAGATTGAGAGAAAATATTGTCCATAAATATAGCTGACGGACTTGTATCAGAATATATTGGTAACTCCTACAGATCATTTTTTAAAAAGACAAAAATCCAAAAATGTAAAACACTTGTGAACATCACAAAATAAGAAAAAAAGAATAGGTAAGAAACACATTTAAAAGAGTTTGATGTTACAGATATAAGAAAATAGAAAATTCAGACTATAAGTTACCAATTCACACCCACTAGTACTGATAAATTATGAAATTTCATTACCAAATGTTCTTGAGGAAATAGAAAAACTGGAACCTCATAAATTTTGGGGGGAGTTACAAATGTAGCAATGACTTTGGAAAAAAGTTTTTTTAAATAAAGTTAAAAATATACAATGGAATATTACTAGGCCATGAAAACAACGAAACAATTCCATTTGCAGCAACATGAATGGACTTAGAAATTGTCATACTGAGTGACATAAGTCAGACAGAGAAAGACAAATATTATATAATATCACTTATATGTGGAATCTAAAAAAATGGTTCAAAAGAACTTATTTACAAAACAGAAATAGAGTCACAGATGTAGAAAAAAAGTAACATGTTTACCAGGGGGGAAAATGGGGTATAAATTGGGAGATTGAGATTGACATATACATACTACTACATATAAAATAGATAACTAATAAAAATCTACTGTATAGCACACGGAAATCTACTCAATACTCTGTAATGATGTATGTGGAAAAATAATCTTAAAAAGAGCAGATATATGTATATGTGTAACTGATTCACTTTGCTGCAGAAACTAACACAACATTGTAAATTAACTATACTCCAGTAAAACTTTTTAAAAAATAAAATAAAAATAGATCTGCCTTGCAATGCAACAGTTCTCTTAAGGAGTTACCAAGAGAAATAAAGATGTCTTCTGAGACAGACTTTATTTCTAAGAGTTCTAAATTAGAAGTAATTTAAAAGTCCATCAAGAAGAGAATGGAAAAAACAAAATTATGATATATCCAAACATGAAATATTCCTCAGAAGCTAAAAAAAATGAACTGCAGATCAATAAAACCAAATGTAGGATTATCAACCTTTATGTTTAGCTAAGGAAGCCAGACACAAAAATTACCAGTTACTTAAAGTCTTAGGACAGATAAAATTCCATCCTGATGTGAATCAGAGCAGTGGTTGGGGAATGGAAGTAGTCTGAAAAGTATTCAAGGGATCATCCAGGTTAGTGGAAATTTCCATATTTCCATCATGGTTGGTTGAGATGGTTGTATAGTTGTTCAAGTATTTGTCAAAACTCATCTAACAGAATGCTTAAAATTCATTCATTTTAAATTCTGTATAATGTACAATAGATAATCAAGCAAGCAAATAAACAAATGTATAAACAAATAAAAAATAACAGCAATTACTTCTGGATGACTGTCCCCTTCCAAAACAACATTCTAGGCAACTACATGTAAACTGCTTAGCTTAATATTCTGAGCACATAACATTGGCCATAGTACAATAGTCCCCCCTTATCCACAGTTTCTCTTTCTGTGCTTTCATTTAGACCAACCTTGGTCTAAATATATTAAGTGGAAAATTCCAGAAATAAACAATTCATAAGTTTTTAATTACACACTGTTCTGAGCAGCATGATGAAATTTCATGGATCCCCACTCCATCAATCGGCATCATCTTGGCTCAGTGATCCAGGATCACCTGAAGTAAATGATCCTCCTTCTGACATATTGTCAGGAGATCAATAATGCCCTAATGCTGCTCACCTCACTTCATGTCAGCATGTAGGCATTATGTCATCTCACATCATCACAAGAATAATGAATACAGTACAATAAGATATTTTGAGAGAGAGACCACATTCATATAACTTTTATGATTAATGATTATGATTATGATTAATCATAGCATGTTTTTATGATTGTAGTATTTTATTATTATTGTTTTTAATCTCTTACTGTGCCTAATTGACAAATTAAACTTTATCATAGGTATGTATGCATAAGAAAAAAACATATACATATGTTTTTTTTGTTGTTGTTGTTGTTTTCTGTGGTACGTGGGCCTCTCACTGTTGTGGCCTCTCCTGTTGCTGAGCACAGGTTCTGGACGCACACGCTCAGCCGCCATGGCTCATGGGCCCATGCTCCATGGCATGTGGGATTTTCCCAGACCGGGGCACGAATCCGTGTCCCCTGCATCAGCAGGCAGACTCTCAACCTCTGCACCACCAGGGAAGCCCCATATACATATGTTTTAGGGTTCAGTACTCTTCAGTTTCAGGCATCTACTGGGAGTCTCCATATATGAAGGGGGATTATTGTACTCAACAGTTCTTCACCTACATTTTCTTATCATCTCTAAAATATGACGATTGACTGATTAAAATACATCAAGCACATACTACAAAATTTAGAACCTAGTCTAAACAAAATGCATAATAAATATTATTAATTTTTTAAATTATTTTTAAAGATAACTGAAATAAACATAGATCAAGATGCATACAGTTTCTCCAAAGTAAATTCATAGCTTCACATACTTTCATTATTAAAGAAACAGAAAAAGTACTGAAATATATCTTTTGTCAGACATTTTGGAAAAGAATAGCTAAATAAGAACAACTCAATACACAGGAAAAATAAAATCAAATAAAATAATTAATGAATGTGTTAAGTTAAAACAGGGAGCATGTAATTTAAATTCAAAAACCTCTTATTTAAAACAAACTAAAAACACACAAAAATATGAAACTTTAAAAAGACACAAAAGAAAATAATCTAAGACATGGAGTTTAAAAAGGCTCTACAAAACTGTATATATATGCTTTATGATATATTTGCTAAAAATTTGATAAGCTTTTTGATATACATTAATTTCTGGGAAAGTATAAATATAATTACCATAGAAATATAGAAGGTTAATAATGAAAAATCATAAAGATGTTGACAAGCTTGTGATAGATTTAACTTCCCACAAGGAAAGACAGTTTTACCATTGAGTTACTTCAAATTCTCAGATAAGAAGTAGTTTCCACAAGCTATAATTTGTTTGAGAAAATGAAAAAATCTCAAAACTCTCCAAATAATTTTTGAAACCTACATTAAACTACACAGATAATGCTCATTTCTATCTTCAGTTTTTGGATATATGTGTGTGTTAAAAATCTTAAATAAAATATTTATTGAGTAATTTTAACCATGTATCAGATGAATATTTCTAAAGAAAGAACCCTTATCACAGAATTGTGATTTAATATTAAAAAATGTATACTTTAAGCATTTAAAAATCTATAAATGTAGTGCAAAAAAAAGGTAAATATGGAGATGTATATTACTTATATTAATTTCAAAAATATATTATTGTTTGAAATAGTATTAAAATACTTATAAATAACCAGAAATAGAAGTGTGCTTCATAATCCAATAATATATATATAAATTATTACAGACAAAAGCAACCCTGAAATATTAGAATTCTCAATAAATGTATAACCACTATTACTGCTAAAAATTTTTCAAGAAGCTCTAGCCGAGTCAATAAGACATAAAATATATTAAAGGTAGCAATTGATAGAAAGAAGGAGACAAATTATCATTGTCAATAATATTTCTAAATTATATATGTAGAAAATCAAATATAGTATACAGAAATAAACTTAGAATTAGTAATTAATTTATTGCCTCAAACAGTGAGCATGTCTGTGTATCATAAAGAGTTAAAACATTTAACAATGCCATGAAGCAAAATTTTTACAAAATGCTTAATGTAATTTATATTGTAATTGTCAGCCTTCCCAATAAATAATAACAATAATTATAGGATTAACGTGACTCATTTAGTTATGTAGGAAATGGAGCAAGAATGGCCTGGTAATATAAGGTTGGCCTTGATGGATTGATTTTAAAATTTTCTAAAAAATAATTGTCAAAATAATTATTTTCAAAGACCATTAATGTGAGTAAATCTTGCCTCTGGATATTTGAGATAGTAAATGGGTTATAATTGTTAAAGTAATAGAAAATGGAGATGAAGCTTGAAGATCCCTAGAGTATATAAAATCAGTTAAGCCATGTAAGAAAAACTTATTTCTTGTAAATGCCTCTGATATTCATACATTAAATGTAAGTCATCTTTCTGAAATGGTATAACAAAATCACTTTTAATATATCCCCTGCTGTCTGGTCACCCCCGTTGCAATAAAAAAAAATCACTGTAAAGGTTAAACAGCTTCCTCATTTTCACTTTATGAGCCATTTTGTGACATCATACCTCTGAGCCTCTTACCAGTTTCAATAATTCAAATTTGAGGTATTCCTGTTTGCAAACAGTTTCTCTCTCACTCAATAAAATATTCATATCAAGTAAACCCCTCTGAAATTTCTTTCAATACAATAAGTGAAATGACAATATATTTTTAAAATTAATGTACCATAAAATATTCTTTTCAAAACAGATATGTGTACATTTATGTGTGCAGCATAATATATAATAAAGATAACCTTCCCTATCACTGAAAAATAGAATTTAAAAATTAAGAAATTGTTTGAATAAAAATATCATTAGTTTTAATTCATATTAAAAAAAAATTTGTAGTAGATTACTTAAATACATCACAAAATTATATGAAAAATAAACATTTGAAGAATTTATAGGTAAAAACTGATTTTAAGATTGACAAATATTAAGGATAAAAAGATACAGGAAAATAATATGTTTTACCACCCCAAATTTTATTTATCTGTACTATAAAATTTGACAAAGTAATTAAAATATAAATGAAAAATTTGGAAATATTTTAATGTTTCAGAAAAGTTAATTAGCCTTCATAAATTAAGAGATTTTTAAAATTAATTAATGAATTAACCTATTTTTGGCTATGTTGGGTCTTTGTTGCTGCACACGGGTTTTCTCTAGTTGCAGCAAGTGGGGGTTACTCTTCTTTGCAGTGAGTGGGCTTCTCATTGTGGTGCCTTCTCTTGTTGTGGAGCACGGGCTCTAGGTGTGCGGGCTTCAGTAGTTGTGGCGCATGGGCTCACTAGTTGTGGCGAGGGCTCAGTAGTTGTGGCTCACAGGCTTTAGAGTGCATGCTCAGTGGTTGAGCGGCACAGGCTTAGCTGCTCCACGGCATGTAGGATCTTCCTGCACCAAGACTCGAACCTGTGTCCCCTGCATTGGCAGGCAGATTCTCAACCACTGCACCACCTGGGAAGCCCAAATTAAGAGATTTTTAATAGTTAGTGAGAAAATTCTAAGCTTACAAAAGAGAAAATAGTAAATGGTGTAGATATTTCAGAAAAAAGTGAAAATGCCTAATAAAATATTTAAAAAATGTTTGCCATCATTAGTAATCAAAAATATGTGAATTACGGCTTCCCTGGTGGCACAGTGGTTGAGAGTCCGCCTGCCAATACAGGGGACACGGGTTCGTGTCCCAGTCCGGGAAGATCCCACATGCTGTGGAATGGCTAGGCCTGTGAGCCATGGCCGCTGAACCTGTGCGTCCGAAACCTGTGCTCCACAACACGAGAGGCCACAACAGTGAGAGACCCGTGTACCACAAACAACAACAACAACAACAACAACAACAAAATGTGAATTATATAATTGGGTTTTTATTGTATTAGAAAAGGTACTCAGAAAGTGCATTGAAACAACTTTTTCTTCCTCTTCCAATAGAATGGTAAATTAATATACTATTTCAACATATCTATTTGCCAAATGAATCAAGAAACTTACAAATGATAATATACTTTAAACTAGTGATTCTTGATCAGGATTGTATAAAAATAGCAATAATCTATAGAGACTAGTATTAAAGTACAAAATAGCAAATTTTACTTATTAACAATAGAAAAGGGAAACAAATGATGAATCATATGTAAGTGGCTGTGTAAATCAATATCTAAATCAGGAATTGCTGAACAGCTGATTAAAATCATATATTTGAGAACCATTTATAACAGAAAACATGCTCATCATATATTATGAGAAATCAATATATAAAAATTTAAATAGATTAGATTAAGCCATTTGAAATTGTTAGTGTCTGGTTGGTTTTGATCTAAAAAATGGTAATATAAGATTCAATTTCATAATAGTATGATTTATAGATCCATGCAGAAATTCCAAAATATTTATTTAAAATGCAATTCTTAGGATATTTATAGAATTTCAAATTGTTCAAAAATACATGTATTATTTCTATATTTGAAAAATAATTTAAAATATATACTTTGTTTCAAAATGGATTCATTAACATTTTGACACCTGCCCTCTCTCTCTTTTTTTCTTTCCCTCATACACACATACACAAAACACACACACACCTGCATATACAAACAACACATACAGAATATACAGAGTTAATTGAATACCTCTTATGTGCTCTAAGATAGACTAGGAAATTTGAAGAGGAACCTAAAATAGAAGTTACACATTCTAATAATTTACTAGAGAAGATAGAGTATATATATGTAAAACAACAGATTAATAATTTGAATTTTACATAATTTCACATCGAAATGAGACACATAGAGATCATCATAGAGAGGTTTAATGAACTTCAGACTTGAGTTTGTCCCTGTTAAATAGGATTTGGGTATGTAGAGATTACAAAGGCTTCCTATCTTATGCATTTGGTTATTTCCCTAAGAATCTAGGCAAGATAATGTGGACACTTAGGTAAAACCTATTGTCTAGTTCACATGCTTTGTCAGTGGAGGGTCAACAGAATGATCTTTTGCTGTAAAAGATGGCATAGTAATTGTGGGCCCTTCAATAAGTAACATAAAATGTAATCATGAAGCAGCCTCCAGAACCACTCAGCCAGGAAATGTTGAGATGCATTTTGCACCAGAAAATAGCAGCTGTCTTAAAAAAAAAAAAAACAGTTTCTTATTGATTAGAGAGTAAGGCAGGCCATTTTTAAGACAAATTTCCTGGAAACCTTAACATGTTGTTTGTCACCATGAAGACGGGAGATCAGCTCGATGCTTTGCGATGACCTAGAGGGGTGTGGGAGGGAAGCTCAAGAGGGAGGGGGTATGGGGATATATGTATACATATAGCTGATTCACTTTGTTGTTCAACAGAAACTAACACAACACTATAAAGCAATTATACTCTAATAAAGAAATATAAAAAAAGAAAATGTGTGCAGTTTGTTCCAGAAAAATTCATTTAACAATGAAAGGAATGTTAAGATTAAGAATCCAGCCACTGTCTTTCTAGTTCCATACCAACAGTAAACCTATTGTATAACACCCATCAGGTCTCCCTAGGTAAATTCCTACCTATGTTGGAAAAATACTATCTCTATGCTGAAGACTCCAAAATCTGTATCTCCATCCTCAGTGACTTCCTTAATTACCAGTAGTAGCATCTATTCAATGTATCATTAATGACTTCTAATATAGTGATCATATATATTCAAAAAATAGCTATGAATTTATACTATAAATATGTTCCCTATATGTCTTCCCCATTTCGGGTACCAATAGGCACCATGTCATTGCTCAAGAAAAAAATCTAAACATTATCCTTCCCTCCACAACCAATCCATCAGATCAATTTGAGCTACAAAACATGTTATAAATGATTCCACATTTCTAAATCTTTACTGTTAACTTTCATATTGAACCAATTCCTATAAGATTTCAATGGCCTCCTACTGGTCCCCCTCTTTATTGTGCCCAATATCCATATTCCTTTTACCAACCAGAGTGATCTTCTAAGGATGCAGCTTAGATTATAAGACCATTTTAAAGCATACAGTAGCTTCCCATTGCACTTAAGATAATCCAAATAACTAACTCTTGGCTTACAAAATCCTTAAAAGATTCTGACTGCTATCTCTAAACTCACCACATAGGACTTCCTCTTCACCTCTACATTTTAGCACTCTCCATTTTATTGTGTTCTGTACATTTTTTTCAAGCTGTTTCTCATCTAGGAGAGATATTATAATGTTTCAAAAATATCTAGTTCTTCTCTGACTAGGCAGATGAAGTTTCACTCCTAAGCTCCCTCGACAATTGAGTGGGATGTTTGGTAAGATCTGGCCAATGAAATGTAAGCAGGCAAGACACGTCACTTCTAAGCTAGGTCACTAAAAAGCCTATATGTGAATCTGTAGAATCTTTTTCCTCACCTTACTATCCATAAAAGCCTTGTGTTGTACATGGTACAGCCAAAATATCATGGAATCTCAGTCAGGTGAAGCCTAAACTTGAGATCATAACAGGCTCAATGAAACAGAAAACATGTCAACCCTGGTTAAATAGGCATCTGGAGAAGTAATTTTTTACATGTTAAATAATGGTAAAGTGATTATCTCCTGACTAATAAGTCACCTTAGAGTCTTTGAGTGAATTAATATATTTGCCTAAAGAATTATTCCCACTTATCATTTTATACTTCACTTCTGATCATTTAGATTTTAGTTTAAGTAACACTCATCAGAAATACCTACTGTGATAACACAATCAAAATTAGACCCATCTATCTGGCATTCAATATAATTTCACCTTTTAAAAAATTATCTGTTTATCACTCTCTGATATTTTTTGTGGTTCATTTATTTATTTATCTGCTTACTGCCTATCTCCCATTATTGTCAATAAAATGACCTCAAGTTATGTTTGATGCTTTATCCCTAGGACTTTTATTAGATCTTATTATAGCCTGAGACATAGAAAGTGATCAAAATTATTTCCTAGAATACTTGTCAAATTATCAATTACTATTTTACTTATTTTGTATTGAAGATTCTAACTTTAGGATTCTATTTCTATGGTACCAAAGTAAAAAGTACATTAAGTCAAAAGGTCAATAATTACCTACAGAATCAGTTCAACTAGTTTCTGAAAATTCTATAGAATTATATCAAGGTTTTTGAAAGAGATACTATAGTATTTTTCGTATGGATGACTTAAACTTTATTTTTCATAGAAAAAAAGTGTATTCTCCCAGAGGTGCTAACATAAGTAACACAGTATAATCATTTTGATATTTGAATAATGATATAAAAACAGCTTCTTACAAGCTCCAGCAAGTGTTCCCATAAATAAAGCCGTATTATGCATGTAGTGTATGTGCATGATGCCTGAATGTACTTTAAAGGGGGTACTACAAAAAGCATAAAATTGGTGAAAGCTTTCTATTCCTGCAAGCATCCAAGGCAAACATCAGAGATAAAGATCACTTGAGCTATGTTTGTATGCCTTATGGTGTTAATTAAATTTCAATATATTTTTTTCTCTTGAGAAGCTCAGAATTAGATTCATATTCTCCTCTGAGAAAGACAAGATCATAAAGTATGCCTGTCACATGGTATAAAGCCTCCTTTCCTTATGTGAAATCCCCAGGAGGTATTTTTCATTTACATAATTCTCAACTATTATTTAAGGTTGTAATTTTTAAGTACTTTATATATTTTATCAGCATGGTAAATCTTGCAATTTCACAGAATTTAAAATTGAAGCAAGATCAGATATAATTTAATGTCATTTGGTCTATATTAAATCTCAGTCTATGTTTTTCATTGGTAATAAAACTATCTGTTTATTTACAGAGTATATACTATGTACTTATAAATTAGCTAGGTGCTATAGATGGTGGAAAAGTACAACACAATCTCAAAATTAAATAAACTTTAAGATCATGAAATTAAATTTAATTGTATAAAGTTATAGGATTCCAATACAACAGTATATATCCAAGGATCCAGGGACAGTTTCAGGTATGCCCTTAACAATTATAGGACTTAACTGGATGAGAATGGAAATATATGTAAGAAACTCTAAGTGAAAAGACATGTATTCTAAGGATATGAAAACAAAAGCCAGTTTTGCAAAAGGTGACTTTAGAAGTTCCCTCAGATAAGTTAAATATTATATTGATTTTCTAGCAGAAATAATGTCAGTGAGAAACTATTAAAATATCCCAGTTATCTGTACTTATGCTTCTGGCCAAGATGGAGAAACAGCAACTAGATTACTATCCCACTTGAATCCCTCCTCACCCCTCCTAAGATAAAAGAAAACAGATAAAATTTATAAAAAATATAAAGATAGTATTTAAGATACTAGATATCAAGAAATAGATAACAGTGATTCCAGAGAGAAGAAAAGAAAAACAAAGTGAGCCCTGTGATTATCCCAGATTACTGCCTTCAGAAAATTTCTAGGCTGCAGCACAGGAGGTGGAGTCCAGGCAAACCTGGACAGACATTCTGAGTGAGAGTCCGGGAAGACCAAAACAGCTAGAGTTTGCAGGACAGAATACCTTAGAGTTGAGACTGCACAGTGAGAGAATTTCAACATCTGCAGATGTGAGTATTCAGCATGACACAGATCAGTGTTGCATGTGAGGTAATTATCTGAGTCCAGGGAAAGAGCTACCAAAGAGAACTAGGGGACCAGTGAGTGACACTAACAGCAGAGCTGGATATAGTGCCTGTTTTTACCGGCCTGAGTGAAAAACTTCATAACTCATGTGTCACTGGAGTAACTCTTGTGATGCTAGGGTAATAAGAATGGTTTTGCCTCAGTAGTGGGAAGTAATTAGCCATGAATTAAACTCAGCTCTGGTCCCACCTAACACTTTAAAAGTATGGCCTGAAATAACTGAACTATCTACAAGTAACTTAACTATGTGCTAAAAGAAAGTTCAAAAGTATAAGAATTCAAAAATATCCACCAACCAAAAATATAAAATTAACGGTAGTTAGCATCCAATCAAAAATTACCAAGCCTACAAAAAAAGCAGAAAATTATGACCTGTGGTGAAAACAAAAATCAATCAATCAAAATTGACCAGAACTAAAATTAGCAAAAATATCAAAACAACTAATATATTTGTATTACATATGTTTAAATGTTAAGTACAGATAGGTAAGATATTTTTAAAGATGCAAATCAAACTGCTAGAGATAAAAACTATGATGACTGAGGTGAAAAATATATTAGAAGAGATTAATGGCAAATTAGATACTGTAGATAAAAGAATAACTGAACTTGAAGACATTGCCATAGTCTCTATCAAAAATAAAAGTAGAGAAAAAAAGAATAAACAAAATAAACAGTAAAAGTGAGCTATGAAAGAACTTCAGGTGTAATTGGAGTCCACAGAGAAGAGGAAAGTGGGATGGAAGAGAAACATACTTGAATAAATATGGCCAAAATTTATCCAGCTGTAATAAAAATTACAAACCTGCATTTTAAGAAACTTAATGAATCCAGGCACAAAATTACATTAAAAAAATACACCAAGGTAGGATTTCCCTCGTGGCACAGTGGTAAAGAATCTTCCTGCCAATGCAGGGGACATGAGTTTAATCCCTCGTATGGGAAGCTCCCACATGCCACAGAGCAACTAAGCCCGTGCACCACAACTACTGAGCCTGCATTCTAGAACCTGCAAACTACAACTATTGAGCCCATGTGCCACAACTACTGAAGCCCACATGCCTAGAGACCATGCTCCACAACAAGAGAAGACACAGCAATGAGGAGCTTGTGCACTGTAACAGAGAATAGCCCCCAATCCCCACAACTAGAGAAAGCCCATGTGCATCAATGAAGACACAATGCAGCCAAAAATAGATAAATAAATGTATAAAAAAAAATACACCAAGGTACATTATAATCACACTTCTCAAAATAAGTAACAAAGATAAAATTTTAAACGAATCTAGAAGGAAAAAAGCTCCAATATATACAGGAAAACAAAGTATAGTATATTAGAGGATATCTCACATACAATGAAAACCAAAAGACAATATAATGACATACTTAAGGTCGTGAAAGGACTAAAACAAAATAATTAACATTCTACAATTTTATATCTAGTATTTTTATTGAATAAATGCAAATTAAGACTTTCAAATAAATGAAAACTGAAATAATTTATCAATAGCAGACGCTCATTACCATAAATGTTAAAGGAAGATGAACAACCATTCATTACAAAAACTCTCCACAAACTAGGAATATAGGGAATTTTCTCAACCTGATAAAGAACATCTACCAAAAGTCTATAGCTAACATCATGCTTAATGGTGAGAAACTCAAAGCATTCCCACTAAGATCAAGAACAAGGCAAGGGTGTCCACTCTTATCAGTCCTTTTCAACGTTGTACTGGAAGTCCTAGTCAATGCAATAAGAAAAGGAAATAAAAGGTATACAGATTGGGAAGGAAGAAATAAAACTGTCTTATTCACAGACACCTTGATCATCTATATATAACATCCAAAAGAATCAACAAAAAAAGTACTTGAAAAATAAACAATTACAGCAAGGTACAAGATTAATGTACAAAAGTCAATTTCAGGGCTTCCCTGGTGACACAGTGGTTAAGAATCTGCCTGTCAATGCAGGGGACACAGGTTCTATTCCTGTTCCAGGAAGATTCCACATGCACATGCCGTGGAGCAACTAAGCCCATCACCACAACTACTGAGCCTGTGTGTCACAACTACTGAAGCCCATTGGCCTAGAGCCTGTGCTCTGCAACAAGAGAAGCCACTGCAATGAGAAGCCCACACACCACAACGAAGAGTAGCCCCCACTCACCACAACTAGAGAAAGCCCACATGCAGCAACAAAGACCCAACACAGCCAAAAATAAAATTAAAAAAATATATATATATTTTAAATATTTTTTTATTTTTTATTTTTTTGCTTTATAACAAATTTAATCAGTTATACGTATACATATGTTCCCATATCCCCTCCCTTTTGCGTCTCCCTCCCACCCTCCCTATCCCACCTACTAGAGAATGGACTTGAGGATATGGGGAGGGGGAAGGGTAAGCTGTGACAAAGTGAAAGAGTGGCATGGACATATACACACTACCAAACGTAAGGTAGATAGCTAGTGGGAAGCAGCCGCATAGCACAGGGAGATCAGCTCGGTGCTTTGTGACCGCCTGGAAAAAAATATATTTTTAAAAAAATGTTAACTGCAATGAACATGAAAGACATGGAGGAACTTTATACGTATATTACTAAGGAAAAGAAGCTAATCTGCAAAGGCCCGATACTATAAGTTTCCAACAATAAGACATTCTGTAAAAGCCCAAACCATGGACACAATAAAAAAGATAAATGGTTGCCAGGGGTTAAGAGGTAGAAAGGAATGAATAGTCAGAGCACAGAGATTTTTAGAGTGGTGAAAATACTCTGTATGGTACTATAATGATGGATATGTGTCACTACACATTTGTCAAATTCCATAGAGTGTACATCAATAGTGAACCCTTGGCTTATATGGGAAAAAGAATCTGAAAAAGAGTGGGTATATGTATTTGCATAACAGATTAACTTTGCTGTACACCTGAAATGAATACAAAATTGTAAATCAATTATACCCGAATAAGAACTTTAAAAAACAGAGTGAACCCTAAAGTACACTATGAACTTTGGGTGATAATGATCCATTAAAGCAGATTCATCAATTGTTACAAATGTACCATTCTGTTGCAGGATGTTGATAGCAGGGGAGGCTGTTTATGTGTGCATGGGAGTAGGACATAAGTAAGAACTCTCTGTACCGTTTGCTCAATTTCTCTATGAACTTAAAACTGCTCTAAAAAATAAAGTCCATTTTTAATGTCAAAAAAAAAAAAAAAAAGTTAAAGGAAACCCTTCAAGAAGAAGGAAATTCTACCAGATGGAAAATTAGTCTATATGAAGGAATATGAGACACCAAAAACCAGTAACTGTACGGATTATCATACAACAATTATTTCTTGTCATTTAATCTCTTGAAAAGATAATCCAATGTTAAAAATTAATAATGTATTATAGGTTTTATAGGTATGTAAAATAAAATTCATAACAACATAAAGATTGGAGTGTAAGAAATGGAAGTATATATTGTGAGGTTCTTATACTTTACGACAAGTGGTGTAAGATCACTACAAGATAGACTGTGATAAGTTAAAAATGCCCACTATAAATCTTAAAGGAACAGTCAAATAAAAATGGTATATGTAATAAGCTGACAAATATAATATAATGGAAAATTGAAAAAAATCTAATTCACAAAAGGAAGGAAAATAGAAAAAAGGAGGAAAATTGTTTGGGGGGTAAATAGCCAATAACAAAATAAAAAAATTTAAAACTGATATTAATAATCATATTAATTATAAGCAATTTAAGGGCATTACCAAGTGAAAATCCAACTATATGTTGCCTACTAGAATGTAATTTTTAAATATGACACTGCCACATTAAAATAAAATAAAAGTAAAGGATGAGGAAAACATGACAAGCTAACATTATTCAAAATAAAACCAGAGTGCTTCTTTATATATATCAGACATAAAATATTACCAGGGGTAAATCAGGTCATTTCATAATAGCAGAGAGGTCTTACATGAGGAGGACACAACAATCATAAAGGCTTATGCATCTAATCAGAGTATTTCAAAATTTAAACAAAATTAAACACAAAGTTAAAAGAAAAAAGATACAATTATACTTAATTTCATATCCCTCTGTCAATAATTGATAGAATAGAAAAATCTTTAAAGATATAGAAATAAGAACAATATTAACAAAATAGTCTTAATTGGCATTTAATATGCCAAACAACAATATCAGAAAACACATATCCTTTTTAACTACATGCAGACCATTTTCAAAGATAGGCCATATACTGAGACAATAAAAATAAATATATTTTAAAAATATTTCTAGAAAGTTTATAAATATTTGGAAAGTAAATAATATACTTCTAGATAACACATGGGTAAAAGGAAAAAAAAAGAAGAAAAATTGGGAGTATTTAGATATGATTTAAAATGAAAACACAAGATAAATCATTTGTGACATGGCACCAAAGCACTGTTTAGAAGACAATCATAATGATTAAAGAGTTGGTCCATTAGGAATATATCACAGTCTTAAATCTCCATGTCCTCAAAAACAAGAGTATATAAAACAAAAGTAAATTAAAATATACAAAAGACAGAAATTAAACAAAATTCATTATTATAATGGGCTTTTTAAAGATAGTTCTTTCCATAGCCATTAGAAAAGAGAAACAAAATCAGTAAATTATATAGAAGATTTGAACAATACAATAACAAGCTTGACCTAAATGATAGACATTGTACCAAATAATCACAGAATGTGTCTTTACTTCAAGAGAACATGGAGTATTCACAGAAATATAACGTATATTGCTTTGTAAAGCAAAGCAATATATTTTCAAAAAATTGAGCATATTCATTATTTTATATCTTAATACAATTATAGAAATCCGCAACAAAAAGATAACTAGGCATTGATTTACTGCTTAGAAAGTAAGCAACACACTTCTAAAATACCTATGACTCAAAACAAGAAAACATTATTTATACATAAATGTATAGTAAAATATGTATATATATACACTTTGTATCTTTATAAATTATAAATAGTGCAAGAACATATTTTCATTTTTTTTTTACTTTTTATTTTGGTTTAATTTTTGAAAAGATTTTGAAAAAAAAACTTTCCCAAAGTTTATTAAATCAGCTCCATTCTTGAATACTTCTTTCAGTACAGTTATGTTACTAATTTGTAATATTATTAGTTATTTGTCACAATCTGCATTTCATCTTGTGTTCTTCCCACATCTTTGTTGAACATCTTTTATATGTTTGATTTTCATACTATAAAATTTTTCATTTGTGTAATACAGTTCTAGGGGTTTGGACAAATGCACACACTCATGTATACATCATCACAGTGCTATAGAGATCAACTCCTTTACCCATAAAATATACTCTGCTGTCCTTTGTAAACAATCAATTTTCCTACTCTAAATGCTGGCAACCACTGATACACTTCTTATAGTTTATTTTTTTTACAAAATTCAACATATTTTTTAAAAATAAAAGCATAGAATATGTGGCTTTTCTCATCTAACTTCTATTAGCAAAATGCATTAAGATTCATGCATCTTGTCTGACTCACCAGTAAGTTTTCTTTTTTATAACTGAGTAGTATTCCATTGCATGAATATATAGAAAACATTTATGCATTTACCTGTTGAAGGTCACTTGAGTTGTTTCCAGTTTTGGGTGATTATAAATAAAGTTTCTGAAAACTTAAAAGTACCTAATTTTTCAACTAACTTGGATGAATACCTAAGAGTGGGATTTCTGAGTCACATGATAAATGCATGTTTAACTTTATAAGAAGCTGATAAACTGAATTCTAATGTGGCTACAAAATGTATTCCAGTCAATAGGATGTGAGAGTTAGACTTGCTCTACAACCTCACCACAGCTTGATATTGACAATCATTTTTTTAAGAATTTTTTTAACATCATTATTGGAGTATAATTGCTTTACAATGGTGTGTTAGTTTCTGCTTTATAACAAAGTGAATCAATTATACATATACATATATACCCATATCTCTTCCCTCTTGCATCTCTTTCCCTCCCACCCTCCCAATCCCACCTTGGGCAAATGTATAAAGACATGTATCCACGATAATATTATCACACAGGGCAATTTCACTGCTCTAAAACTCCTGTGGACTCCATCAATTTATCCCTCCCTCACACCCTGACCCCTGGCAACCACTGATCTTTTTGCTGTCTCCATAGATTTGCATATTACAGAATGTCATATAATTGGTAGAGTATAGTATGTAAACTTTTAATTTTGGTTTCTTTCACTTAGTAATATTAATGTAGGGTTCCTCCAGGTCTATTCAAAGTTTGAGAGCTCTTTTCTTTTTAGCGCTGGATAATATTCTATTGTCTGCATGCACCAAAATATGTATACATTCACTTACTGAAGGACATCTTAGATGCTTCCAGTTTTTAACAATTATGAATAAAGCTGCTATAATTATCCAGATGAGATTTTTGTGTGGACATGTCTTCAACTACTTTAAGTAAATAACAAGCAGCACAGTTGTTGGATTGTATGGTAAGGGTATATTTAGTTCTCTAAGAAACTGTCAACTGTCTTCTGAAGTGGCTATATCATTTTGCATTCCCTCTAGCAATCTATGAGAGTTCCTATTGCTCCACAACTTCCTCAGCATCTGTGATGTCAGTGTTCTGGATTTTGGCCATTGTAATACGTGTGTAGTGAAATCTCATTGGTGTTTTAACTTGCATGTCCCTGGAGATATATGATGTGGAGCATCCTTTCATATACTTTTTAGACATTTGTCTATATTCTTTGGTGATGTGTCTGTTAAGATCTTTGGCCTGTTTCTAAAATCTTGACAATATTTTTTGATTTGCTTTATGTTTTAATTTGTTTTAATTTGCTTTCTCGAATAATAAAAGATGTTGAATATTTTTTAAAGTGCAAAAGTATTCTTAGTTGCCTTATGTATGTATTTTTTGTCTGTTCAAATATTTCACCCATTTTTAATTGAGTTGTTTATTTAGCTATTATTGAGTTTTAAGAGTCATTTTATATATTCTACATAAAAGTTTTGTACCAGATGTGTGATTTGCAAATATTTTCTCCTGATCTGGGATTTTAAAAAAATATCTTAATAGTATTAATAGATTAAGGATTTGGTTCTATAAAGAAGAGAAGAATAAATGTCCAGGAGTAACTAACCAATTGTTCTTCCTGCCCTGCTATCATTCTCCTCCACTTGGTCTGCATCACAATGGACACCTTTTTTTTTTTTTCTTTTAACATCTTTATTGGAGTATGATTGCTTTACAATGGTGTGTTTGTTTCTGCTTTATAACAAAGTGAATCAACTATACATATACATGTCCCCTAATCTCCTCCCTCATGTGTCCCACCGACACTCCTTATCTCACCTCTCTAGATGGACACAAAGCAGAGAGCTGATCTCCCTATGCCATGTGTCTGTGTCCCACTAGCTATTTATTTTGCATTTGATAGTGTATATTTGTCCATAGCACTCTCTCACTTCATCCCAGCTAATACTTCCCACTCCCTTTGTCCTCAAGTCCATTCTCTGCCTCTGCGTCTTTATTCCTGTCCTGCCCTTGTTTCTCAAGAACCATTTATTTTTTCTTTTCTTTTTAGATTCCATATCTATGTGTTAGCACACAGTATATGTTTTTTCTCTTTCTGACTTACTTCACTATGTACGACGACTTCTAGGTCTATCTACCTCACTATAAATAACTCGATTTCATTTCTTTTTATGGCTGACTAATATTCCATTGTATATATGTGCCATAACTTCTTTTATCCATTCATCTGTTGATGGACATTTAGATTGCTTCCATGTCCTGGCTATAGTAAATAGAGCTGCAATGAATATTGTGGTACATGTCTCTTTTTGAATTATGATTTTCTCAGGGTATATGCCCAGTAGTGGGATTGCTGGGTCATATGGTAGTTCTATTTTTAAATTTTGAGGAAGCTCCATACTGTTCACCAGAGTGGCTGTATCAATTTACATTCCCACCAACAGTGCAAGAGGGTTCCCTTTTCTCCACATCTTCTACAGCATTTATTGTTTGTAGATTTTTTGATGATGGCCATCCTGACTTGTGTGAGGTGATACCTCATTGTAGTTTTGATTTGCATTTCTTTGATGATTAGTGATGTTGAGCATCATTTCATGTGTTTGTTGGCAATCTGCATATCTTCTTTGGAGAAATGTCTATTTAGGCCTTCTGCCCATTTTTGGATGGGGTTGTTTATTTTTTGTTGATTCTTCCAACCTAAGAACATGGTATATTTCTCCATCTGTTTGTATCATCTTTAACTTCTTTCATCAGTGTCTTATCGTTTTCTGCATACAGGTCTTTTGTCTCCTTAGGTAGGTTTATTCCTAGGTATTTTATTCTTTTTGCTGCAGTGGTAAATGGGAGTGTTTCCTTAATTTCTCATTCAGATTTTTCATCATTAGTGTATAGGAATGCAAGAGATTTCTGTGCATTAATTTTGTATCCTGCTACTTTACCAAATTCATTGATTAGCTCTAGTAGCTTTATGGTAGTATCTTTCGGATTCTCTATGTTTAGTATCATGTCATCTGAAAACAGTGACAGCTTTATTTCTTCTTTTCTGATTTGAAATCTTTTTTATTTCTTTTTCTTCTTTGATTGCTATGGTTAAAACTTCCAAAACTCTGTTGAATAATAGTGATGAGAGTGGAAAATCTACTCTTTTTCCTGGTCTTAGTGGAAATGTTTTCAGGTTTTTACCATTGAGAATGATGTTGGCTGTGTGTTTTTCATATATGGCCTTTATTATGCTGAAGTAAGTTCACTCCATGCCTACTCTCTGGAGAGTTTTTATCATAAATGGGTGTTGAATTTTGTCGAAAGCTTTTTCTGCATCTTTTGAGATGATCCTATGTTTTTTCTCCATCAATTTGTTAATATGTTTTATAACATTGATTGTTTTTCATATAGTAAAGAATCCTTGCATTCCAGAGATGAACTCCACTTGAAAATGGTGTATGATCCTTTTAATGTGCTGTTGGATTCTGTTTGCTAGCATTTTGTTGAGGATTTTTGCATCTAAGTTCATCAGTGATATTGACCTGTAGTTTTCTTTCCTGGTTACATCTTTGTCTGGTTTTGGTATCAGGATGATGGTGGCCTTGTGGAATGAGTTTGGCACTGTTTCTCCGTCTGCTATATTTTCCAAGAGTTTAAGAAGGACAGGTGTTAAACCTTCTCTAAATGTTTGATAGAATTTTCCTATGAAGCCATCTGGTCCTGGGCTTTTGTTTGTTGGAATTTATTTTTCTTTCTTTTTTTTTTTTTTTGTGGTACACGGGCCTCTCACTGTTTTGGCGTCTCCCGTTGCAGAGCACAGGCTCCGGACCCACAGGCTCAGCAGCCATGGCTCACGGGCCTAGCTGCTCCAAGTCATGTGGGATCTTCCTGGACTGGGTCATGAACCCGTGCCCCTGCATCAGCAGGTGGACTCTCAAACACTGTGCCACTAGGGAAGCCCTGTTGGAATATTTTTAATCACAGTCTCAATTTCAGTGCTTGTGTTTGATCTGTTTATATTTTCTATTTCTTCTTGATTCAGTCTCGGAAAGTTGTGTTTTTCTAAGAATTTGTCCATTTCTACCAGGTTTTCCATTTTATTGTCATATAGTTCCTTGTAGTAATCTCTCATGATCCTTTGTATTTCTTCAGTGTCAGTTGTTACTTCTCCTTTTTCTTTTCTAATTCTGTTGTTTTGAGTCTGCTCCTTTATTTCCTTGATGAGTCTGGCTAATGGTTTATCAATTTTGTTTATCTTCTCAAACAACCAACTTTTGGTTTTATTGATCTTTGTTATTGTTTCCTTCATTTCTTTTAAATTTATTACTGATCTGGGATTTATGATTTGTTTCCTTCTGCTAACTTTGCACTTTGTCTGTTCTTCTTTCTCTAATTGCTTTAGGTGTCAGGTTAGGTTGTTTATTTGAGATGTTTCTTGTTTCTTGAGGTAGGATTTTATTGCTATCAACTTCCTTCTTAGAACTGCTTTTGCAGCATCACATAGGTATTGGGTCATTAGGTTTCCATTATCATTTTTTCTAGGTATTTTTTGATTTTCTCTTTGACTTCTTCAGTGATCTCTTGGTTATTAAGCAGTGTGTTGGTTAGCTTCCTTGTGTTTTTGTATTTCTTACAGATTATTCCCTGTAATTGATATCTAGTCTCATAACGTTGTGGCCAGAAGAGATACTTGATATGATTTCAATTTTCTTAAATTTACCAAGGCTTGATTTGTGACCCAAGATATGATCTATCCTGGAGAATGTTCCATGAGCACTTGAGAAGGATGTGTATTCTGTTGTTTTTGGATGGAATGTCCTATAAATATCAATTAAGTCCATCTTGCTTAATGTATCATTTAAAGCTTGTGTTTCCTTATTTATTTTCATTTTGGATGATCTGTCCATTGATGAAAATGGGGTGTTAAAATCCCCTATTATAATCGTGTTACTGTCTATTTTCCCTTTTATGGCTCTTAACATTTGCCTTATGTATTGAGGTGCTCCTATGTTGGGTGCATAAATATTTACAATTGTTATATGTTTTTCTTGGATTGATGACTTGATCCTTACTTAGTGTCCTTCTTTGTCTCTTGTAATAGTTTTTATTTTAAAGTCTATTTTATCTGATATGAGAGTTGCTACTCCAGCTTTCTTTGATTTCCATTTGTATGGAATACTTTTTCCAACCCCTCACTTTCAGTCTGTATGTTGGGTCTCTTGTAGACCGCATATGTATGGGTTTTGCTTTTGTATCCATTCAGCCAGTCTATGTCTTTTGGTGGGACCTTTTAATCCATTTACATTTAAGGTTGTCATCCATATGTATGTTCCTATTACCATTTTCTTAATGGTTTTGGATTTGTTATTGTAGGTATTTTCCTTCTCTTGTGTTTCCTGCCTAGAGAAGTTCCTTTAGCATTTTCTGTAAAGTTAGTTTTGTGGTGCTGAATTCTCTTAGCTTTTGCTTGTCTTTAAAATTTTTAATTTCTCCATTGAATCTGCATGAGATCCTTGCTGGGTAGAGTAATCTTGGTTGCAGTATTTTTTTTTTTCTTTTTGTTTTTCTTTTCATCACTGTAAATATGTCCCTCCACTGCCTTCTGGCTTGCAGAGTTTCTGCTAAAAGATCAGCTGTTACCCTTATGGGGATTCCCTTGTGTGTTATTTGTTGTTTTTCCCTTGCTGCTTTTAATATTTTTTCTTTGTATTTAACTTTTGATAGTTTCATTCGTATGTATATTGGCATGTTTCTCCTTGGATTTATCCTGTATGGAACTTTCTGTGCTTCCTGGACTTGATTGACTCTTTCTTTTCCCTCATAAGGGAAGTTTACAACTATAATCTCTTCATACATTTTCTAAGTCACTTTCTTTTTCTCTTCTTCTTCTGGGACCCCCTATAATTTGAAAATTAGTCAGTTTAATGTTGTCCCAGAGGTCTCTGAGACTGTCCTCAATTCTTATCATTCTTTTTTCTTTATTCAGCTCTGTGGTAGTTATTTCCACTATTTTATCTTTCAGGTCAGTTATCAATTCTTCTGCCTCAGTTATTCTGGTGTTGATTCCTTCTAGATAATTTTTAATTTATTTTATTGGGTTGTTCACAATTGTTTCTTTGCTCTTTAGTGCTCCTAGGTCCTTGTTAAACGTTTCTTGTATTTTGTGCATTCTATTTCCAATATTTTGGATCATCTTTACTCTCATTCCTCTGAATTCTTTTTCAGGTAGACTGCCTATTTCCTCTTCTTTTATTTGGTCTGGTGGGTTTTTGCCTTGCTCCTTCATCTGCTGTGTTTTTCTCTGTCTTCTCATTTTGATTAACTTACTGTGTTTGGGGTCTCCTTTTTGCAGACTGCATGTTCATAGTTCTCATTGTTTTTGGTGTCTGCCGCCAGTGGCTAATGCTGGTTCAGTGGGTTGTGTAGGCTTTCTGATGGAGGGAACTTGTACCTGTGCTCTGGTGGATGAGGCTGGATCTTTTTTTTCCCATATTTTTGGAGTATAATTACTTTACAATGGTGTGGTAGTTTCTGCTTTATAACAAAGTGAATCAGTTATACATATACATATGCTCCCATATCTCTTCCCTCTTGCATATCCCTACCTCCCACCCTCCCTATCCCACCCCTCTAGGTGGTCACAAACACTGAGCTGATCTCCCTGTGCCATGCGGCTGCTTCCCACTAGGTATCTATTTTACGTTTGGTAGTGTATATATGTCCATGCCACTCTCTCACTTTGTCACAGCTTGCCTTTCCCCCTCCCCATATCCTTAAGTCCATTCTCTAAAGACACAGACCTACTAGAGGCTGGATCTTGTCTTTCTGGTGGGCAGGACTGCATCCGGTGGTGTGTTTTTGGATGTCTGTTACCTTATTATGTAGCCTCTCTGCTAATGAGTGGGGATGTGTTCCTGTCTTGCTAGTTTTTTGGCATAGGATGCCCAGCACTGTAACTTGTTGGTCAATGAGTGGAGATGGGTCTTAGCGTTGTGATGGAGATCTCTGGCATAGCTTTCTCCATTTTATATTTCATGGAGCCAGGAGTTCTCTGGTAGACCAATGTCCTGAACTCATCTCTCCGAACTCAGAGGCACAGGCCTGACACCCGGCCAGAGCAACAAGACCCTGTCAGCCACATGGCTTGTCCTCTTAATCCCTACAGTGATCAGAATAAACGCCAGAGCTTCCACAAGTTAAGGTGCTTCTTGCAACTCAAGGATTATGGCAATTCCACTTGGTAATCTCATCACCATCTCCAGACTGATTCTAGTATCCACAGACTACCCATCTCAAATCTTGAGTCAGCTCAAGGAATGAATGAGTGAAAGGACAAGTGAATGACCCAGAGCCTGGTCTAAGCCCCTCGGCTCTCCTCAGCCTCAGTGACCTACAGAATATACATATTTAAACTAAATAATTTTATGCTGTTTTGTACTGCTCAGTAACTTGCTTTTTTTTTTTCGCTGAATTGTTTGATATCCTTTTATGTCACTATGCATACGTCTTTCTTGTTCTTTTAGCTGCTGCAAGCATTCTTTTAATCCAGCAATCTCACTTGTAGAAATATTTCCCTTAATGTACACAACTCAGATACTGAGTGGTGAGGATTCAAAGCTAGAGGAAGGATCAGAGAGTAGGAAGAAGGTCAAACAACCAAAAACACTGTGCACACAAAATGAACACAGTGCCCAGTTGTCCCCAACACACACCTGTAGGGGCCCACTTGACACTTTATTAAGGCTCTTACTTAACTGTTCTCTGAGCATCTTTGTGGTGTGTGAATTTTTAAAATAACTATCCAAGTATATTGTATGTTACTTTTACATTTTTAAAGCAATTCCATTATATTATTTCATTTGATCTTCACAAATTGGCTGTTCGTGAAGTACTATCTTTCCAGTTTGCAGATATATAAACTAAGGCTTAGGAAATTTTCACTTAGTAGTAAGTTCAAGTTCATGTGAATAGTGACAAACAGATACATTATCAAGTTACAAGATGCCTGATCCTTTTATTGAGTCATTCGGTCATCCATTCTTTAGATTATTTTAAGAACATACTATGTGTCAGATGCTTAGAATTTAAATAATAGAGTAAGTTTTCTCTTTCAAAAGCTTACTTCTCACTCAATTTTGATCCTTCTGCTGTCAAGTCATTCTATTAATTTTAAAAACAGAGCCTCTATTCAGGTCAAAAGTAGTTGAGGGCTTCCCTGGTGGTGCAGTGGTTGAGAGTCTGCCTGCCGATGCAGGGGACACAGGTTCGTACCCCGGTCTGGGAAGACCCCACATGTCGTGGAGCGGCTAGGCCCGTGAGCCATGGCCACTGAGCCTGCACGTCCGGAGCCTGTGCTCCACAATGGGAGAGGCCACAACAGTGAGAGGCCTGCATACTATAAAAAAAAAAAAAAATAGTTGAATAAGCATTATGTTTGGCTTTTCTCCATTTTGATATCTCACTAAAATGATACATTCTTTTAAGAGACAGAAACTAAAAACAGTAATTTCCTTAATAATGGTAAGCCTGTGAAATAAAGTTTACTAATAGAAGAAAGTAAGATGAAGTTGATGATATAAATGGGTCAGAAGTAAGAGCTAATCTGATAAGAAGTTTTTTTTTAAGTCTCCATATTCAGATTCTGAAATTGGGCCAAAGTAAGATTTGTGGATCAAAAATACAGAAATTAATTAGAAAATATACAAACTAGAATGATGATTTTTTTTTTCAATTCACTTATTTTTGACTGTGTTGGGTCTTTGTTGTTGCTTTCAGAGTTTCTCTAGTTTTGGCAAGCTGGGGCTACTCTTCATTGTGGTGTACAGGCTTCTCATTTTGTTGGCTTCTCTTGTTGTAGAGCATGGGCTCTAGGCATGCGGGCTCAGTAGTTGTGGCTCACGGGCTTAGTTGCTCTGCGGCATGTGGGATCTTCCCAGACTAGGGCTCAAACCTCTGTCCTACATTAGCAAGTGGGTTATTAAGCACTGCACCCCCAGGAAAGTCCCAGAATGATGATCTCTGTGCCCTGCTTCCACATGATGCTGACTGGCTCTAAGATTGGATTGCAATTTAATTCAACAATCTTGCCAATCTCTTCTTTGACAGAGAGGAAAGATACATGAATCATACCTCAGAGACAGAAGATCCTGGTTCAATTTTGAAAATAACCTGCGTTGGGGGAGTGACTAGAACATGGGATAAAAATATTCTTCTGTATATAGTGTGATTTTAACACAGAAACTCCCTCATCAGAAACCACAGCCACTTAACATCCTAGAATCATGAAGATGTGAATAAATGAACTGAAAGAATGTCAAGTTTAGTATGAGTGATATGGTTTTTTTTAGCTGAAGGGTCTTCTGATTATGTTGATCATACAACTGTCTATTCTTTCAACATTTATGGTCATTTTGCAATTTTATTGAGATATAAAAATCATGAAAGATTTAAGTGACATAAAGAGGGCTAACAATAAAGCATCTGTTTTATTGTCAAATAACTAAAGTTCTATCAATATTTTAACATGTAAGACAACTGGATGATGACATAGATGATGTTGGTATTAACCAAATCTAGACTACTTTCTATGTGACAGAAACTGTGTTAAGAGTTTTACATAAAGTGTATCATCTAAAGAATACTGGAAGCTTAAGAGATATATTTGTATTCAAATTTTACAGCTGGGTAAACTGAGAATAAGGTTATGTTATTGTGACTTGTATGTAAAAGATCCAGTATTAAAAACCAAATAAATCCCTATCTATTAATAGCACTTACTATTAATAGAGAGCCATCTTATACATTCACAGTATAATAAGTCCTCAATTAGATCTTACTCCACCTAATCAATATTTTGTCACTTAAGATATACCCAGTGCCATATATATATATATATATATATATATATATATATATACACAATACACACACATGTATATACATAGCAAACTTAGAAAGCTATTTAAAATTCACATGTTGCTATTACTATCCTTACAGTCTTACAATAGTATGATTAGTTGCAAAAAAAAAGAAAACTGTAGGACAACCACAACAAGCATATGAAAATTGTCACAAGTTCATTTCAATGGGGAAAAGCATACCGGAAATTGTAGGAAGAGATAAAGGAAGATACGCACATGACTATTGAAGGTGTGTGTGCAGATCATGTCATTAATTATTTATGCAATATCATGTTAAAGATAGCACTGAAGACTTCCAGACTTGTAAATGTCTTTCACTCCAGTGTAATACCTGAAATTTCACTTTCAGAGTGCCATATATTTCCACTTAAAACCTGATCATTAGGAACAATAAAACCTTCCTGAAAGAAGTGATGTTTCAACTCTTCAAGTGAATAAACTTAACACTCTCTATACGACAATTTTTGAAAATGAAGTAACACAGTCGTTCAAGAAAACCGAGTTAGATATGCAAGGGTGGAGTAATGAACAGAGCAAACTTCTGGAATTCATTTTTGCCTGTGGCCAAAAATAATTGTAGTGTTCTTCTGAATTTTTCTGTATGCAAAAAATAAATCTATCTCCTCCCTGAAGTGTGAGAGTTGAATTAAATGTTGATATAGTTTATATATTACTGAGAAAATATGAAAATAGATAGAAATTGTGGGCCCTTTCTGTATAAGCACGAGGTACAGGGAGAGAACATGTTCAACGTCCTCCAGCAGACTTTTAATTATCCATCATATTCATTAAAAACCTTATCAAATAGCTTGGGAAACAAGTGTTAATTATATCCAAAATGTGATAGAATGTAAACTCCATGAGGGAAGGGATTTTGATCAACTTACTCACCTCTATTTATTCCAGTCCTTCCTGTGCTTAAAACAGTGTCAAGTACATATACACATGGGATGAACTATGTACCAACATGGCTCTAGATATTGTGATTATGCTCTAACTTGCTGCCACGTGCTAGCTATGTGGTCTTTGTTGAGTATAATGACCACACCAATCTCACCAGAATGTGAAGAAGATTGAGAGATGTATAGTAATGATTTAGTACAGGATCTGACACATGATAAATATTTTTTTAATTTAAGATTTTTTTAAACAAAATTTCTATTATTGGTTGCATGTATTTTAATCCCAGTTACTCTGATTATTTTTTGCATTACTCCTTTAGTTTGCTGAGAAGCTTTCTCAATACTCTTGGTCTGCTTTTTCACAGACAACTAGATAAATATTTATGAAATCTCTATGTGCAAGGATAGGTCTTTAGCCAATAAGTTCTTGGTAAATTCTCTCTCAGTCAAAGTCAAGTATACAAATTCTAAATCAAACTAGGTTAAACATTTTTAATATGGGGGAATTGAGGACCATTCCCAGCCCATGAGAATTTTGTCACTGTTATTTTAATTCAATAAAATCACATGTACAGGAGAGCTTGTGAAAATATGCTATGACATACTATGACTTTTAAGAACTATTAATATTGGTATTAATTGGAGTCACACAGTCACAAGAAGTCAGAGAAAATGAAATAATTCAGTCCAAATTTCAGTGATTATAGATCTCAAAATGTGTGATGCAGTGCTGTGAGTTAGAAAATTTTCATATTCCTTGCTGCATTTGACATCATGTAGCCCCAGCCTTCTGGTCTTCTCCTTATAGTCCTATAAGAAAATAAGGCTTTATTCTATGCCCTGGTGAAGTTCCATTTCAAACCTAGGCAGCAGACAGGATGGAGTTGCTACACAACTCTCTTCTTCTTAAAGACATATTATCCCCTAATGGGTATATTCTCACCTTCCCACCCTTTCCTGGGAGAAAACACTCCATGACATTTTAAAAATATGTGCTGAAAATTGGCAGGCACAAGCACCCTAAAAGACTATAAAATAAACATGAATCCCTTTTGAAAAAATCTTTATATTTTCATCACATCCTCTGTAAGCTAACACACTGCACTGTTTACAGTCTTCCACTACAATATATTTTGAAACGATTACCTTCTTCTGAGTCATTTGTGTCATAATGCTCTCCATAGGTACCCATAAAATGAAAATGTAAGCTGTTTTTATTGGCCACACTACATCTTAATTGAAAATATTAAAGGGATTGCTCTCTTACTGATTTTTTTTCCTCCATTTAATTGGATAATCATATGATATTTTTAATGAATAATCTTGAAAGAAAATATGAATCTAATTTAAATTCAAACTGTATTTAGGATATTTAAGAGATTATCCCAGAGTAGCAGAGGGTGCATGAGGCAATAAACATCTGTTCATTCCTGACCACTAGCCTTGGTGTTTATGAGCTTGGAGGGTATTTATTTTCAGGAGACATGATTCTCTAGATTTTAGCTTCAGCTGTTTTACTGCTGTGTTTTCAGTGAAAAAATTTAAATTTATCAGCAGATTTTTGTCCATTTTTTCACCTCTCTCTTTGTACTTTTATCAAAACACAATTCTGACTAATAAATAATTGTCCCAAGGAATCATTACACCTTACTGAGAAGAATTCAGTTATTTATTCATTATTGGTTACAATAGGGTATAAATAGATGAACCAAACCATGTAACAGCAACTGGGCATGTCCTTCGGTAAGATCAAGATAACCTCAGTGGTAGAAAATTAAATATTTCATTCATTTGAGAGCTTTTGAGTGTCTATCATTGTCATAACACAGTGGAAACTACTCTAAGCTAAATAAAGATAAGTCCCAACAATCTCAGCATTTGTAGTCTAGTGAGGAAGATCATCCTACCCTTGTGAAACCTAAAATAATATCTCTGCACTCTTAGGCATTCAGGATAATATATGTAATGACAGAAATGGGTTTGTAATAATGCTCACTAAATGAATGGTACAGGTGATAATTGAGATGTAAATTCAGAGAAGAGTCAGATCATAGTGGGCTCAGGTAGACAAATAAGAGTTCACTTTAGAATATTGGCTTTGACTTTCAGGGATATAAAATATGGGATTTTGGTAAAACAAACTCAAACAGATGCTGCAGGGTGTATTAATACTCATGGATGGCTAGGAGACAAAGCTTATAAGTATGTCAACTGAAGTTTCTCTGGCCCTACAAACCTGTGAGTACAAAAGAGCTCCTATTAATAGCTGTAATGCCTATATAATGGGTTTCTGTCCTCTGCCTAATTCAAGTTGAAGTCCTCTGCAGATTTTCCTAGAGAACATCTAAGAACAAATAGGTAGCATCACACCTATGTCTGTAATCACCTCTCTGTCAGGCATTACATAACTTCTCTAAAACAGAGTTGTTGCTTCTCTAAGTCTTGCTACTCTCTCTCCAGTTTGCATAATCCCATTTTTAGCACTCCCCCTTCAACACTGAGCAATGTAGTTTTAGGAACACATCTCCTAGAAACCACTATCTCCTGGACTCTTTCAATGTACACTGCTAGTGAAAATCCAAATTCATAGAAGCCTAAGGTGTCCAAACTTCACCTGTTTGCAAGGTAAAGTGTAGCCCACCTCTCACTACTTTGCATACACTCACTTAGAGGAATCTCAAGAATGTAATATTTATATTCCAAGGCCCCAAAAAACTTATGGTGAAGCTACTCTTCTGTATTACTTATGGTTCTTGGCTCCTCCTGATGGCTCAGACTTTAAGCCTTTGGTTTCTGTGTCATCAGTTTTTTTGAAGTCAGAGCTTTGTTTTTGGGTCAGCTAGCTAATCAGGGTGGACTTCTTCACTTCAGATGAGTTCCAACTAAGGTGGATTTTTCCCATTTCTTTATAGAAATACTGTTGCTGTGGAATCTTCCAACAGGTCATCAACCCTATGTAATCAAGCCTTAGGTCTTGCAGCAGTGATTAACACCTGGGCTTGAGATAATATGTAGAAGTTTGTATCTCACAGGAAATACAAGACATTAACACATGTCAGCTGTTATCATTCTCATGGACTTATATTTTGCTAACTGAAATGTTCTCACATTGTGTATTTAATATATGAATTCACTTAGAGCATAAGGAATCCACACAGGACCCCTTTGGGCACTTCCAAGTGACTTGTGAGATTACAAAACAGTTTTAGAGCCTGGCCTACAGATTAGTGTTTGGTTTGAGAATAGTTACAAAGAAATGCATGAAATTTTAAATGGCTTTAGAGAGCTTCAAGGAATAATAGGAATGAATTTTTGAAATTGTACATTACTCTATTAAATAACGTATACTCCATCTTTGAGTTAGCTCTTTTACTGCAGAAAAGAAATACGTTGGCCAGGGATTTAAGCAACCAGTTATTGATTGTCAGTGGTATAAGTGGTGATCTTAATTCATTGTAGACCAGAGCAAAATTTCTTCAAGGTGAATGCCTCATCAAATGACCATTTGTTTTCATTTGGGGCCAAGATTTCAGTGGTATCTTTACTCATAAGAGAGAAAGAATCTTTAGAAAAATATACTATATTCGGTGAGGAATGAAAGTTAAGTGAATCATGAGGCAGAAGTGAATATGCAAATGTGTGTGGTCTATGACCTGATAATAGTGTTCCTGTTCTTGTATATCTAGGGTCTTTAATTTAATGCCCTCTGTACAACCAAGCCCTTGAAAAGGGTAAATAGTATAAATCTCCTTTTACACATATATGCACATTTAATATTAGCTCTTTGGATTTTATCATTGCTAGTTTCAGATGTGACTTTAACATTTTATTCTTTTCAACGTATGTGTTTTCATTTCTGGCCCTTGTGTTCTTCATGTATCAAATGAAGATCATTGAACCTGACAATCTCAGAGGTCTTCTATTCTAGCATTCCATGGTGCTCTGATTCTCTTTCTCTAGTCCCACCTACTGTCTAAGAATCAGTTCTCTCTTTTAGGGCTGATTTCTGTCCCATGAATAATATATAAAAGTTTAGGGAAGGAACTTTCCAGAACAATAAAATATCCTTGATTCTATTTCCCTTTATGTTGTATATTTATATTCTACTTGGCCTGCTATTATTTATGTAAGTGACTTTGTAATTGAACCACTTTTTATAAGTGTCATTCTGATTTATTTTAGTTTTTTTTTTTTTTTTTTTTTTCTGAAGCTGCTACAAGACCCAGGCCTTTCTTCACTACCTGGTATATATATTGGTCTTTTAGATTTTTATACACTCCATTCTTAATATTTGACGCATATTGGAGATAACAGTATTTGGTACCCAAGTCTCAAGGATGATGCATATTTTTATGCTTTGTATCTGGCTTGTTGAATGATTGTTTTGAATCCATGTTTTCAAAAACTCATGGTATCAAAATCACAACCACAGGGGAATAGAAATTACATTTACTTCTTCTGTGTATTTTAAGATTTTATTTTCCAAATATTAGAAAGATAATATGAACTGTTATTTATAAAGCTCCTGGTCACACTTTTCTTTTTTTAAATTGAAGTATAGTTGAGTTACAGTATTGTATTAGTTTCAGGTATACAACATAGTGATTCAGTATTTTTATAGATATACTTCATTTAAAGTTATTGTAAAATAATGGCTATATTTCCCTGTGTTGTACAATATATCCTTGTAGCTTATTTATTTTGTACATAGTAGTTGGTACCACTTAAACTTCTACCCCTATTTTGCCTGTTCCCCTTTTCCTCTCCCCACTGGCAGCCACTAGTTTGTTCTCTATACCTGGGAATCTGTTTCTGTTTTGCTATATTCATTTATTTGTTTTATTTATATTTTTTTAGATTCTACATATAGTGATAACAAACAATATTTGTCTTTGTCTGACATTTCACTAAGCATTATACCCCCTAGGTCTATGCATGTTGTTGCAAATGCAGAATTGTATTATTTTTTATGGCTGAGTAATGTTCCAAATCACATCTTCTTTACCCATTCATCTATTGATGGACACTTAGGTTGCTGACATATCTTGGATGTTTTAAACAATGTTGCTTTGAACATTGGGGTGCATGTACTTTTTTAAATTAATGTTTTCATTTTCTTCATATGTTTTCTCAGGAGTGGAATTGCTAGATCATATGGTAGCTCTATTTTACGTTTTTTGAAGAACTTTCATACTGTTCTCCAAAGAGTCTGCACCAGTTTACATTTGCAAGTTCCTGGTGACTCTTAAACCTCAAAAACTTGAGATCCTGTGACTGTCATCTCTTGATAGCCCACTGCAGTCCATTGCTTTCACTATGATCTAAATTTATGTACTGGGGGAAAGAGTATCATTCCTTCTTTGAAACACATTAAATTTGGAAACAGAGAATGTACACAGCCTTTTAGGCTCCGGAGTATACAAGAAGTCAGACAAATATCTTCATATTCCTCTAATTCATAAATATAATGTGACTGAGCATGCAACAGGGTAGCATGAAAGGAAGGGATTATTTTACTATTATTTATAATAGTTTTATTTTAAAAAATCTGTGTTATTACCTTGATAAACACTAGTGCAGAGGTTGTTTTTCTCAATATAACATGGGGTTTGAATGAAATATTGCATGCCCTGTGTGTTTTAGCTACACATTTTACTTTCTGATTCTCTGATATACTTTGGGGGTCTTGCTTTTTTGTAGGTAATAGTTCAAGTTGTATAAATATATGAGATAACCAAAGAAACATTAAAGAAGGGGCAGAGAAGAAGGTCAGGATCATAACCCAGGAGGCTTCTTGTATTGAATGGTTATATCAATGAGGGATAGTCAAAGGATAAGAGTAGTGTTAGGGTTATATATGAAGGACAAGAAGACTTTGACATTATAGACCAGGGAGAAGAAAAATTTAAGAAGGAGAAGAGACAGTCAACAGTGTCAAATATTACAGATGATACATAAGACAAAGACAGGAATATGACAGTAAATCTAAGAAATTGGAGGAAAATATTTCTGTGCAAAATTGTGGGACGTTATGGCATATTTATTTAACTTACTCCACCCCCACCTCGACTGCACCACACACAAAATGTTGTAAGGCAATATCTTGTTTATAGGGAGAGTTTATAACCACATGATGAAAGAAAAATTGATAGTCATTGGTATATTAACACATTGTTTCTTTCTTTGGGTTACTATGGAAACATGGTACAAATGAATGATAAATTAATTCTCAGAATTTAGGTCCAAGATGCTTATCCATAAATATTAGAACATCATATGCCTTTCTCAGCCATATCTTTGCATAACTCCTTTTTTTTTTTTTTTTTTTTTTTTTTGTGGTACGTGGGCCTCTCACTGTTGTGGCCTCTCCCATTGCAGAACACAGGTTCCGGACGTGCAGGCTCAGCGGCCATGGCTCACGGGCCCAGCCGCTCCACGGCACATGGGATCTTCCTGGACCGGGGAACGAACCCGTGTCCCCTGCATTGGCAGGCGGACTCTCAACCACTGTGCCACCAGCGAAGCACTGCATAACTTCTTTTTAATGGTGGACAATGCCTCTAAGCCTGTCACTTAAACTTTCACATAGAAGTGACTCATCTTCTTATGAAACTCATTACTCCACTGAAACTTTTTAGGACATGAAGTAACATAGAAAATTTAAAGTCCGCCACTGTCATTTTGATGACATTAATTAAGCAGTAAGACCCAGCGGTACAGGAACTACATTGTATTAATTCATGTCTTGGGATGAATGTTCAAAATGGTGCTTGGGAATGAAATCACAGGACTCCCATTAATGTCATGAGTCTATGTGGATTCATGCTGGACACCTGCTTTTTAATTCTGACATTGATGGTAACTATGGGTCCTGAACTTATCTTAATCCTTGTGGAAATGTGATTGTGCCTCAGTTCCTTTCTGAATATTTCTGTTCAAGACCATTTTATTTGCCAATAATTTTCCTCATATTAAAGATACAATTTTAAAAATTTAGGTAAATTCAGATGCATAATTAGAAAATCAGAGATATATGGAGGACACCTAATTTCATGGAAAGGCAATTTAATAATGTCATGTTAATGTGTGGACAGAAACAAAATTGTGCTGGAGTAGAAGCCTATCTATGGATATATTGGAAGATACTATATTTTCAAACAAGAATATAGACCACTAAGACTGAGAGCTGTAGCTGGTGTCCTAGTTATGGATAGGTAAGATTCAGAATCCAGGAATTCATGAATACAGTATCATTTCAAATTCTCAACATCTCAAATTCCATGAAAAAAAAATCATCTTTGGACAAGTGTTTCTGCTTGTTTGTTTGTTTGTTTGTTTTCTGTCAGTGTTTTCTACTCCCTGTTTAGTGTTGATGATACTTTGGATCAATTTTCATTAGTAATATTTAGGAACTTAGAAGTTTTTCCTGAATTCAAGGGTTCTTTAATTGTGATCCCTGTCTAAGATCAACAGTATCACCTGGAAATTTGTTAGAAATGCAAATTATCATACCTCGCCACAAACATACTGAATCAGAAACCCTGAAGTTGGGAACCAGAAACTGTATTTTAACCAAGCTGTCTGGGTAATTTTGAGAATGATAAAATTTGAAAGACAAAGTTATAATTGAAGCAGAAATGCTGTCATTATTTCTGCACATTCTCTGTCTTTTGCTATCAGAGAGAGCCTCTTGCTTACAGGCCTGCTAGAAAACTCTTTTAGGAGTTTACATTAACATTTAATGTTGCTTTAATTTCATTAGGATTCAGTAAGTCAGTTTGGCTCTCCCTATAAAATGTGCCTATCAGGATCTGCCTAGTTCTTTTCCCTCAAAAGTCTATAGATAGATAGACTTACAGCTATTTATCTATCTATAATGAACATAACTTTAATCCTACCAGAAGCTTGGCTTTCATATGTAATTATTTGAATTGGCTCAGCATTATGGCAACAGTGGTTTTAGTTTGTCTCTAACCTTGTACCTTTTTCTAGTACACAAGATGCCCATTTTGATTTTGTGATGCAATCAGCAACTTCTTTCTTTCTTTCTTTCTTTTTGATTGGTAACTAGACCCCTGCCTTACAGTCTCAACCTCTGTCTATCTTGATACATATTTCCTCTAGGAACAGAGATGTACCTTCCTCTAATAAGTTCCTCTGAGAGACTGATCAGCCATAGAACTGAACATCAAACACCATCTTATTGGATTTCTGCATATGGTTCTATTCCTGAAACATGTTCATGCTCCATCTGACTCTTACAATGCTCCCCTTTCTACCTATTGGATCTGCCTGATAGTGGCTGCTTGTCTGCACACACTCTCTGAAGTTCTTCTCTCTGGACTCAGTGTCCAATCTTCCTTTCTTCTTCGAGTAAAACCTGTCTTCACCATGAGAACTTCCCAACTGTTTTGTCTGCATCTAGCCTTTCCTAGCTGACACCATTATATTCTGGTTAGCTCTTTTGTTACTAACCCCCCAATTTGAAAATGCTATGACAACTTCTATCTAGGAGATGACTTCTGGAATCAGTCTTGTTTCAAAATCTAGCTCAAGTTCTTGGTAGCTATGTGATTTCAGCAAGTTGCTGAACTCTCCTAAATATCAGGATTTTGGTTTCTGTTTTTTTCCTATAAACTAATAATAATACTACCACTCTTGACATAGGATTATTAAAAAGAGTAAAAGAGCCAAGAAGAGCTCCTGACATATATTAATCCTCAATAAAGGTTCATTGTTGTTGTTACCCTATTCATTTTCTGAGGATACCAAGGTGAATTGCATTGTGGTCCCTGGTCTCAAGAAGTCAAAAATTAAGTAGAGGAAATTAAATACATGTTTAGATAGTGATAAATGTTAGAAAAGATGTACAAATAAAATTATATATTAAAGTGTTGGAAGCAATACTTTTGATTAGGGGAATCAGGAAAAAGATCCTGGAGGTGTTAGCATGTAACTATTTTTGCATTTGGGAGAGATTATTTTTTTAGCAAAGCTAATGAGAAGGGGTGACATAGGTGTGAGGATTACAATGGTTTCCAGATTCTGCATTAAACTGGAAGCCTTAAGATACTATGTAATTTAATCCTCATGGGAAACAAAATGTGATAACGTTTGTTATCTTCATCTTAAAGATGAGGAAACAAAGTTTGAAAGTCAATGGGAGTGGTTAGAAGCTGGATCAGAATAGCTAAAAAACAGGAGTCTTGGAGTCCAAACCCTGGTCTAAATCACAATTTCCCTTCCAGCAGCCTGGAAAGAACAAGCAGGTCACCCCATTTCTCTTTGAACGTCTTTACTAATAGGGCACTCATGAGGTGATTTATTCTATTACTGGAGAGTTCTGGGTTTTTTTGAATATTATTTTTAGAAATAATATTTCTCCAATTACTTTAGTTTTTTTCTCTGATCTTTTCAATATTATGTTAGGGAAAAAATAACCTGACAGTTCAGAGGTGAATCATTGTGACAGGGTTAGTAGAGCTTATCACATGACTCATACAGAGCAAGGTAACTTGACTATTTTTTAAGTGAGATATATTGATTTGGATAAAATAAATAGCTTTTATTTTTGAGTCAACATAGATATTGGGTATGGTTTTACAAGATAGAATGAATGTAGCCAATACATTTATTTTCAAAGACAATAATCATAGCCTAGACAAGCAAGTGAGAGAAAAGCAGAATGGTAGCTTTTGAATTTACATGAAGAAATTTGCTGAGATGCTTCATATATTAGATTATCAGCTGGATTGTATGTGTTAAGAGAGTTATACAGACCAAGAGGATAAAAGAGTTAGAATGTGGTTAGACTGTATTTTAAATCAAGACATCAGTCATTTCAAACTGAATTTTAAAATAGCATTAATATACACTATGCCCACTCTCATTATCCAGTTTAAATGCATGTTTTATCTATGCCACACGATATCTTTTTTGCCTCTTCAAGGTATCTTGCAAGGTTCATTTCATGTCCCAATCTTTCCTTTGTTACATATTCTAAGCTCTATCTGACTCTGCTCTTTGTGATACTCATTGGCTCTCCCACAAAATCTAGCAATGGATTAAATAAAGTTTACTTTTTCTCCAATATTTGTATGTGTTTGATTTTCTTCCCTAGATGACTGTAAAATAATCTCAAGCAAAAATTATGTCTTATGTTTTTTCACTGTTTCAGTAAATATTTGTTTCAATGATAAAATTGATGGAATAAATTTGTGTGTGTTTGTGGTGTATGTGAGTGTGTGTGTGTGTGTGTGTGTGTGTGTAACTTCTCAGTATGTAAAGTAAAAAATACAGGGCAAAGTAGAAATCCACTAGAACCTATTACTAGAGAGAAATAGAGTAGAGTTAGTACACACCATATAAAAATGCTAGGTTTCTTTTTAAAAATAATTTTATTTTGAGATAATTTTAAAAATCTCTCTACAGTGTCATTTATTAACATTTCTTTGCTTTTTAGACTTATTTCTCATAGGAATGACATTAGTATAGGTATAAATATATAGTTCTGCATATCAATATAGACCTAGATCTACATATAGACTAGATATAGTTATAGATATCTCTATTGCTTCTATTTCTTGGAGAAGCCAGACTTATATCTAGTACATACTGATTCCTACTAAATCTGAATAACTCCAACCTCTCACTTCACTGCCCTTGGAGCTGGTACTTACCAGCAGATGTATCTGTGGGTTAAGAGACGATACCTCAGTGAGCTCTTCTGTCTCCTTAGTAAAACTTCTGTCAGAAGAAGTTATTTCCTAATCCAAAATCCTGAATATATATATATATTTTTAATTTTCTTATTTGTACCTTACCTCTTCACTGTTTTTTAAATTCCATTATTTCCTTAGCTGATAATAAAATATTTTTCTCAATAAAATTTATTATATTACATTTTAAAATTAGGATATATACTGTATATATATATGACAGTACATTAGCAATATACTGTCATGGTATATTGCTTCAAGTAGTTTAAAAGTCTAAAAGGTTAGAGAACCCTAAAGACTCCACACGAAAAATATTGGAACTAATAAATGAATTTAGCAAGGTAGCTGGATAAAACATTAATAAACAGAAATCTGCATTTCTTTACACTAATAATGTAATAACAGGAAGAGAAAGTAAAAAGGCAATCCTGTTTAAAATTGCATTAAAAAATACCTAGGAATAAACTTAGCCAAGGAGTTGTGAGACCTATGTGCTGAAAACTATAAAACATTGATAAAGGAAATTGACAATGATTCAAATAAATGAAAAGCTATCCAATATTCTTGCATCAAAAAAAATATCATTAAAATGTCCATAATACCCAAAGCAATCTACAGATTTAATGTGACCCTCAACAAAATACTTATTACATTTTTCACAGAACTAGAACAAAAAATCCAAAAGTTTTTTATGGAACAATAAAAGACCCAGAATTGCCAAAGCAATCTGAGGAAAAAGAACAAAGCTGAAGGAATAACCCTTCCAGATGTTAGACAATACTACAAAGCTATAGTAATCAAAACTATAGTATATAGTATTGGCATAAAATGACATCTGGATCAGTGGAGCAGAATAGAGAGGCCAGAAATAAACCCACATACCTACTGTCAGTTAATCTATGACAAAATAGGCAAAAATATACAATGGAGAAAAGACAGTGTCCTCAGCAAGTGACACTGGGAAAGCTGAACAGCTACATGTAAATCAATTAGAACACTCCTTCACACCATATGCATAAATAAACTCAACATTACTTAAAGACCTAAATATAAGACACAACACCATAAAACTCCTAGAAAAGAGGATAGGCAACACATTCTCAGACATAAATTGTATCAATATTTTCTTAGATCAGTGTCCCAAGGCAAAAGAAATAAAAGCAAAAATAAGCAAATGGGACCTAATCAAACTTAAAAACTTTTGCACAGCAAAGGGAACAATCAACAAAATAAAAAGACAATGTACAGAATGGGAGAAAATATTTGCAAACAATGTGACCTACAAGGGGTTAGTATTCAAAATATACAAACAGCTCATACAACACAATACTAAAAAAAAAAAAAAAAAATTAGAAGTATACAAAGTTTGTGTGTGTGTATGTGTGTGTGTTTGCTAAACCTCATACATGGAAGCTGGTCCAATTATTAACAAGTATCCACAAACATAATATACATACATGTATTAATATATAAATGCCTACACACACGTTTACATTTAAAATATTGTCAAATTTCATTTTATATTTCAAAAAATAAAGTTTTGTATCATAGAATGCAGTTCTAAAGGAAATCTTATAAATGCTTTCAAATACACCTCTTCATTTATGTATGAGATCATAGACCCAAAAAAACAAATATCTTTTTCAAGATTGTATTGTAAGATCTGGGATTGAACTAAGAATTTTTGAACTCTAATCCATTTTCTTTCTAAGATATCATGTTGTCTCAAGCAAGAAATAACTGAACACCCAATATATATTAAAAATTGTTCTATGCAAAGAGAAAAGCTTGAAAATTTCTCTTAAGACTCTTACAATCTAGTTGAGTGGGTAATAATAACTGACACTTTCTCATTTTTATTACATGCCCACTGACACACATGCATTTTGCAATTTAATCCTTCAATTAACATACACAATATATCCGATACACAGTGAAGACAGTGAAATTCAGCCAGGTAAACCATGGATTCAAGGCAAAAGATTGAACGTTGAACCCAGATCCTAATCCTCTCACTACCTCAAGCCCTCTCAACTCTAAGAAAAACTGTCATCAATTTTTTGTTCTTGAGCTGGGCTTTTTGAAATCAGTGAAGAAAGAACAAATGCTAAATTTTCTGAATACAAAGGGATATAGCCCTGTTGTCTGCTTCTCCAACTCAAAGCCACACTAGTTCTCAAAGTTAGAATGTGTCCCAAGCACCTTGTAAGAAGTACATTTTTGTTTAGCATATTCTATCTCCCAAGGGCCAGCCTGTGCTTACCTAACTCATAGACACTTGATGGAGTATGTTCCCTTTGTAACTGATCTATTAGTGTAAACCATACTGTCTCAGCATTGTGCAATGACAATTGACCTATTACAAAGTAGAACACTTGATTTCAAACCTGCTGCTCCTCATATACAAATGCATACAACACTTTTCATTTAGGTAAATGCAATGAAACCAAACCTGCTACAAATTTTCTCAAGCCACACCCACTGTTGTGAGGTTGGAGAGAATCCATTTATAATTTGAATAGCAATTATTTAGGCCTCTAGACTTCGAAGAGAATGAAGCAGGACAAACATCAGGGCAAGAAAATTCAAGCATTTCACCTCTCCTCACATCTAAGCTTGAACCTCAGCTCTGGGGCATAACAAGATTTATATTAAAGTGTTTCATTTGCAGCCAGTTAGGCCTAGGATTATATTCTGCAGCCTCCTTGCATATGAGGACAAGAGTGTGATTTCCAGCAACCTTACTTCCACTCCCTTACCCCTTCACACATCCCTTCAGAACCATCACTGCCTTCATTGAAACAATTTCACTTGTACTTAGGAATGCATTACAGCCAGTAAGCGGAAGGTAGAGAACAAGCTTAACAACTGTAGCTTTTTTTACCATCCGATATTACGAATCTTATATTTCACTGTGGTGTAAGGTCTCTGATTACATCAACCTCTCCAAATTATGTTGAAATGAAGGCCATTCAATTTGCTACAATCAGTAACTTTCAAAAGAGCCCACATAATTGATTTCACAGTAATATAGGCATAGGTGACTGAGAGCCTCAGCTTCATTTAGACAATGTTTTCTTTCATTCCAAAGTGCAGTATTCAATAGAAATCAAAATTTTTCCCAACAGTTGGCAGCTAAGTTTTGGCACATATGAAGTAGTTGTTGTGTTTTGTTTTGTTTTGTTTTTCTTTTTTTTATGGTGTAGAAACACAAAAATTGAAATTAATGCCCAGGGTGATCTAATGGACATTGACAGGCTTTAGGCGAAACAACTTCTTTTTGGAACTCGCCCTGATGAGGATTTCAGCCAGCAGGCAAGGATACATTCTGAATGCCATGCAGACCTCCAATGACATTTGTTTGGGAGGTAGTTTCTCAGCACCCAGTGTACTGAGAGCTGAGTTGTGAATGTGGATATTGTTTCAAATGTTGCTCTTCCTTCTTTGCCTATTTATATTGTGATCTGATTTTAACTCCATTTTGAGTAACAACTGCTGATGGTCTTCACTATTTCCAGATGACTTTGACCTTCAGAAGGATAAAAATGTACACTGAGCATGTACTTTTACTGACCAGACTGGGAACCCTCTCAAAGTTATGGAGGAGACAGGTTCTGACTCAAAGGAGTGTATTGTCAAATACTCCCTAGGTTTTCATTTAGGAGTTAGTCAAATAATAATTGTTAAATTCATGACTTTATAAGGGATATATTTGGTGGGGGTGGGGATAAAGCATACCTTAACTCAAGAACCTAGTGGACTTGGATTCAATTCTCAGCTGTAAGTTTGGCATCTACATGGCCTGGGAAATTCATCTATATTCTATGAATCCAGTTTACTGATTAATATGATATTTATTTTATACAATTATTATGAAAATTTTGTCCTCAAAAATGGATATTTATAATGACTATAGAGTTCATACTGCGTACTAGCTGGGTGTTCTTGGGTAACTTACATAATCCTCTGAACCTTAGTTTTCTCAACTGTAATGTTGGAATAATAATGTCTCTTAAAGTTTTTAAAAGGATGAAATTAAGTAATGTCTGTTCAGTGTTTACCACAGTATCTGGCATTAATCATGAAAGATTTCATAGTTATTATTATTATAAAACTGTATTTTACTGCTCCAAGTTCCCTTGCTTAATGCCTCTCAGTGAATATGAGTAGCACTGAGTGAAATTACATGCTTAAGTTCTACTGTTGCAAATCATATGCATGCACTACATTTTCAATGTAAACATAATAGAAAAGAAAGCATGTTCATTTAACTTATTACAGATAATTAATGTATAAATTTTAAAGGTTATTTTCATTAGAAAATGAAATATTGAATGAATAGTTCTGATATTTTGTGCATTTGCAGAAGTCATGGTTGGCTCTGATCCATCAGGACTAGAAGGCTGATGGCAACAGAATAATCAAGATGGTAAAACTGTATCAAGATCTCGAGGACAAGCAGTATTGTGATCTATCTGTGGTGTTTTCCATGGGAAAGTGACATATGTGACAGTATAGATGCCATACTCTTTCCATTACTGGTTTGAGCTTGTTTTGTCTCTGTATTATCAGAGTTTACCACACACACTATCTAAAAATAAATTATGGTTTCTTACTTTATTTGTTCTTTCTTTAAGTTTAGTTTCTCTTCTCTAGTGGCTTTTAATATCTACAACATTGAGAACATTAATCTGTCTAAGTGACAAAGACATTTTTCATTATTAAAAACCTTTATGTGGTTATGTGGTATTAATAAAATCAGAGCCATATGCTAAAAGAGAGAGATTTATAGAATATATTAAATAAATAGTCTGGGAAACAAATGCAGAGAGAGTCATTATTAAAAGGAAAAAAAATAATATGACCTATTACACAAAAAAACAGTTTTACTATTATACATTTAATATCAGTTTGTTAGCTTGAAAAAAAAAAGAGTATCAATTTTCCTTGCAGTAAATAACCATGGCATATATATTTACAAGTGATAACATAAAATTCTAAATAAAAATCAACCTTGCCACATCATTAGAAAATAGTTTCTTTTCTTTTTTTACCCAATAGCCTTACTGTAAAACTTAGCATGAGCCTCAAGCCACATTATTTGGGGGGAAACAAGACTGATCTCCTTGGATATTGAAAGTGGAAACTACTGTGGTTATGAAAGCAAGATCAGGAACAAAAGGAGAGCAAAATCCAATCAAGGATGTCACCAATGAAAGGGAGAATTTTTCTAGGGAGTTCCACTGTTCATTCTCTCATTCATATATTCATATAACAAAATTGTTTTAAAAATGTCTCATTCGTGAGGCAACTCAGGTCTCAAAAATTAATCCAAATATATTTTACTAAGCAGAATGATTCATAGGGTTTAAAAATGCATTTAACTTCAAAGTAAAATGAAAGAGATAGTCCATAGTAAATATTTAGGCCAGATTTTCAACATATTAATTTTTTAATTTAACAATGAAATTTTTCATTTGGAAATATACAAATTTTTAGAGTGAAAAATTTGCTAATCTTTCAGAAAGTTGTATCCTTGTTTCTGTTATTCACTCATTTGTGTTAGCTATTTCTTATTGATCTCTCCAGATCTACTCTTCACCCTTTACCATTATGCTTGTGCCCAAAGAGAAAAATCCTTATAAACCAGAGTAAAAAAGCCTGGTCTCTGGCTTCACATTGAGCTTGGCCAATGGAAGGTAGCTGCAGAAGACTAAAGGGCAGGTATGTCAAATTGGGATATTCATTCTTCCTGCTCCCATCTGACCAAGTTGCCACAGGTTAGGTGTCCCTTTACCAAAGCCCACAACTCCTGTTTGGTATTCCTATCCTTTCCAAATTCTGGTAACCACATACTCCTCTTGTCCCTTCAGGTGTGGTGATGACTTTTTACTGTCAATAGTTCTGGAATATTGCATCATCCCTTATTGGTTTCTTTAAACATGCCTTCGTTTTTCTGCATTATCTCCTTTATTAATATCTCCTCAATTAATCCATTTGAGTACACCATCTGTTTCCTGATATGACCCTCAGTGGTACCTTGAAATGGGAGATCCTGGTTCTTCCCTGAGATGTAGCCTCCTCCCCACTCCCCACCATCCTGGTTGTCCTACTAAGTGGCCTAAATTAATATTCTCAGCTGCAAAGTGAGGAACGGACTCAAAGATACCTCTAAATAGAAAAGTGTGTCCCTGGGGAAGATGGTGGAAGAGTAAGAAGCAGAGATCACCTTCCTCCCCACAGATACACCAGAAATTAATCTACACATGGAACAACTCCGACAGAACAACTACTGAACGCTGGCAAAAGACCTCAGACCCCCTAAAAGGCAATAAACTCTCCACGTACATGGGTAGGGCAAAAGAAAAAAGAATAAACAGAGACAAAAGGATAGGGATGGGACCTGCACAAGTGGGAGTGATCCGTGAAGGAGGAAAGGTTTCCACACACTAGGAAGCCCCTTCGCGGGCAGAGACTGCGGGTGGCGGAGGGCAAAAGCTTCCCAGTTGCGGAGGAGAGCACAACAACAGGGGAGTGGAGGTCAAAGTGGAGAGATTCTCGTACAGAGGATCGGTGCCAACCGGCACTCATCAGTCCGAGAGGCGTGTCTGCTCGGCTGCCGGGGAGGGCGGGGCTGGGTGCTGAGGCTCGGGTTTCAGGTTTCGGTCAAAACGCAGGGAGAGGACAGGGGTTGGCGGCATGAACACAGCCTGAAGGGGTTAGTACACCATGGCTAGCCAGGAGGGAGTCCGGGAAAAAGGTCTATACCTGACGAAGAGGCAAGAAACTTTTTCTTCCCTCTTTGTTTCCTGGTGTGCAAGGAGAGGGGATTAAGAGCGCTGCTTAAAGGAGCTCCAGAGACGCGTGCAAGCCATGGCTAAAAGCACGAACTGCAGAGACGGGCGTGGTACGCTGGGGCTGCTGCTGCCACCACCAAGAGGCCTGTGTGTGAGCACAGGTCACTGTCTATGCCCTCTTTCCAGGGAGCCTGTGCAACCCACCACTGCTGGGGTCCAGGGATCCAGGGACAGCTTCCCCGGGAAAGTGCACAGAGCGCCTCGGGCTGGTGCAATGTCACACTAGCCTCTGCCACCGCAGGCTCGCCCCACACACCATACCCCTCCCTCCCTGCGGCCTGAGTGAGCCAGAGTCCCTGAAGTTGCTGCCCCCTTAACCCCGTCCTATCTGAGCGAAGAAGAGATGCCCTCCGGTGACCACTCAGAGGCAGGGCCAAATCCAAAGCTGAGACACGGGAGATGTGAGAATAAGGAAGAGAAAGGGAAATCTCTCCCAGCAGCCTCAGAAACAGTGGATTGAAGCTCCACAATCAACTTGATTTACCCTGCATCTGTGGAATATATGAATAGACAAAGAATCATCCCAAATTGAGGAGGTGGACTTTGAGAACAAGATTTATGATTTTTTCCCCTTTTCCTCTTTTTACAATGAATCATCCCAAATTGAGGAGGTGGACTTTGAGAGCAAGATTTATAAATTTTTCCCCTTTTCCTCTTTTATGTGAATGTGTATGTGTATGCTTCTGTGGGAGATTTTGTCTGTATTGCTTTGCTTCCACCATTTGTCCCAGGGTTGTATCCGTCTGGTTTCTTTTGTTGTTGTTGTTTTAATTTTTTTAATAATTATTTTTATTTTAATAACTCTATTATATTTTATCATACTTTATTCTATTTTACTTTATCTTCTCTCTTTATTTTTTCCTACTGTCCCTCCTTCCTCCCTCCCTCCCTCCCTCCCTTCATTCTTTTTTCTTTCTTTCTTTCTACTTCTACTAATTCTTTCTTTCTATTTTTCTCCCTTTTATTCTGAGCCAGGTGGGTGAAAGGCTCTTGGTGCTGCAGCCAGGAGTCAATGCTGTGCCTCTGAGGTGGGAGAGCCAACTTCAGGACACTGATCCACAAGTAGACCTCTCAGCTCCACATAATATCAAATGGCGAAAATCTCCAAGATATCTCCATCTCAACACCAGTACACAGCTTCATTCAACGACCAGCAAGTTACAGTGCTGGACACCCTATGCCAAATAACTAGCAAGACAGGAGCACAACCACACCCATTAACACGGATGCTGCCTAAAATCATAATAAGGCCAGAGACACCCCAAAACACACAACCAGACGTGGACCTGACCACCAGAAAGACAAGATCGAGCCTCATTCACCAGAACACAGGTACCAGTCCCCTCTAACAGGAAGCCTACACAACCCACTAAACCAACCTTAGCCACTGGGGACAGACACCAAAAACAATGGGAACTACGAACCTGCAGCCTGAGAAAAGGAGACCCCAAACACAGTAAGATAAGCAAAATAAGAAGACAGAAAAACACACAGCAGGTGAAGGAGCAAGATAAAAACCCACCAGACCTAACAAATGAAGAGGAAATAGGCAGTCTACTTGAAAAAGATTTCAGAATAATGATAGTAAAGATGATCCAAAATCTTGGAAATACAATAGACAAAATTCAAGAAACAGTTAATAAGGACCTAGAAGAACGAAAGATGAATCAAGAAATGAAGAGCAACACAATAAATGAAATTAAAAATACTCTAGATGGGATCAATAGCAGAATAACTGAGGCAGAAGAACGGAAAAGTGACGTGGAAGATAAAATAGTGGAAATAACTGCTGCAGAGCAGAATAAAGAAAAAAGAATGAAAAGAATGGAGGACAGTCTCAGAGACCTCTGGGACAACATTAAATGCATCAACATTCGAATTATAGGGGTTCCACAAGAAGAAGAGAAAGAGAAAGGGAATGAGAAAATATTTGAAGAGATTATAGTTGAAAACTTTCCTAATATGGGAAAGGAAATAGTTAATCAAGTCCAGGAGGCACAGAGAGTCCCATACAGAATAAATCCAAGGAGAAATACACCAAGACACATATTAATCAAACTGTCAAAAATTAAGCACAAAGAAAACATATTAAAAGCAGCAAGGCAAAAACAACAAATAACACACAAGGGAATCCCCATCAGGTTAACAGCTGATCTTTCAGCAGAAACTCTACAAGCCAGAAGGGAGTGACAGGACATATTTAAACTGATGGAGGAGAAAAAGCTGCAACCAAGATTACTTCACCCAGCAAGGATCTCATTCAGATTTGAGGGAGAAATTAAAACCTTTACAGACAAGCAAAAGCTGAGAGAGTTCAGCACCACCAAACCAGCTTTACAACAAATGCTAAAGGAAATTCTCTAAGCAAGAAACACAACAGAAGGAAAAGACCTACAATAATGCACACAAAACTTTTAAAAAATGAGAATGGGAACATACATATTGATAATTACCTTAAATGTAAATGGACTAAATGCTCCCACCAAAAGACACAAATAGGATGAATGGATACAAAAACAAGACCCATATAAATGTTGTCTACAAGAGACCCACTTCAGACCTAGAGACACATACAGACTGAAGGTAAGGGGATGGAAAAAGATATTCCATGCAAATGGAAACCAAAAGAAAGCTGGAGTAGCAATTCTCGTATAAGACAAAATAGACTTTAAAATAAAGACTATTAGAAGAGGCAAAGAAGGAAACTCCATAATGATCAAGGGATCAATCCAAGAACAAGATATAGCAATTGTAAATATTTATGCACCCAACATAGGAGCACCTCAATACATAAGGCAAATACTAACAGCCATAAAAGGGGAAATCAACAGTAACACACTCATAGTAGGTGACGTCAACACCCCACTTTCACAAATGGACAGATCATCCACAAAGAAAATAAATAAGGAAACAAAAGCTTTAAATGATACATTAAACAAGATGGACTTAATTGATATTTATAGGACATTCCATCCAAAAACAATAGAATACACATTTTTCTCAAGTGCTCATGGAACATTCTCCAGGATAGATCATATCTTGGGTCACAAATCAAGCCTTAGTAAATTTAAGAAAATTGAAATTGTATCAAGTATCTTTTCCAACCACAATGCTATGAGACTAGACATCAATTACAGGAAAAGAGCTGTAAAAAATACAAACACATGGAGGCTAAACAACACACTACTCAATAACGAAGTGATCACTGAAGAAATCAAAAAGGAAATAAAAAAATACCTAGAAACAAATGACAATGGAAACACGATGACACAAAACCTATGGGACGCAGCAAAAGCAGTTCTAAGGGGGAAGTCTATAGCAATACAATCCCACCTTAAGAAACAGGAAACATCTCGAGTAAACAACCTGACCCTGCACCTAAAGCAATTAGAGAAAGAAGAACAAAAGACCCCCAAAGTTAGCAGAAGGAAAGAAATCATAAAGATCAGATCAGAAATAAATGAAAAAGAAATGAAGGAAACAATAGCAAACATCAATGAAACTAAAAGCTTGTTATTTGAGAAGATAAACAAAATTGACAAAACATTAGCCAGACTCATCAAGAAAAAAAAGGGAGAAAACTCAAATCAATAGAATTAGAAATGAAAAAGGAGAAGTAACAACTGACACTGCAGAAATACAAAAGATCATGAGAGATTACTACAAGCAACTCTATGCCAATAAAATGGACAACCTGGAAGAAATGGACAAATTCTTAGAAAAGCACAACCTACCAAGACTGAATCAGGAAGAAATAGAAAATATGAACAGACCAATCACAAGCACTGAAATTGAAACTGTGATTAAAAATCTTCCAACAAACAAAAGCCCAGGATGATATGACTTCACAGGCGAAATCTATCAAACTTTTAGAGAAGAGCTAACACCTATCCTTCTAAAAATCTTCCAAAATATAGCGGAGGGAGGACTCCCAAATGCATTCTATGAGGCCACCATCACCTTGATGCCAAAACCAGACAAGGATGTAACAAAGAAAGAAAACTACAGGCCAATATCACTGATGAACATAGATGCAAAAATCCTCAACAAAATACTAGCAAAGAGAATCCAACAGCACATTAAAAGGATCATACACCATCATCAAGTGGGGTTTATTACAGGAATGCAAGAATTCTTCACTATACACAAATCAATCAACGTGATACACCATATTAACAAGTAGAAGGAGAAAAACCATATGATCACTCAATAGATGCAGAGAAAGCTTTTGACAAAATTCAACACCCATTTATAATAAAAACCCTGCAGAAAGTAGGCATAGAGGGAACTTTCCTCAACATAATAAAGGCCATATATGACAAACCCACAGCCAACATCGTCCTCAATGGTGAAGAACTGAAACCATTTCCACTAAGATCAGGAACAAGACAAGGCTGCCCACTCTCACCACTCTTATTCAACTTAGTTTTGGAAGTTTTGCCACAGCAATCAGAGAAGAAAAGGAAATAAAAGGAATCCAAATCAGAAAAGAAGAAATAAGCTGTCACTGTTTGCAGATGACATGATACTATACATAGATTATCCTAAAGATGCTACCAGAAAACTACTAGAGCTCATCAATGAATCTGGTAATGTAGCAGGATACAAAATTAATGCACAGAAATCGCTGGCATTCCTGTACACTCATGATGAAAAATCTGAAAATGAAATGAAGAAAACACTCCCATTTACCATTGCAACAAAAAGAATAAAATATCTAGGATAAACCTACCTAAGGAGACAAAAGAGCTGTATGCAGAAAATTATAAGACACAGATGAAAGAAATTAAAGATGATACAAATAGATGGAGAGATATACCATGCTCCTGGATTGGAAGAATCAATATTGTGAAAATGACTCTACTACCCAAAGCAATCTACAGATTCAATGCAATCCCTATCAAACTACCACTGGCATTTTTCACAGAACTAGAACAAAAAATTTCAAAATTTGTTTGGAAAAACAAAAGACCCCGAAAAGCCAAAGCAATCTTGAGAATGAAAAACAGAGCTGGGGGAATCAGGCTCCCTGACTTCAGATTATATTTCAATGTGACAGTAATGAAGACAGTATGGTACTGGCACAAAAACAGAAAGATATATCAGTGGAACAGGTAGAAAGCCCAGAGATAAACCCACACACATATGGTCACCTGATCTTTGATAAAGGCGGCAGGAATGTACAGTGAGGAAAGAACAGCCTCTTCAATAATTTGTGCTGGGAAAATGGGACAGATACATATAAAATTATGAGATTAGATCACTCCCTAACACCATACACAAAAATAAGCTCTAAATGGATTAAAGACCTAAATGTAAGGTTAGACACTATCAAACTCTTAGAAGAAAACATAGGCAGAACACTCTATGACGTAAATCACAGCAAGATCCTTTTTGACCCACGTCCTAGAGAAATGGAAATAAAAACAAAAATAAACAAATGGGACCTAATGAAACTTAAAAGCTTTTGCACAGCAAAGGAAACCATAAACAAGACCAAAAGACAACCCTCAGAATGGGGGAAAGTATTTGCAAATGAAGCATCTGACAAAGCATTAATCTCCAAATTTATAAGCAGTTCATGCAGCTCAATATCAAAAAATCAAACAACCCAATCCAAAAATGGTCAGAAGACCTAAATAGACATTTCTCCAAAGAAAATATACAGACTGCCAACAAACACATGAAAGAATGCTCCACATCTTTAATCATTAGAGAAATGCAAATCAAAACTACAATGAGATGTCATCTCACAACAGTCAGAATGGCCATCATCAAAATATCTAGAAACAATAAATGCTGGAGAGGGTGTGGAGAAAAGAGTACCCTCTTGCACTGCTGGTGGGAATGTGAATTCGTACAGCCACTATGGAGAACAGTATGGAGGTTCCTCAAAAATCTACAAATAGAACTACCATATGACCCAGCATCTCACTACTGGGCATATATCCTGAGAAAACCATAATTCAAAAAGAGACATGTACCAATATGTTCATTGCAGCTCTATTTACAATAGCCCAGAGATGGAAACAACCTAAGTGTCCATCATCGGATGAATAGATAAGAAGATGTGGCACATATAAACGATGGAATATTACTCAGCCATAAAAAAAATGAAATTGAGCTATTTGTAATGAGGTGGATAGGCCTAGAGTCTGTCATACAGAGTGAAGTAAGTCAGAAAGAGAAAGACAAATACCGTATGCTACCACATATGTATGGAATTTAAGAAAAAAAAATATCTTAAAGAACCTAGGGGTAAAACAGGAATAAAGACACAAACCTACTTGAGAATGGACTTGAGGATATGGGGAGGGGGAAGGGTAAGCTGTGACAAAGTGAGAGAGAGACATGCACATACATACACTACCAAATGTAAGGTAGATAGCTAGTGGGAAGCAGCCGCATAGCACAGGGAGATCAGCTCAGTACTTTATGAGCGCCTAGAGTGGTGGGATAGGGAGGGTAGGAGGGAGGGAGATGTACTAGGGAAGGGATATGGGAACAGATGTATATGTATAACTTATTCTCTTTGTTATAAAGCAGAAACTAATAAAAAATGAAAAAAATAAAAAAAATAAAATAAAAATAAATAAATAGCAAAGTGAATCAATCTAGACTTCAAAAGTTCTGGAGTAGGGAGGATGGTCAGGAGGAAAAGCAGTGACAGATTGTCATCCCATATGCACACACCAGACATCATTAGAATAGCAATTTTATAACTTGCTTTTTCACTTAACATGATTTAATCACTTTGTCATATTCTTAAAGCTTCATTTTGGCTGCATATTATTCTAAATGAAATGCTGCATTTCTAAGATTTATAAATTCTGGAAGTATAGAAAACATCTTTCAATTTTATTTTCTGTTATCTTTCTCCCATTCCTAGCACACAGTGTACTGGTGTACAGTTTTGGATCTCCCAAATGATCTCCATGGATGGATTAATGCATAAGCTATGGTTTTCTCCAAAGACACCTGTATTCATCCCAGGCTCCTCTACATAGGACACAAGTAAGTATTCTCTTCGTTTGGTTTCATACAGTTCATGCAGTTGAAATGTTGGTAATCATTGATCTTTGGGTGCCTAAATCAAAAATGCAGAGAATTCACATTGCCATTCTGACCCATTACCATTTTTCCTATGGGGAATCTTTCTGGATTTGCAAAGCTAGTTAAACAAATCAACATTTTCTCATATCAGCCCCACTTTTAGAGACATTTGAGAGTTGTTTTAAATTAACAGGTCACCCTCTATTCTGGAAGCTTTGACTTTAGAACAGTCAATACTATATATATATATATATATATATATATATATATATATTCTCAGTGGAAAATACTTCCACATCCCACTTGGGTACCAAAAATCTGGACTTTTCTCTGCATAAGTCTAAGGGCTTGTTGTTGTTGCTGCTGCTGTTGTGTTTATGTGTGTGTGTTCTGAACATGGAGTGCAATTATATACTAGCCAGGAGACATTTCTACATAGCACATTTGAGCAACATTAAAGTTTCTGCTGCTTAAATCACTTCAGTTTGTGGGATATTCATATCTCTGAATTCTATGATAATGTCAAGAGAGCTGCTGGTGAGTCCCATTAATTTTTTTGGTATTGTTTAATTTTACATTAGTAAATATAATTACTCTTTTTGTCATGAAGAGCAAGTTCTAATACCAATTTATAATTCATGGAGCTAATTATGTTAACGAGGAGGCAGTCTTTCCTCAGCCTTCTCCCCTGTAATTTTAAAGGATTTTGATTTTTCCCCTTTCCTCTACAATTTCTCTTCCAGCTATGAAAAGGAAGTGTTCACAATTCATCTGTGATATAATTATTTACCATGGCAACAGTTTGTGAATGGGATTGGGAAGTTGCACATAAGGAGAAAGCAGCTTAAGGGAAAGAGCCAAAAAAATCCTTTCAATACAAGAGGGCTTTCAGGTGGGCTATTTTTTTGTTTTCCTGACATTTTAAGGAGGGCTCAGGTTTGCCTAACATTGTAAAAACTGCTGCTGATCCTAAAATAAAAGAACCTATCCTCTACAGTTGCATCTCAGAAAATCACTCTGATTAAGAGAGTGGCACAAAAGGCAAACCCATGTTTTCCCTCTGCATTTGAATTAACAGCCCCCAGGAAGGCAGAGGGAATGTGTTGGCTGCTAAATTATCAGATGGCATAGCCAGTGGACGTGTGGGAAAGAGAAGATTCCATTTCCTTGTATTCCTAAGATGAGTACTAAGCTCTAACCCCACTCAGCAACAAAAATCTTCCTTCTTGGGTGACATACAAGTGAACGAATATAAAAGAAATCTATTCAGATGCAATGCTGTAATCTTTGGGTTTCACATGAGGCTGCCACAAATTCTCTCCCCATCTTCCCTGTTCAGTGAGATACTGATGATTTTGTACCCAATTGTGCAATGCCAATGAATGTAATCAATATTTTTCAAAAGAACACTAGCATGCATGTTAAAATAATCATACTATGGAAAGACAAGCCACACTCTCCTAGGTGTTGGAAGGCTTATGTTCTTTTCACCTGTGAGCAACGCTACCTCTCATAGGCTTCCTTTCCTTCTGTGTGCAGCAATAACTCACATCTAACCTTAGCTGAAGTATTATTGATTGTATGATAAAATTACTTCTGTTCAATATTCCAGGATGCTAATTGCATCAAGAGCTGTGGGAAAAGCTCACAACTGGGAGCTGTATGAGTAGAAGGCTCCAGACAGCTTGATCTCCTCAGAAATATATATAAACAAGATGGGGCTAGAAAGAGTCTGGCAACACAATATTCTAAAATGAAATGTTAAACACATATGCATACTTTGATTCTACAAAGCACAGAGTTCCTATGTTCTAGTTGCAGAAAAAGCAGAGTCACTTCACGAGACGATTCTGCTGCTTTGAGCTCTGGCTGGTGTTGCCGCATTTGGAGGGCTGTCATTTGGATACACCTATGGTATCTCTGGAGTCTAATACCAAGCATTGCTCTTACAGTGTTCTGGATTGAACGAACACAGGGTTCCCCAAATTAAACAAAGAAAAATACATTTCCCTTCCAGGAGAAGGTCAAGGGAAGCACAACACAGTTTCATTGAAAACTAGAACTGGAAGTGAACTTTGAGGACCATATTCTCATTTCCTTATCTTAATAAGTAAGAACATTGAGTTTCCAGAAGGTCAAAAGACTAAACATTAGTTCTCAGAAACTTCTTCCTTCAAGCTATAGTTGCTCATTCAAGCAAGATGTATGAATAGGAAATACAGAAAGAACTTTACAATCAAACACACGTGATACATTTATATAAGAAGTTTAAATTCTATAGAAATTTAGAGAAGGAAAGATCAACTGTGTTAGGCAGGAGAGACTTCATGGAAGAGGGGGCCTTGAAATGAACCATACATGATATGTGAGATTCTGTCTGGGGGAGAAGAGGAGGAGGTCCTTTCCCAAACCTGAGAACATGTGGACTGCTCTTCGGTTTGCCATAAGCAATGCTGTTGATGAAATCCCTTATTAGCTGCAGCTTTGTTTTTTTGTTTTTTTTGTGTTTTTTTTTTTTTTTTTGCTTTGTGGCTTCGACAATGAATAATTGAGGTTGTTCTTCCTAAGCAAAGGTAATTGAGGCCCACAGAAAAGAGAAACTGCCTTTAATCCACTCTCTACATTTAGGAGCAGTTGAAATATGATATGAATGAAAAGTTGGTTTATTCCTTTAACCACACCCCACTAATCAAGCCAGGTACCCCAGTGTCACTACTGCTGGGGAACATCATTGCAGCAACCATGTTGTCCAAGTCATTTCTTACTCTATTTCCAGTAGGAGATTGTAGGCATAATTTCAGCCTTCTTGATATATCTGGGGTTTTCTTTTTCCTTTTTTTGTCTCTCTTCTTTGTTCTATATTATCCTCCTTAAGTTGTTCGTGTCCTTTCACCAGGTAGTCTTATCACTCTACTGCCAAGTTTCTCAAGTCTCAGTTACTTCCCTAGACTTTTCCCTGTTCAGAAATTCCTGCTTTAGACAAGGAACCCTCTCCTTAAGGTGCTCCTTTCTATTGGTGTATTTTCTGGTGGAATGAAAATAAGTAATGAATTTATTCACTCTAAGTTGTTTATGTCTGCCAGTGACTAGAAAAGCAGAAAAATATGACTAATTTCTGAAAGTGAGCTCTGATATCAACATAATATCTCTGCTATGAAGTGGAGGGTGAGCAGAGGGGATGGTGTTTACTATTGAAGACTGAGCAAAGGAGAAGAGAAAAAGTAATGACTGGCAGAGACCATCTCAGCACTATTCAGAAGAAAGGGAGCTTTTCATCTCAGCACTATTCAGAAGAAAGGGAGCTTTTCACTAAGTATGCTGACTATCTCAGCTCCTTAATGTGGTCCTGGATTCGGTGAAGACAGCCTTGGCTACATCTACTGCCTCAGTAAGACAGTGAAGTGTTGGATTCATTTTTACTTCCCTGGTGATTCGCTGATCACCTGGAGACCTTCTGTTTAGGATTTGGCCGGTTTATCTGCAATGTCTGCACTAGTCATGTGACATTTGCATGTTGTAAATCCTGTTGCCTTGTTATTTCTCACCGTGAATTAGATTAATCAGCATTCTAGTCCTATATATCAATCCCAAAACTTAGTGGATGAGCAAGTGATGAGACTTCTCTGTAAGTGATGAGATCACAAACAACTGTCAGAAATTAGGTTGCAGCTGGAGCAAGGCTGAGAGTCAGCCCTGGGTTCAGAGTGAATCCCCCAGAACAATGAATGCCAATTATTGAGCCCTCTTAGACCAGAGCCTATCAGCCTTTCCCAGCAAAATATCCACCACATTTTATCTCTCTTTGCCAGTGTTTGAGCATATATATGTATCTTTTTTTTTTTTCTCCAAGAAATAGTGACTTACCTTGCAACCTTTGGAAACACAATGCTTTTATTTAAATTGATGCTATTCTAATGATGGACTTTTAGACACTGACAAAGATACCTTAGATCAGGCCAGTCTGCCTACTTCCCAAAGCACAGCTAAACCCTAGTTCACAGGAAATACATATTCTGTCTGTACATAAAGTTACCTCTGTTGAACACTTTACCCTTCTATGAATGTGTGGCTTGTGACTCCTCAAAAATGTTAGACTGAGCCTGTCAAGTTGACATCCGGGATCCCTCCGGACACAATGGGGTGAATATACAGTCCATGCTCCTGCAAAGAATGGAAGCTTTCATGCCTCAGAATAGGAATGAGAGGAGAGAATATTCTTGTTGGAATCACAGCATGCCTGTATGCAAATCAACAGTTCAAGGTCACTCTGTAATTATACTAAAATGACCTGCTGTAAAACATGTCTCTTGTCCTTTTCCTGACCCCCAGGTAAAGAAGAAGTGGTTGTTAAATGGCATTGACCGTCTATGTCCTCATCCATGTGGCCGCTCCGGCTATAGCTATTGCAAAATGGTGTTTCCCAGCCCCATCCATGTCCAGATGGCTGGATTAAAGTATCATGAACTGAGAGGAAAAAAGAGAAAAACATTAGCACAGACAGAATTGTAGCTTGTTCATGGAAAATTAGAAGACACAACCTTTGATTCTTTTGTGGCTCCCCACCCCCATCCCCAAGTGGTTTAGAATTAAAATGGGGACAAAAAAACACCTCTAGATTTATTTGGCTCTGCCATATTAACCATAAAAATGGTCTAGCCTGTTCCAATCTTAACCCAGCAGTAAACTATAAATCCAACTTCCGTCTCTGCTGGGGAAATAAAATCCAAATACAGTAGCATCCAAATAATTATCAAGAGTTGAGCTGTGCTGGCAGGGTGCAATGTACAAGATTCAATTTTAACTAGTGATTACAGACCAGCAAACTTTTAGACCTGAATGTCAAACAGCCATGTCACTTTCTCCTGTCACAGAGTATGTCAGGACTCACCGCAGCCTGGTGACTTTTCATCAGAGGTAATGAATCTTGTACTCCTGAGATGGGAAATGTCACTGTGCCTCCCTGTCCCTCCCTCTCCCCCCCCTTACCCCTCATTCCCTTCCTGCCACCTGTCTGGGTCCCAATAATTAGGAAAAGGATGTTGTGTGTGACATTGCTTCTCATATCCCCACCAGGGCCCTGCTGTTGTCGATTTAAATTGTGTGGTCAGTACTCAACTCGCAACCATACGTGATGAAATGGTCACCTCAGTAGACGGTTTATGGGGCTGGAGTCTCATGCATCAAGCTCTCTTGTCCTTGAGTAATAAAATGGAAAAACAGTTAAGCTCTGACCTTATAGCCTGTATGGTTTGGGGCTCTAGTCCAACTCCTGATAACTTGACTTTAAATCTTACAAACATGGAGCTTTTTGTTTCTGACCTTTCTGCTGCTGAGATGCCATTTGGGACATCAGTGAGGGTGGAGCCTTGTAGGTCTGCATGGGTGGTGACAAAGAAGGAGAGTCCATGCTTTGTAGTGACATCTTTTAACTCTTTACTCTGGTGTCCGATGTAAAGCAAACAAACAAAAAACAAGCAAGAGTGAACAAGCACTTTATTTATTTATTTTTCTGGACCCAATGAAAACACAAATGATACACATACAAATATAGCCACTGATTTTTTAAAACATTTCTTGAATATCTTAAACTCTTAATATAAATCCCAGGATTTTGGCGGTTTGGAAGGAGTACATATGAATTAAATCAGAAAGAAATATTCTATTTGTGATAAGAAAATTCCTTTTACTTTTTATACATTTCATCATTTTTTAAATATCAAGTACCTATTGTGTTCCACATAATAAGTTAACCCACTAAAAGAAATGATAATGCTATAATATAGGGCATGGTCCCTGCCTTCAATCAATTTGAGCAATAATACACACATGTGTCAGGTATAAAATTAAAAATATATATATATATTAAGCGGAAAGAGACAGCCTGCCCTGTATGAATAACAAAGCCAACAGGGTACAAGTGAGTTAAACTCATCTCAGATGATAGAAAAGACAAAAATCAAATATAGTTCAAAGGCAACAAAGGGAATGGCAAACAAAGTAACACAATACACACAACACAAGACCACATCATTGTTAGTGCTGGGAACATCTCCATATCTGGTTGTAGTGATTAACTATGCCATGGAACACAGCAGTAAAGTATAGGTGAGGTCAGTTAATCCACTGTCATTTAATATGTCAGACAGATGGGAAAACAAAATCAAGGCTAATCATAGTGTCAAGGATGGTTCCAAAGGAGGTACGGGCCAGCTAGTTTCCCATGCTAAGTAGGCATTTTGTTTTTCCTGAAAGCTCAGGGCTCTCTGAGTCAAGATTCTAGGAGAAACAGTTAAACCTTAATGTTCCAGAGTTTACTAGAGAAAGTTTATTGCCTCTAGATGTGACTTGCCTTCCTTCCTTCATTTTTTTTTGGCTTGCCTGCTTGCCTTGCTTCCTTCCCACCCCCACCCTCCCCCATTACATCCGAGACATTGAGTTAGGCATAAGCAATGAAACAATAAGCAAAGCAAACCGGCTTCTTGTCTTAATGTAACCTAAAGACTGGTGGAGAAAATGGGCAAGTATCCAGGCAATTACAATCCAGAGAGAAAGGAAAATGAGAGAGGCTGCAACATGCTCTTAGGGCCCTAATAGGAGTGCCTGGTCCAGACATAAGAGGGTAACAGGCAGGTTTCCAGAGGATGCCCAAAGGTAAACAGGAAGTTTTTACCATTAATCCTCTAGGAAGACATGAATCTCTGCATAGATCTGAGGTTCTTTGAGGAGTGCCTGAAATGTCCTCCAATGGTGAATAGAATGGCTCTCCTAACTGGAGGAATGGAAAATTACTGTTGTTTTCATCAGTGTTTTTATCCTCAGTGATTGAATGTGACATTTAGAGGTTATCTTCAAGGACAAAGGGGGGCTGAATTTGAGGTACATATAATATTCTGATTAAGGTATTTTGTCATGATATTGCAAACCATGAGCATACTCTCTTGTTCCTTTCAGCTTCTTTGTGCTATTACACATTCATTAGGGATAAGGACTGGGTGGTAAAGATAGACATCTCCTTTAAGCATTACAGAAAGTTTATTTCTAGTTCATTATTCTCCCCATATCTACTTTTTTAAATGTGTTTTTATTTTTGTGTTTTAAATCCATTCAGAAATTGAGGCTCTATCATGTAGCAGATGAAGTTTGAATTCTTGAAGGATTCAAAAGTAAATAAAAAGAATAGTTTCCTCTCTATTATGTAACTTGCAGTCTAGAAGGGGAGACAGACATAGATAAATAATCACAAAGCAATTAGATGCCTATATTGAGATGGGAAGATTGCTCCTGTATACTAAGTGGTGGATTGTGGTTCAGCAAAGGTTTGTGAATCTTAAAAAAAAATGCACATAAGCCAGTATATCTGTTTTGGTTAAATAAGCTACAAGCTGCTTTTCTAAAATATAGAGGTGAATTTCCATTCATGATTAGTAGAATCATTTGTAGCTTCACAGACAGAGTAGATGCTACAATGGACCCTGTGATGGCCCCGGACATTGCAGAAGTGAGGGAGGTAACAGGTGTGGCAAACAAAAGAAGGTGCCAGAATGCTCTCTAACTGGACAAGATACATGACAGGTGCATATATTTGGGGAGGCCTCTTATAAGTCAAATGGAATTAACTTGCAAATATCTCCCTTTCACCACCAACCCTTAGACCCTGGTCTTATCTTCAAGTCAGGCTGGATGAAATGCATTTCTCCAGGGACAGAGAGACTCCCTGCTCAGTGGAGCTGAGAAGACTGATGTTGCAGTGTTTGTACAAGCAGTCACCAAAGGGACACAACCTCCATGAAGTGCAGATATGTCTGGAACAAAGATGAGTGGTCACATAGAAGTCAAACTCTTATTAACTGACAGGCAAAGACATACAACAAGAAAAAACTATTCTGTGTGATACTGTAATGGTGAATACATGTCATTATACATTTGTCAAAACATATAGAATGTACAGCATAAAGAGTGAACCCTAATGGAGACTATGGACTTTAGTTAGTAATAATGTATCACTATTGACTCATCAATTCTAACAATTGTACCACACAGATGTTCATTATAGGGGAAACTGGTAGAGGGGGAGGGGTTGAGGGAGGATATGGGAACCCTTTGTACTTTTCCTTCATTTTTTGTAAAAAAAATAATGCTCAGAAAAGAGAGTATTTTTTTAATAGCACTTATTCTGTATGGCGGTTATTCATATAATCTTGGACTTCTTGTTAGTCTATGAACTGTCAGATAAGCATCGATAATTTTATTTTAATTTTGATTTGGTAACTTCATAAACATTAGTTGGATAATAAAAAGAAACCTAGAATTTAAGAAATGCTTCTCTGTTATAAAGTATATAAAACTGAGATGCCTAGGAATCATCAGGCAAGAGGAGAATAAAAGGCTGCTAGCAGTTTGAGTAGCAGTTCCAAGCAGAGATGACATCTGTACAAAGACTTGGGTGGAAAATCGAATTCATGTGATGACCTAAAAGTACCTCTCCCTGGTCAAAGGTCTTTAAGGAAACTGAACCATGACCTTGGTCCATTACTGTGGGAATATGCAAATGCAGCTCCTCCTGACTCCAAGCTCAATGTTCTGAGATAACCTTTCCTGGAATGTCTATTTAGCTACAGTCATCATACTATCTTTAATTCCAGGGAAAAAAAGAGAATCTGAGAATTGAAGAAAAAAGAAGCTGTTGTACTTGAAGCCAAAAAACACCATCATGAATATCCTATTTAAATGCAAACTTCAGAAATTAAATTTCAAATAGTCCTAAGAGGACTAATTAATAATTGTAAAGTGTTTTGAAGATGGAAAGTACTAAATTAATGTCAATATTTATTTATTAATAATCAGATGAGGTGATGCTTCCATCTTGAAGTTGCCTCTTTTACGCTCAAGTGCCAACTACTACCATGATTTCACCCTCTTAATTGCCTTCTCCAGCCACCACTGCCATGTGGGAATTACAGACTTCATGCCTGTGTTTAGTATTTTATTATTTAAAACTATCGCCAGTTGTACATACATTACTGGAAAGAATTTCTACACTTTGTGTGCAGCAAAGCTGTGCATTGCAATGAAAATTCAGGCCTCATATATAAACAAACTACATTTAATAGTTACCACTAAGCAAAGTACCCATCACAGAGTTAAGTAACAAGGTTTGGAATGAATAAATAAATTAAATACAAATTAACCCAACTTGTTTATTACAAAGTGTAAATGTTGCCTTTAGCTTCATATCATACCTATTTGTATCATTTGGAAACCTAGTTCATATATTAAATTCATATTTTGGAACTCAAAAAAATGCTATTCTTTTTCATATCTTGAATCATAGATTACAAACTTCACTGCCATCTATATTTTTTAGCAATCCATATGTAGGTTGTGTCACTTCAAATTACATTTGAAAATATGCCAGTGAAAGAAGTTTAAAAAAAAAAAAACTCACCAAATAATTAAAATATTAAAAATGCCCAAATAGCTGGCACTACTGAGATCAAAGCTCAAGGGGGCTCCTTGGTTTTTTTGTTGTTGTTGTTGTTTTATGTTTGTTTGTTGGTTTTATTTTGTTTTTACTTTAGAGTTAGCTATTTTGCATTGTCCACAGTGGACACTTTGCAAGAATGGCTGGTCCAGCCTGGATTCACGGCTCAATTGAAATCTTATAGTCTCTTACTAGCTACAAACCACAGGGAGTCAAGACTCTGGTGTGAGGGATACCCATCTGGACCAGAGTTTGTTATCAGTCAGAAATCTCAACACCTTCTTAGGAACAGAACATATCTTTAGTCAACTAGACATAGGAAAAAGGAGAAGGGAGCTGACAAAAGAAGAGTAGACAGTCAATAACTATTCACTTACAATTTCAAGTTTTGGTCTTTAAAACCACATTTCATATGAATAAAGAGTTGTAAGAGTGGGAAGGGGACAACAGTGGACCAGCAGATAAATACCAGTTTAAATACAATGTATCAGGTCCTCTCTCACATGGAAGGCTGAGTACTCTGGCCCCTTTATTGACTAAATACATATATATTTAAACACCAGACACTCAAAGCCCTAAATTAAACTTTGTGGCAGATACACTTATGTAGCACTTAGATTTGAAATACTGATTGTTCTTAATGAAACTCCACAAATAGTATTTGGGCTGAAACACTCAGCAAATGAGTGACAACTCCAACATTTGCTGAGTCTTGCTGCCTCCATGGGGCTTTTCTCAGCTCTTCGCCACATGCTCAATTACTTCTAGGAAAAACAAACAACCAAACAACAACAACAAATATATATATATATATATTTATATATATAATATATATATTCCTTTATATATATAAAACTTTCACAGGTAAGAAAAAAATGTAGTGAAAATGTTAAAGATAGTTGTGTATACATAGACACATGCCTCTAGATAGAGAAATGAATCTGGAGGAAACAAGAAACTTGTATAGTCACATCCATATAAACAAATTAGAGAATTTTCCAAGAGCTAAGCACACCCACTTTGTGACCAGCCATATTTTGTGCTCTAAGACACCATTCATGTGTTACCATATGACAGACAAATGCAAATTCTTCATGTTGAGAATACAACTGTGATGAGACAATGATTTTATTTTTTCATATTTGTAAGTTTTATCTTATTTACCAGACAACTAGTTCCTTAAAGACAGGGTCCAATTCTTGCTTAATACTTGAATACATTGGCAGATACACACTCAGAATGAACTAAGGTTGACTGATCAATACAAAGCAGACAGAAAACAATATGAGCCAGTCTACAGCTAAATCCTAACATCATTGTTACAGACTCATGGGAAACCAGAGGTAGAATTTCCAATTTTACTCTTTTGAAGGGTCCTAATGCCCCAATATTTATTATGGAATTATGGAATAAAGTTAATCTATATCAACCAACCAATCTATATCAGTCCTAAAGCAAATTCAAATTGTGTATGATAAAGACAATACTATTGAACTTATTTTCTTGTCTTTACCTATTCTGTTGTAAAGTGCAGCTTCCTCATACCAGATGGGTAGTTTTGATGGCTACCTTCCCACTCACAGCAGAGGCATCCTCAAAATATTCATTGCAAATACCTTTTAGGAAATGCTTAACATTTCTTCACTGTCTACTGCTTCTACATTGAATATCCTTGCTTTTCTCTTGTTTCCCATATTTTCTACCTGTTGATCAAAAAGTGAATTGCTCACAACAGGCACTTAGATATTCATGTCTTTTTGGTTTGGTGTCTCCCTATGGTATAACTTTTCAGAAGCCTTCTTCCTCCACAGATTCACATGTTATTTGCAGTTGTCCCCTATATACTCAACAGGTCCTGACACCATATTCCAGGCACCTCCAGTAACCCTCCGTGGGGTGAGGAGGGGCAGGTGAAGAAGAAGATGGGTGAAACTGCCCCAAAATATTATCAAAGAAATTAACTGTGAAAATAAAATTTTGTCTCAACTGCTGCCAATAAATTATCTTGAAATAAACTTGTTAGGGATTCTCCGGAGTTTTAGTTTTGAGGAAATTATTCAAGTTTCAGATAAAGTTTTTTACTACATTAATATCCACAACATTTTGCTCTGTATTTTCTCTTCCCTTCCTCAGCTTTTTATCACCACACTTGAATTTGCTACTAAATAAGATCTCTTGCCCATTGTCTGCCATCCATTTTGCAGTTTTGTGGTGATGACACGTCCTTCCAGAGGGAACTCAACTATATTAAAATGCTGGATATTTCATTTATTACACCTTTTATGTAGTCTCCTCAGTCCTCTTTATAAAAACAATTCTTAAAGCACTCTTAGTCATTCTCACATTGTCATTTTAAAGGCCATTCTTGGAATTTTTATTTGAGGACAGAAAGTATGTCCTATGCTTTCATATCTTCTACCACATCTGGCACAAAACTGGGTCGATTAGAGATCATCAGATTTGATTTGACATCTGATTGACAGATTTATTGATTGGCTACATCTCTATGGTAGAGAGTACACTAGAGACAAGTATTCTTTCAATTTGCTGTAGTTCTGTTCTTGGTAGATAGATGGTCTGACCATGATTACAGTAGAATTCTGATTAGAGGGAAATAATTCTAAGAAACAGTATTGGAAGTTAGGTAATGTGATTTATAATGAAGATAGTACCTATCATATTTTACAACTTCATATAGGTTAATATAAATTTGTTTTATTTGTTGTTGTTTTTATAAAACAACAAGCATGGCTTTCATTGCAAAGGCATAGGAAAATTGTACAGTCTTTCTCTCTCTTATACACATACACATACACACACCCATACACACACACCTCTATATATCAGAGATACCACATGATACACTAAGCATCTTTGTTGGGGTTTGACACGAAAATTAATTTAATTTAATTTAAGTTAAATCAAATACTTTGCATTATATATTTAAGTTGCCATTCAAATAGTACAGATTTTTCTGCCTGTCATTTAGAATGAATTCAGTATCACAAGTTTTCCACTGAATGAACAGAGCTAACTGAGGGCATCCAAGAAGAAACCTTCATAGATAATTGGATAGCTCAGGGAGCTAGTGTAGTGGAACATGATTCCAGATTGAATCAAATTCTCTAGCTCTCCTGAAGAGAGGACTAAAGAATGGTGGGAAAACAAGATTATATGACAATTAAAGAATGATTTGTACTTTTATTTTATCAATGTTTCGTTTTGCCCAATATACAAATGTCTTTAACATATTGAAGAAAACTTGGTCTATATTTTTTACATATTATGAAGTAGAACAAGGGCAGATTTCTTTAACTCGAAGAACAATAAGCACATAAATTACTCAGGGTTCTATTTTCTCATTATTTTTTAGTTTTGAAAAAACGTTAGCTTAATGAAGACTTTGATAAAATAATCTCCATGACATTCATCAGGCATAAAGAAGTTCTACACTGAAATTTACCTCTTGTGAAATTTAAACACATCATTGGCAACATCAAAGATTAAAATGAGCTCTTGATCCAAACAAACATCATTGTATTTAATGTTCAAAGTTGAAATAAAAATACATTTAGTCAATCAATCAATTCTGGTTCATAGTTGTAGATATAACTCTAAGATTAAAATGGATCCTTTATTAATCTTCCCTGGGTACCATTTTGTTTGTCTATCTATCTATCTACTTATCCATCTATCTATTTATCTATCCATCTATCATCTTTTTATTTTTCATTATAAGCTGTTCACATTTCTAACCATGCACTGTGCTCACTGTTCACATTTATATATTTTTAAAATATATTCTTGTGTCTATTATCTATCTAAAGCCACACAATATCATATCTAAAGACATAAGAAATTCTCTATCCAAAGACATCTGAATGCTCTGTGAATACAAGGATATTTATCATCACTTGTGCTTCTGGTCTATATCATAAAACTTGTGTTTCTGTTTTGTAATCCTAAGGTTAGATACCTTTTTGATGAACTCATACCACCCCTCTTCTCTTTTCTATTTCTCCATCAAACGTGTACCTATCTCATTCTTCTGCCAGATCCTTGGTTCCCTTGAGGTCACTGTCTTACTCATTATTAAATTTTCCATAATATTAACAGGATGAATTGTACATAATATGTGCTTATTGTATCTTCGATAATTTAATGACTCATTAGTTTTTGATTTCCATGGATGAAGCAGACTGAAATTTCAATTTTAAATATTATTTTCTTTTTTACTTATAGACATGCTAATGTTATCAATATGGTATAGCCTGAATATTTGATGCGATTTCCTGTTCTAGGTAGCAATGTTATGCTAACTTTCCCTAAGCAAACTCAGTGTTTTGTTGTATTTGACTAAAGAATAGAGATAGTGTAAGGCTTCTACAAGATTACAGAGTCCCATTCCCTGTAGTCTGTAGTATGAATGCCACCCCTAAAAGTTGTGCAGTGCTCAGGCTGACAATGCTGGCTATAGTGCCTTCCCCTTCTTCACATTTCATTCAGTCTCACAATTCAAAAACCAAGCAGGTCACAATTGACCTAATTTGAATTATGAGCATTGCAACCTATGTTGCATGCTATTCTTAGAAGAAGACTTTCTCTCTCTTACCCTGTGCACCTAGAATCTAGAAATGCAGGAATTCACTGAAGGAAATGACGATGGAAGAAGAAACAGCTCTGATGAGTAGAATAACCAAACCATATATAAGGACGGTTTGGGGTATTCTCTCTAATAAAATGAGTGATGTTAACCACAGATTAACCTTTCCTTTGGCAAACGGCTAAATGGAAGATTTTACTGTAAAAGAAATATACTGCAGGTGTATAAATAAACACATTCGTGAACATAATGCTTCAAAATGTATAGTTGTTTAAAGAAATATCCAGAGCTGGCCCAAAAGATCAGTGGCAATTCAGGTTTCATGTTAGTTTTCAGAGAGGGTTAGAGGAGTAGAAAAGTAACTTCAAATCCTCCCATAAGAAAAACCAGTGAAAAGATTTGGGTTTGTTTTTAGGCAAGATGACTTGTCAGATGGCCTAATTTTAAATACCCTTATTAAGGAAGTATTCTCTTTTTACAGACATACAGAATGATTAGCAGGAACTTCTTTTCTGGCCACCCTAAGTACACTTCAATAAATAGAAACTTTACGTTATTCTGTGCCATGAGACATGATAGAGTTGACTGGCAAGCTGTCCATGTAATTTCTCATCTCCCCTGTACTATCTGGGGTGGGGGGGCATAAGGTTTGACTTGATTTTGTTGGTCCAAGGTTAGGGTGGAGAATTATTTTTTTAAAAAACTACAGTCATAAATATATTATTTACTTTCAGTTCTTAAAAAATCCTACTGCCACTTACAAAATGTAGTCATCCTTTTCTTTACTTTTATCACTTCATGATGTTTGTACTTATCTCTCTGTTCTACCAGATACCACGTTTCTTTGAGGGTAATTCCTTAGTCATTATTAAATTTTACATAATTTGTACTAAAGTGTATTGCATAGTATATGTGTATTGCCTCTTTGATAAACATGCAAATCATTCATGTTTTCTTTCAATGGATAATAAGTAGTATGAAACTCATATTAGAATTTCAAAGTTTCTCTCTGTTTTATAAAGTATCATCATGCTCAACAGCACAACTGAGAACTCTAGCTCTTGTCTGTGATAATGACCCAGGCCACTTTCAGTTAACTTCTTCCAGCCGATTTCTCCCTGCTCCAGGACACTCTAGCACTTCACACATCTTCATCACACCTACTTTAACTGTGGTACACAGGTTTTCTCCTTGAGTGTAACCTAGTATTTGACTCTGGCTTGATACATAGAGTCTGTATTGGAGAAGCCTCTTTTGCTCCTTCTCCCCTTCCACATGGAACTGTACCCATCACTCCAATCTTTAAAAAATTTAAAAAAAAAGAAAGAAAAAAACAAGAAAATTAACACAGAGAAATGTGTCAAAAGGGGCTTGGACATGTAATTGTGAATAAGACAGATAAGGCTGCTATAAAGAGAAGATACAAATGAGATACCAGAGGGAGAGGCCTGCTGAGGTATATCAGGAGACAGACTGCATCATGAAGAACCTAGAAGTTTAGGGAGGGCAAAACCAGGGTGAGTTAATAAAAGCAGAGGGACAGAAGGGAGGTCTGAACGGATTATGAAAACCACTCTGCTATTGACTCTGGACATTTGGAGTAGTCACGATTTTATACACCCAAAATAGGATGGCTGTAAGCACCAATAAATCACCCACAAGCACTTGTGAGAATATTTTTCAGAAGCACAGATGTATTCTTATAAGAGCTGAGGAAGACGACTTGGGAAATAATTATAGATGCAGGAAACTACAAGAATAAAAACCTGAATTCAGGATTCTTTGAGATATAACATATTCTAAAATACAAACAGAAAACCTAATAAAATATTTTAGTTTTTCTCATACTTATAGTTTTATTTTTTAGTTTCTTTTCAATCAAGTCATTGCAATTAGAAACATTCAAAAATAGAACTGCTAGCTTGTTTAATAATGGAATTTTGTATTGGTCATAACCAAATTTTTCCAAGGCCCAGTTTCAAAAAACAGATATGGCAAGAAAAAGGGCTATTGATTCACATTCTGATTTTCATCTGCCTTCTATTTTCCTACATGTTCATTTCAAACAGCTTAAAAGCCATGAAAAGGTGTTGATGTTCTCTGTGTCCAAAGAACATTAAAAATATCCACCTGTGTCCTAGCAGTCTAAATTCACCATGTATGACCCTGAATGAGAACATAGTTGATCCACCACAGATACGCAAAACTCAGTGCAGTCCTCTGTTTTCATCAAGTGCACAGGATGATCTCTGGTTTAATATGGTGATCAATATTATGGTACCATATTGATCTCTGGTTCAATATGGTATGCCTCCATTTGCCTCCATTTCTCATTCAAATAAAAGAAAATAAAAACAGAATTAAACCCATAAATGTAAAGGAAAGAGAATGGGAGCAGGTTGTCATTAAACATTAGATTTCAAAACATTTCTGGGAGATGGAAATGGATGAGAACCATGTAGTTGAACAAAGAAGACTGAGGAATCTATAGTCCAAAATTAACATAAGAAGGGATGACAGGAAAAGCTAATCTTTCAGGCAGAACCACAAAGGCTTTTGGAATAAAATTCATAAGTATGGAGGATGAGATCATGGAAGTGAGCCAAAACTAGAGAGCCCCACTGAAATTCTGTCTCTAGAATATGGAGCCAATCATGTCCCTACTCCTCTTCTCTCTTTCCCACATTCCTGCATGTAACAAGAGAACAAGAAACTTCACATTGACACAAGGCGAAAGAAAAGAGAGCAAAACAATAATCACCATAACAAAAACAATGACCTCTACGTTAAAGAAATGTAATGTATTGCTTGGGGAGAATTAGGACCATTAGCTGGGTGTTGGCACCACAGAATAAATTTCTTCCCATTTTGGTAATCCCTTATCAAAAGCCTGGATCCTCTGTGATTTAAGTGCCTACATGGCCAGATCAGTCCCCATTACTGAAGGAAAAAATCTTACAGAGGAAACAAGCCTACATAATACAGCAGCAGAGAAAACCCAATCCACTACCTGGAAAAGTCAGTTCAATACCTCCTGTTTTAAATATGAACAAATAACTTATAATCACTCAGGCATATAAAGAAAATTAGCAGCATTAAACTTGCAAAATAAATAAAGCAATCCTAGTGGAAACAGAAATAACTCACTGAAAAGAAGAAACTTGAAAAAAATCTAATTATGTTCTCACAGAGACTTGAAGGATGATACTAAAAAAAGAGAAAAAAATGAGATTAAAGTCAAGAAATTCTACATTAAAAATAGAACAAAAAGGACAAAGAGCAGAAAATATGTGACAAAACGTAAAAGATATAGGATAACAATCAAGAAGACACAAAATCTGACAAATATGAGCTCTGGAAGGAGAAAACAGTTTATAAAAGGGAAAAAATAAACAAAATAAAACATAGGAAAATTGTGCATATCTGAAAAAAGACATTAATATTTCTATTTAATGGGTACTCTGATTACACAAAATGATGGATGACAAAATACCTACTCCTAAATATAATCTCAGGAAACATAAAAAGAAAAAAACAGCCATCTCAAATTTTACCAGTTGTGGTGGCAAAGAACCAAGGTCTCTGTGGCTAAATGCCCAGGTCTGAGAATGGCTCACTTCCTTGCTGCTCAGTTCATTGGTAAATGAAGCTGGTCACTTGGCTTATTAGCCACAAGGGGGTCTGAATCCAATAATCCCAGGTGCATAGAAGACAAAAAGAGGAAAATAAATTTGTAAACACCACCAATATCTGCAACACTTGCTTGTACATATCTTTATGAAAAAGTTTGTACATGGAGTTACTCTTGTATAATGAGGATAAAAACTGAGAAGATGTGCAGAAACGTTAGTTTTATGTGGAAGAAGTCAAACAATAAGAGAAGTTAAATAATGATGATATATATTTCTTTCTTTTTTTATTTTTTGTGGTATGCGGGCCTCTCACTGTTGTGGCCTCTCCTGTTGTGGAGCACAGGCTCCGGACGTGCAGGCTCAGCGGCCATGGCTCATGGGACCAGCCGCTCCATGGCATGTGGGATCTTCCTGGACCGGGGCACAAACCCGTGTCCCCTGCATCAGCAGGCAGACTCTCAACCACTGCGCCACCAGGGAAGCCCTATACTTCTACTTTAGTATAATATATGCTTAACAAAATTCACCAATTTAATAATTTTAAGTGTAAATTTCAGTTTCATTGTTGTGTAACCATCACCACCATTCATCTCCAGAACTTTTTCTTGTTCCCAAACTAAAACTCTATATCCATTAAACAACAACTCCTTACTGCCCCCTCTCCCATCCCCTGGTAAGACACCATTCTAGGTGGTTGACTGCTCTAGGTAGTTCATATAAGGAGAATCATACAATATTTTTCCTTGTGCCTGGCTTACTTCACTCAGCACTAGGTTTTCAAAGATATTTCATGTTGTAACATGTGTTAGAATTTCTTTATTTTTTAAGGCTGAATAATATTCCATAAAAATATGAATGTTTCACAAATTCACATCATCCTTGCCCTATGCCAATCTCTGTAACACCAATTTTAGTGTACGTGCTGCTGAAACGATATTAAAGATTTAATCAATTGAAAAAGTGAAATATTAGCTACAGATTAAGTGGAAGAGGAGGAGTTGGGGTCATATAAATGAGCTAAATCTTCATCTTCAGTAGATAGGAACAATAATGCCTAAATTTCCTATGTTAAAAAAAAAGTCATTTCAACACCTCACTTAGAGCTATAGATGTCACCTCTACAAGATGCAAAATTTTAGAAAATAACAAGAACAGGGACTAGATAATTGGAGAAGGGAAAGGAGGAGCAAGGGAGAGCTTGTTAGTTTAATGCATTCTGCACAATTGTTGTTGTTTTTTTTTACATACACATATTAACCTAATCATAAAAAAGTGCCTCCAACCACAGTGCTACTTAATAACCAAAATCATAGCCCAGAAACTCCAACATTAGTGTCTGCTTTTCATTGTAATAGGTGCCTCGCCCCAGACACTTTCTTGAAGACCCTTAGTGCCATGGACATGATTATGTCACATGGAAAAGGATGTGGAAAATCATAGCAATACCCTAACTCCAAAGGCCCCCATTCCCCTTATCTCCATGTTTGACTGATATTATTCCAGTATATATTAAAGCATTTTATTACTATAACTACCACATTTACTGCTATTTTCCTCTTTTAAAGAGGTCTACCTGCTTCCTTTGACACTGGTCTTACTAATTTCTTGGAATGTATATGAGTTCCTTGAAAGCATACTAGCAAGTTCCCCTACCTACCCCTGGAGCTTTCTCAAAGACCTTGTTCAGTCTTTGAAGAATTTCCACAGCAGCATCAGAGCATTCTTGAAAGTTCCAAGCAGAGGCTTCAGCAGCCAGTGACGTTTGTGGTGGTCCAGAACCCCACTATGGCTGTGGGAATAATGCCTATGCATCTCATGAGTTCTGATATTTTTTGGTCACCCAAAGACAGTCACACCTAGTTTTTATTTCTCTTTCTGACTAATCTGAAAGGCTGAGTTATTCTTAGCACATTGCCTCTGCCAGAAGTTTACAGTGGGGCTCTTGAAGCCGTAAGAATGGAGCCCCTGCACCTGGGGCAGCTGAGTTGAGTATACATTCACCCCAAATTTCAGTAGATGGAGGGAGCTGTAGCTCCGTGCCCTCAGACAGAATAGGAAATCATATTAAGTAAGTGTAGGCTCAGTTTTACAGAGAAAATGGTGATGTTTCAAGTAAATAAAAATAATTTCTGATCTGCAAATAAAATCTTCTCAATTGTAAGTATTTTTTAAATCTCCTACAGCTTTGTACTTTGATGTTCTTTTAATTCAATTATCATCTTTGCTATTAATAACTTTTGCAGATGCAGAAACTTGATTTGGAAAAGTGATGAAGGGTGGTGTTGGAATTTCTAGGTGCTGCACTTAAACCACACTTTCAATATTATTTCCAATTCAAAGTTCTGTACATTAGGAAAGAAAGCTGGAAACTTCTAAAATAAAATCAGCTATGATCATGTGGTGACTGAAAGTCATATCAATTAAGGAATGCTTAGAGAAGCTGGAATATGCAACCCAGAAAAAAAAAAAAGAATTGAACAGACAGTGTATTTTGAATGTGTAAAATGAGGAGCTAGAAGACTTTTGTGTGTGTGTCCAGAACACAAAAGGGCTTGAGTTCTGCAATCAAACAGAATTGGGCACAAATTCTAAATCTCCATTTATTAATGTGACCCTCAACAATGTCAGTCTAGCATTATAAGTCTCAATTCACCCTTGTGTAGAATAGGGACAAATAATAATGCCTATAACATAAGATTTTGTCTGATTATAAATAAAAACATAAACACATACAAAATTGTATTACATGCCTAATACATAGAAAAATATTCTGCTACTGGTCATTATTATTACTGTATCATCATACATTATTATTATTATTCCAAAGGAGAAAGCAAATACTAATGAATGAATGTCCTAGATCAATAAAAGGGTGACTTTCTTAACAAATGAAACAACTAACCACGGATGGAAAATTCAATGAAATAATGAGCTTCCAATGGCCATCTCACAGGAATTCTGTAATTAAAAGGAGTTCTTGAATTAAGAAGCAGATTATACCTGATGATCATTAAAGTTCCTCTTACTCTTCAGATATAATGCAATGATTAAGTTCATGCAGCTCATTAGTGCTAGTAAGTTTGGGGGTGTTGATATGGTCCAAAATTGTCCTTCCTTCTAGTTAATAGGGAGAGAGGCTGGCTGAGGAGTTTCCAGTTACTATTTCTGCATAGCACTGCCAAGGGAAGTTGTATCTTGTACACCATGAGTTAGCAGGCTTCACTCTTCTCTTCTTTTTCCATCATGAAAGCCGCAGGAAGCAGAGAGAGCCTGCTCTTCCCTTCTACTCCCCCAAGAAAATGACAAAATGACATTATTTCCCAGTCTCTGAGAAATGATTTCTGTTAACAGCTCTGGAAAAATGCTGCAAAGATGTGAGCGAAATGATGGCAGGATTTGTTGACAAGAAGGCAAAATGAGGGAATTCAGAAAAAATCACCCACATTAGAGATTGGAGGGCCTGTGGGCTCCATCTGCTCCTCTCCCTTGGCCTGGGGTCTTCTCAGAATCATCTTGGGGGATCTCAGTCTTCTTTTAAATGACTCAATCAATGGGGCTGCTAATAATGTCTAATGGATCTCACTATTAGCAGTTTTTTTTTTTTTTGATGCTCAGTCTAAAATTTTCCTTTGATTAATTTAACCTATTTCTCTTCATTAGATGATGGCAGTAATTTTGAAACAAAGGAAAGCATTCAAATTTGAAAAGGGCCATTGTGGAAAATTCTGCTTAAAAATATCTTATTCTTGCAGCAGCACAGGGCAAAACTAATGCTCAAAATCCTTTGGAGGAGTAAGGTTTCCCAAACAGCAAGGAGTACCTGGGAGCCCACTTTGCCCTGATGTGCTTATTTCTATCCTTGAAGCTATGATTAGAGAGATCCAAAGAAAGGTTACATGCCCACCTGAATCAGGCCAGTGTGCCTGATATTATCTCTGGATACTCACACTAGACCTTTCTAGACTCTTTTTTTTTTTCTTTTACTAGAATATCTTTAAAAGTTGTTACGTGAACTAGTGAGGGGATGGATTAAAAAAAAATGTCTGAGGGAACACAGTCAGTGTAATGTGAGAGAAACACATTGCACTGTGTTTGTGTTTGGGGACAATGACTTGTGGGTCCTGGTTGTGCCACAAGCATTGTCTTAGACAATTTGCTTATCTCTCAAAGCCTCCATTTTTTGTCCTGTAAAATTGTCACAATAATACATACTTTACAGATTAGTTCCATGGCGATTTTTGAGAAGTCTCTAACATAGTGTAAGGCAGAAGTCTAGCACTCAATAAAGATTATAAATAATCACTCCCTCCTTGGTGTGAATAAGGTTGTTACAGATATAGGGTTGAAATTTGGAAAAGATTTATTGAAAATGTTTCAAGATGACTAAAAGTAGGCAATAACACACAGAATGGAATTAACTGTGAATCAGCATGAAACTGAGAAAAGGAAGCTTATTTAGGAACAAAATGATTCAGGGGAGGGGGGATGGGTCACCAGAAAGTCTCAGTCTTGGTATTCAGTGATGAGAAGGTAAAGGGAGTGGAATTCTGGGCAAAGAAACACATGGAGCTTTAACTGAGCATGGAGTATTCAAGGAGACATTAACAAATTATTTGATTTAAACAGAGATGGGTATTGGAGAATGAGTAGACAGAAAGATGGGCTAAATGGAGGAAGGCCAAGATAGGAAGAGTGTGAGAAACCAGGGTGGTATCCTCACAAGTTGAGTTATCCCTTTTGAAAATGCTCATAGTCTCTGCAAAGAAGACATTGGTATATATCCCAAATATTACAATTGTAATGGCCTGTGTCACTGGCATGAAAGGCAGTATGCATAATATAAAAGGTCCATAATTGGAATCAGGAAATCTGAGTTAAGATCTTTTCAGGCCAGGAAAACCTGACAAATGACTTAACTTTGGGCAAATCACCTAATCTCTCTCTCGTTAACTTTTCTCTGTGAAATGTGCACAGTGTTAGTGCACACTCCACAAGGATATTGTGATGATTAAACGAGGTCATATCATGCATGCAAAGTGTTTTGTACAGTTCTGGGTACAAAGAAAGCACTCAGCAAGTGTTGGTTTTAAAATAATTCAAAGAAACAAAAAACCTTAACTCAGGGGATTGGCCAGTTGCTTTAAATGTGATCCTCTCTCACAGAACTTCATAAGTGGCTCAGAAAAATAAGGCTTGTGAAATCATCTAACACAGTGAATAGTAATTGACTTTGTTGATTATAGCAGCTGTGTGGAGACAGAGTGCAATGGTGTGACCAACTTTGCAAGACTGTCCTGCAAAATGTGGGATATGAGGTCTCATACACAAAGCAGGTGCTTAGCATATTTTAGTAGAATCTGGAATTGAATAAAGTAACAGAGAACAAAGTAATACCAGAAACACAACATTCCATAGGTGTTATACGTACTACAATGGTCACTGAGAGTTTTCATTAAATGCTATTTGAACAAAGAGGGTTGTAATTGCCTTTCCCGCGCCACTTCAATGCTGCTTTTACTTCCTGATAATAATCTAGCCACTTTGTCTCCGATCTACACAGAGCTCACCTTTCCCATTGTGTTTTCCTTCCTCCTGTTCACTAAACATTTCTTAATCCATGAAGATGATGTGCCGGGCTTGTTAATTCAGCCCACAAGTGTTTAGCTGAAGATAGGATTCTAAGACCTGTTGTAAAACAAAGAGTATCCCTATGTTTTATGTAATAAAATCAATGATCACCAATAGAGAGCAAACCATATTTACTTGGGGTCCCGAGCTCTCAAAGGATTTATTCATAGCAATAATACTCACCTATAGGAAACGAGCAGCTTCTCTGCTTTGCCAACTCTGGCCAGTAATGCCCTGTGCAAAAGAATTTAGAGATTTTCTCAGCTTGTCTTCACATGCTACAAGAGGGAAATAGCCCAAATTGCACGTACTTGGGCCTGATTATCGACTTCAGCTTTGAAGTGCAAATGAGCCGAATGAAAACATACTTAGACTGCAACACAGAAACTACTCCTACTAGTTGATTGATGGTGCATTAACTGTCTTGTAAGGAAAGCTTTGTATTGCTATGGATTTGTCATCCCCTGGTCCGATTATCACACAGATGAAGGTAAACACCACACACCATATGAACTAGTCAGTAGTGGTCATTTCTTTCAATTCTTTACTTTTTTTATTTTTTCTAACAATTCGAGTTACTGGGTCACCCATAAAATAGTTATTTTGTGGTTTATCAGCCCTGCTGCTTCTAAAGTTAGACTTATGGACTTGAGCTAGGAAAACAAAATGCTATAAACAACTTCTCAGTAGGCTAAAATCATCAGTATTTATTGTGAATGCAAACTCCTTTGGAAACTTCTAATTACCATAATCCATCTATATAAAAATAATCCCTGACTAAATGAATATGCCTGGAAGGAAAAATGAACAGACCATTTATACAACCACACAAAATGCCATGTGCAAATTATTAAAGGGTCTGATATTTTGCAGCTTCAAAAAAATGAAGCTATATAGATCCTGACCATATATGATTGACTTTGGGAAATAATATTAGAAATTTAATAATTTCTTCCTGAAATCAGAGATATTTAAATAAATAAATGTATTCTTTGTTCATCATTTCCCATCTGTGACATTTTAAACCACGTATCAAGCATAATTGGGAGGACTTATGTCAAAATCTCTTGAGGGAATCTCTCAGTGATTTTAGCATAGTAAGATTTGCTTCAGAGGAGGGTCCCCTACCTTGTTGAAAAGAGTAACAGATAGGTAGTGTTTAAAATCTGCTTACTTTAATGTACCATAAACATCTTTTTTGTAAGATTATGATTTTTAACAACTCATTCATTTACCTTTACTATTCTGTCCAAGAGGACTTTCTTTTTACATCCTAGAAATAATGCTTAGAGCTCTTAAGAAGGAAAGGAACTAAACTGAACAGGGGACAAATAAGATTATATTAGCTTCCCTTTTGCAGGGCCCCTGTGTTGGGGGCAGAATTTTAAGATTCACTGGAAAATTTTACTACTGATATATCCACACTTTTTATGTAGAGATTTTCTCTAGAAAAGACAATAACCTCAGGGAGTGCTTGGATATAGATTCTAACATTGTGTTCCCCACTACTAAGATAAAGGAGAAGATCTAGAAGTAATGACATGTAGAGATAATCTTCCAAATTCATTGTCCTTCCAATAACTTTCACTGATTCCCTCACAGAATATTCAAGCACACGTATGAGCAAAGAGCAAGATTCATTGAGTTGAAATTCCTTTTGCTCACAAAAAAAAGGACGGAACAAAGGGGTCTTGCTAGCCAACAAATGAGCTAATCAGGCTCCAAATAATTAGCAGGTATCAGTTCAGCAGTGCTGAAGTTTGAATCCTTAATACAGGGGTAAAATTATCATGTGATGGGAACCAAATGAGAAAGAAGAAAAGAAGATGAACCCATTTGACTATAAAATTGTAGCTGAGCCATTTCCCCAGGTTAGATAGACCTAAAATCCCACATTTGCAGCTTCAAAACAGTTTCAGAAAAGTTTTTATTATTATCATTGTTCAATTTCATGCATCTCTGCACTTGAACTTCCAGCCAGGAGCAGGAGTCGAACTGCCAGAAACACTGTGAACAAACAGTGTTTTTCCTGGCATTTCCAGCCAACATTTTCAGGCCCAGGAGATTTGAAGACACATCCAAACTTTTGAGTGCTAATAAAATTTGAACATCTGAATCTTCTGAGACTTTTTTTCTCTGTCAATCAGAACCAAATTATGAGCTAAGGAAGCAGAAGGATGGAATACAATATCAGAGGTTATTTTCTGAACTGGATACAATATCTGCTGGCCTCCAGATTTCTGGTATGTCCCATCTCTACTCTGAACATTAAATGTAATAGCTATAAAACTAATTATGGTGCATATTATCAAGAATGCCCAATGTTTCTTGTGAATAACCTCTCTGTGAAATTTCAATTTCTATTTGAATGAGTATTCAGTTAACAAGAAAAGGTATATGCTTCATGATCAACATAGAACAGCTGTGCACTACACAGAACATATTAAATTATCATTTAATTAATCCAAAATTTTAAGGGGACAGGTATTTTCCAGATAACCAAAATCTAGTTTCACTAGTCAAAAACAAACTTATTTCAATAGAGTATGATGGAGATATTCCTAACTTGTCTGATCCCAGAGAATGCTAAATATCACTTAACCACTGCTTGATAAATCCATCGCAGTTACCTCTATGATTATTCTCCTGCTAACTGTAAATATACACGTTATCTTTGGTCTGATTTTTTGTGTAAATTTGTTGTTACTAACTATATTTACTTGCAAATATCAGTCTGCTGATTCAAACAAAACCTCTCTCTTCTCTGATTTGAAACTTAAAATATGCTCTGTTATGAATAAGCAGATAATCAAGTGTGGTATGTTAAATCAAAGTTTTTTGGTGTTGAAAGGAGAGCCCAAGTACCTGCATTTTACAGTGGGTCTTTTTTTTTTAACAACTTTATAGGAGTATAACTGCTTTACAATGGTGTGTTTCTGCTTTATAAAAAGTGAATTAGCTATACATATACATATATCCCCATATCTCATCCCTCTTGCATTTCCTTCCCACCCTCCCTATCTAACCCCTCTAGGTAGTCACAAAGCACCGAGCTGATATACCTGTACTATATGGCTGCTTCCTACTAGCTATTTTACATTTGGTATTATATATAAGGCCATGCCACTCTCTCACTTCATCCCAGCTTACCCTTTCCCCTCCCAGTGTCCTCAAGTCCATTCTCTACATCTGTGTATTTTTTTTCTGTCAAATATGATTTTTTAAAATTTTATTTTATATATTTTTTTATACAGCAGGTTCTTATTAGTCATCAATTTTATAGATATCGTTGTATACATGTCAATCCCAATCACCAAATTCATCACACCACCAACACCACTCCCCCACAGCTTTCCCCCCTTGGTGTCTATACATTTGTTCTCTACATCTGTGTCTCAATTTCTTCCTGCAAACCAGTTCATCTTTACCATTTTTCTAGGTTCCACATATATGTGTTAATAAACGATATTTGTTTTTCTCTTTCTAACTTACTTCACTCTGAATGACAGTCTCTAGATCCATTCATGTCTCAACAAATGACCCAATTTTGTTCCTTTCTATGGCTGAGTATTATTCCCTTGTATATATGTACCACATCTTCTCTATCCATTCGTCTGTCAATGGGCATTTAGGTTGCTTCCATGACGTGGCTATTGTAAATAGTGCTGCAATGAACACTGGGGTGCATGTGCCTTTTAGAATTATGGTTTTCTCTGGATATATGCCCAGTAGTGGGATTGCTGGATCATATGGTAATTCTATTTTTAGTTTTTTTAAGGAACCTCCATGCTATTCTCCATAGTGACTGTATCAATTTACATTCCCAACAACAGTGCAAGAGGGTTTCCTTTTCTCCACACCTTCTCCAGTATTTGTGCTTGTAGATTTTCTGATGATGCCCATTCTAACTGGTGTGAGGTGATACCTCAATGTAGTTTTGATTTGCAATTCCCTAATAATTAGTGACATTGAGCAGCTTTTCATATGCTTCTTAGCCATCTGTATGTCTTCCTTGGAGAAATGTCTATTTAGCTCTTCTGTCCATTTTGGGATTGGGTTGTTTGTTTTATAAAAAATTGAGCTGAATGAGCTGTTTATATATTTTAGGGATTAATCCTTTGTCCATTGACTCGTTTGCAAATATTTTCTCCCATTCTGAGGGTTGTCATTTTTGTCTTGTTTATGCCTTCCTTTGCTGTGCAAAAGCTTGTAAGTTTCATTAGGTTCAATTTGTTTATTTTTGTTTTTATTTCCATTACTCTAGGAAGTGGATCAAAAACGATCCTGCTGTGATTTATATCAAAGAGTGTTCTTCCTATGTTTTCCTCTAAGAGTTTTATAGTGTCTGGCCTTACACTTAGGCCCCTAATCTATTTTGAGTTTATTTTTGTGCATGGTGTTAGGGAGTGTTCTAATTTCATTCTTTTGCATGTAGCTGTTCAGTTTCCCCGGCCTCACTTATTGAAGAGTGTCTTTTCTCCATTGTATATCCTTGCCTCCTTTTTCATACATTAGTTGACGATAGGTACATGGGTTTACCTCTGTGCTTTCTATCTTGTTCCATTAATCTATGTTTCTGTTTTTGTGCCAGTACCATATTGTCTTGATTACTGTAGCCTTGTAGTATAGTCTGAAGTCAGGGAGGCTGATTCCTCGAGCTCCATTTTTTCCCTTCAAGACTGTTTTCGCTATTCAGGGTCTTTTGTGTCTCCATACAAATTTAAGATTTGTGTACTAGTTCTGTAAAAAATGCCATTGGTAACTTCATAGGGATTGCACTGAATATGTAGATAATTTCTTTCATCAGTGTTTTATAGTTTTCTGCCTACAGGTCTTTTGTCTCCTTAGGTAGGTTTATTCCTCAGTATTTTACTCTTTATATTGCAATGGTAAATGGGAGTGTTTCCTTAATTTCTCTTTCAGATTTTTCATCATTAGTATATAGGAATGCAAGAGATTTCTGTGCATTAATATTTTATCCTGCTACTTTACAAAATTCATTGGTTAGCTCTAGTAGTCTTCTGGTGGCATCTTTAGGATTCTCTATGTATAGTCTCATGTCATCTGCAAACAGTGACAGCTTTAATTCTTCTTTTCCAATTTACACTTCTTGTATTTCTTTTCCTTCTCTGATTGCTGTGGATAGGACTTCCAAAACTATGTTGAATAATAGTGGTGAGAGTGGACATCCTTGTCTTGTTCCTGATCTTAGAGGAAATGCTTTCAGTTTTTCCCTACTGAGAATGATGTTTGCTGTGGGTTTGTTGTATATGGCCTTTATTACGTGGAGGTAGGTTCCCTCTATGCCTACTTTCTGGAGAGTTTCTATCATAAATGGGTGTTGAGTTATGTCAACAGCTTTTTCTGCATCCATTGAGATGACCATATGGTTTTTATTCTTCTATTTTTTAATAAGGTGTATCACATGGATTGACTTTCCTATATTGAAGAATCCTTGCATCCTTGGAATAAATCCCACTTGATCATAGTGTATGATCCTTTTAATGTGTTGTTGGACTCTGTTTTCTATTATTTTGTTGAGGATTTTTACATCTACATTCATGAGTGATATTAGTCTGTAATTTTCTTTTTGTTTATAGTATATTTGTCTGGATTTAGTATCAGGATGATGGTGGCCTCATAGAATGAGTTTTGCAGTGTTTCTTCCTCTGCAATTTTTTTGGAAGAGTTTGAGAGGGATGGGTGTTAACTCTTCTCTAAATGTTTGATAGATTTCACCTGTGAAACCATCTGCTCCTGGACTTTTGTTTGTTGGAATATATTTAATCACAGCTTCAATTTCATTACTTGTGATTAGTCTGTTCATATTTTCTATTTCTTCCTGGTTCAGTTTTGGAAGGTTATACCTTTCTAAGAATTTGTCCATTTCTTCCAGGTTGTCCATTTTATTGGCATACAGTTGCTTGCAGTAGTCTCTTAGGATGCCTGCTTGTAGTAGTCTCTTTGTATGTCTGTGGTGTCTGCTGTAACTTCTCCTTTTTCATTTCTAATTTTATTGATTTGAGTCCTGTCTCTCTTTTTCTTGATGAGTCTGGCTAACAGTTTATCAATTTTGCTTATCTTCTCAAAGAACCAGCTTTTAGTTTTATTGATCTTTGCTATTGTTTCTTTGTTTCTATTTCATTTATTTCTGCTCTGATCTTTATGAGTTATTTCCTTCTGCTAACTTTGTGTTCTGTTTGTTCTTCTTTCCTAGTTCCTTTAGATGTAAGGTTAGATTGTTTATTTGAGATTTTTCTTGTTTCTTGAGGTAGGCTTCTATAGCTATAAACTTCCCTCTTAGAACAGATTTTGCTGCATCCCATAGGTTTTGAATCATCGTGTTTTCATTGTCATTTGTCTCTAGGTATTTTTTGATTTCCTCTTTGATTTCTTTAGTGATTTCTTGGTTATTTAGTAACATATTACTTAGCCTCCATGTGTTTGTGCTCTTCAAGTTTTTTTTCCCTGTAATTGATTTCTAATCTCATACTGCTGTGGTCAGAAAAGAGGCTGGATATGATTTCAAATATCTAAAATTTACTGACGCTTGACTTGTGACCCAAGATGTGATCTATCCTGGAGAATGTTCTGTGTGCAGTTGAGAAGAAAGTGTAACCTGCTGTTTTTGGATGGAATGTCCTATAAATATCAATTAAATCTATCTGTTCTATTGTGTCATTTAAAGCGTGTGTTTTCTTATTAATTTTCTGTTTGTGTGAACTGACCATTATTGTAAGTGAGGTGTCAAAATCCCCCACTATTTTTTGTTACTTTCGAGTTCCTCTTTTATAGCTGTTAGCAGTTGCCTTATGTATTAATGTACTCCTTGTTGGGTGCACATATATTTATAATTGTTAAATCTTCTTTGATTGATCCCTTAATCATTGTGTAATGTCCTTCCTTGTCTCTTGTATCATTCTTTACTTTAAAGTCTATTCTATCTGATATGAGAATTGCTACTCCAGTTTTCTTTTGATTTCCATTTGCATGGAATATCTTTATCCATCCTCTCACTTTCAGTCTCTATGTGTCCCTAGGTCTGAAGTGGTTCTCTTGTAGACAACATATATATGGGTCTTGTTTTTGTATCCATTCAGCAAGCCTGTGTCTCTTGGTTGGAGCATTTAATCCATTTATGTTTAAAGTAATTATCAATATGTATGTTCCTATGACCATTTTCTTAATTGCTTTGGGTTTGTTTTTGTAGGTTCTTTTCTTCTCATGTGTTTCCCACTTAGAGAAGTTCCTTTACCATTTGTTGCAGATCTGCTTTGGTGGTGCTGAATTCTCTTAGTTTTTGCTTGTCTGTAAAGCTTTTGATTTCTCTGTCAAATCTGAGTGAGATCCTTGACGGGTAGGGTCATGTTGATTGTAGGTTCTTCCATTTCATCACTTTAATTATGTCATGCAATTCTCTTCTGGCTCGTAGAGTTTCTGCTGAGAAATCAACTGTTAACCATATGGGAGTTCCTTTGTATTTTATTTGCCAGTTTTCCCTTGCTGTTTTCAATAATTTTCCTTTCTCTTTAATTTTTGCTTATTTGATTACTATGTGTCTCTGTGTGTTTCTCCTTGGGTTTATCCTTGATGGGACTCTCTGTGCTTCCTGGATCTGGGTAGCTATTTCCTTTCCCATGTTAGGGAAGTTTTTGACTATAATCTCTTCAAATATTTTCTTGGATCCTTTCCCTCTCTCTTCTCCTTCTGGGACCCTTATAATGTGAATGTTGTGGTGTTTTTGTTTTCTCAGAGCTCTCTTAGGCTGTCTTCATTTCTTTTCTTTTTCTTTTTTTTTTTCTTTATTCTGATCCACAGCAGTGAATTCCATCATTCTGTCTTCCAGGTCATTTATCCATTCTTCTGCCTCAGTTATTCTGCTATTGATTCCTTCTAGTGCAGTTTTCATTTCAGTTATTGTATTGCTCATCTCTGTTTGTTTGTTCTTTAAAACTTCTAGGTCTTTGTTAAACATTTCTTGCATCTTCTTGATCTTTGCCTCCATTCATTTTCTGAGGTCCTGAATCATCCTCACTATCATTATTCTGAATTCTTTTTCTGGAAGGTTGCCTATTTCCACTTCTTTTACCTGTTTTTATTGGGTTTTATCTTGTTCCTTCATCTGGTACATAGCTCTCTGCCTTTCCATCTTGTCTATTGTTCTGTGAATGTCATTTTTGTTCCACAGGCTGAGGGATTGTAGCTCTTCTTGCTTCTGCTATCTGCCCTCTGGTGGATGAGGCTATCTAAGAGGCCTGTGCAAGCTTCCTCCATCTATGTCTGTATTCCAGTCCTGCCCCTAAGTTCGTCATGACCTTTTTGTTTGTTAGTTTTTGGATTCCATATATATGTGTTAGCATACGGTATTTGTTTTTCTCTTTCTGGCTTAATGTCACTCTTTATGACAGACTCTAGGTCCATTCACCTCTCGAAAAATAACTCAATTTCATTTGTTTTTATAGCTGAGTAATATTCCATTGTGTATATGTGCTACATCTTCTTTATCCATTCATCTGTCGATGGATACTTAGGCTGCTTCCATGTCTTCATGTCCTGGCTATTGTAAATAGAGCTGCAAAGATCATTGTGGTGAATGGCTCTTTTGAATTATGGTTTTCTCAGTGTATATGCCCAGTAGTTGGATTGTTGAGTTATATGGTAGTTCTATTTTTAGTTTTTTAAGGAACCTCCATACTTTTCTCCATAGTGCCTGTATCAATTTACATTCCCACGAAAATTGAAAGAGGGTTCCCTTTTCCCCACACCCTCCCCAGCATTTATTGTTTGTAGATTTTTTGATGATGGCCATTCTAAACTGTGTGAGGTGATATCTCATTGTATTTTGATTTACATTTCTGTAATGATTAATGATGTTGAGCTTTCTTTCATGTGTTTTTTGGCAAACTGTATATCTTCTTTAAAAAAAAGTCTATTTATGTTTTCTGCCCATTTTTGGATTGGGTTATTTGTTTTCTGGGTATTGAGTTGCATGAGCTGCTTGTAAATCTTGGAGATTAATCCTTTGGCAGTTGCTTCATTTGCAAATATTTCCTCCCATTCTGAGTGTTGTCTTTTCATCTTGTTCATGGTTTTCTTTTCTGTGCAAAAACTTTTTTAAGTTTCGTTAGGTCCAATTTGTTTATTTTTGTTTTTATTTCCATTTCTCTAGGAGGTGAGTCAAATAGGATCTTGCTGTGATTTATGTCATAGAGTGTTCTGCCTATAGTTTCCTCTAAGAGTTTTCATTGTGTAGGCTTATATTTAGGTCTTTAATCCATTTTGAGTTTATTTTTGTGTATGGGAGTTTTCTAATTTCATTCTTCTGCATGTAGCTGTCCAATTTTCCAAGCACCACTTATTGAAGTTGCTGTGTTTTCTCGATTGTATATTCTTGCCACCTTTAGCAAAGATAAGTTGACCATATGTGCATGAGTTTATCTTCGGACTTTCTATCTTGTTCCATTAATGTATATTTCTGTTTTTGTACAAGTACCATAGTTTCTTGATTACTATAGCTCTGCAGTATATTCTGAAATCCAGGAGCTTGATTCCTCCAGCTCCGTTTTTCTTTGTCAAGATTGCTTTAGCTATTTGATGTCTTTTGTGTTTCCATACAAATTGTGAACATTTTTGTTCAAATTCTATGAAAATGCCATTGGTAGTTTGATGGGGATTGCATTGAATCTGTAGATTGTGTTGTGTAGTATAGTATTTTTCACAATATTGATTCTTTCAATCCAAAAACGTGCTAATATCTCTCCATCTGTTTGTATTATCTTTAATTTCTTTCATCAGTGTCTTATAGTTTTCTGCATACATGTTTTTTGTCTCCTTAGATAGATCTATTCCTAGGTATTTTATTATTTTTGTTGCAATGGTAAATTGAAGTGTTTCCTTAATTTGTCTTTCAGATTTTTCATCATTAGTGTATAGGAATGCAAGAGAATTCTGTGCATTAATATTTTATCCTGCTACTTTACCAAATTCATTGATTATCTCTAGTAGTTTTCTGGTTGCATCTTTAGGATTCTCTATGTATAACATCAAGGCATATGCAAACAGTGACACCTTTACTTCTTCTTTTATGATTTAGATTCCTTTTATTTCTTTTTCTTCTCTGATTGCTGTGTCTAAAACTTCAAAATCTGTAGAATAATAGTGGTGAGAGTGGACCACATTGTCTTCTTCTTGATCTTAGTGGAAATGGTTTCAGTTTTTAACCACTGAAAATGATGTTGGCTGTAGTTTGTTATATATGGCCTTTATTATGTTGAGGTAAGTTTCCTCTATGCCTACTTTCTGGAGGGTTATTATCATAAATGGGTGTTGAATTTGGTCAAAAGAATTTTCTGCATCTGTTGAGATCATCATATGTTTTTTTTTCCCTACATTATTTTGATATGGTTTAGCACATCAATTGATTTGTGTATATTGAAGAATCCTTGCATTCCTGGGATAAAACCCCGCTTGATCATGGTGTATGATTCTCTTAATGTGCTGTTGGATTCTTTTTGCTAGTATTTTGTGGATTTTTGCATTTATGTTCATCAGTGATATCCATCTGTAATTTTCTTTCTTTGTGACATCTTTGTCTGGTTTTGGTTTCAGGGTGATGGTGGCCTCCTAGAATGAGTTTGGGAGTGTTCCTCTCTCTACTATATTTTGGAAGAGGTTGAGAAGGCTAGGTGTTATCTCTTCTCTAAATGATTGAAAGAATTCACCTGTGAAGCTATCTGGTCCTGGGCTTTTGTTTGTTGGAATATTTTTAATCATAATCTCAATTTCAGTGCTTTTGATTAGTCTGCTTTTATTTTCTATTTCTTCCTGGTTGAGTTTTGGAAGGTTGTGCTTTTCTAAGAATTTGGCCATTTCTTCCAGGTTGTCCATTTTATTGTCATATCTTTGCTTGTAGTAATCTCTCAGGATCCTCTGTATTTCTGCAGTGTCAGTTGTTACTTCTCCTTTTTCATTTCTAATTCTATTGATTTGAGTCTCCTCACTTTTTTTCTTGATGAGTCTGGCTAATGGTTTATCAATTTTGTTTATCTTCTCAAACAAACAGTTTTATTTTAGTTTTATTGATCTTTCCTATTGTTTCTTTCATTTCTTTTTCATTTATTACTGATCTGGTCTTTATGATGTCTTTCCTTCTGCTAACTTTGCAGGTTTTTTGTTCTTCTTTAATTGCTATAGGTGTAAGTTTATTTTGTTTATTTGAGATGTTTCTTGTTTCTTGAAGTAGGATTGTATTGCCTTAAACTTCCCTCTTTGAACTGCTTTTGCAGCATCTCATTTGTTTTGTGTTGTCATGGTTTCATTGTCATTTTTTTCTAGATATTTTTTTATTTCCTCTTTGATATCTTCAGTGATCTCTGTGCTATTAAGTAGTGTATTTTTTAGCTCCATGTGTGTGTATTTTTTACCAATTTTTTCCCTGTAATTTATGTCTAGTATCAGAGTATTGTGGTTAGAAATGCTTGATACAATTTTAATTTTCTTAAATTTACCAAGTCTTGTGTTCTGACCCCAGATATGATCTATCCTGGAGAATGTTCCATGAGCACGTGAGAGAAATTGTATTCTGTTGTTTTTGGATGGAATGTGCTATAAATATCTATTAAGTCCATCTTGTTTAATATATCATTTAAACTTGTGTTTCCTTATTTATTTTCATTTTGGATGATGTGTCCATTGGTGAAAGTGGGGTGTTAATGTCCCCTACTATGATTTTCTTACTGTTGATTTCCCCTTTTATGGCTGTTAACATTTGCCTTATATATTAAGGTGCTCCTATGTTGGGTGCATAAATATTGACAATTGTTATATCTTGTTCTTGGATTGATCCCTTGATCATTATGTAACATCTTCCTTTGTCTCTTGTAATAGTCTTCATTTTATAGTATATTTTGTCTGATATGAGAATTGCTACTCCAGCTTTCTTTTGATTTCCATTTGCATGGAATAACTTTTTCCATGCTGTATGTGTCCCTAGGTCTGAAGTGGGTCTCTTCTAGACAGCATATATACAGGTCTTGTTTTTGTATCCATTTAGCTAGTATATGTCTTTTGGTTGGAGCACATAATCCATTTACATTTAAGGTAATAATCGATATGTATGCTTCTATTACCATTTTCTTAATTGTTTTGGATTTGTTATTGGAGATCTTTTCCTTCTCTTGTGTTGCCTGCCTAGAGAAGTTCCTTTAGGCTTTGTTGTAAAGCTGGTTTGGTGATTCTGAATTCTTTTAGCTTTTGCTTGTCTTTAAAGTTTTTAATTTCTCCA